>NC_053022.1:362522408-362876934 GCF_003073215.2 Triticum urartu | reverse complement strand
TACGTGTGAAGCGGAATACATAGCTGCTTCGGAAGCAGCAAATGAAGGAGTCTGGATGAAGGAGTTCATATCCGATCTAGGTGTCGTACCTAGTGCATCGGGTCCAATGAAAATCTTTTGTGACAATACTGGTGCAATTGCCTTGGCGAAGGAATCCAGATTTCAAAAGAGAACCAAGCACATCAAGAGACGCTTCAATTCCATCCGGGATCTAGTCCAGGTGGGAGACATAGAGATTTGCAAGATACATACGGATCTGAATGTTGCAGACCCGTTGACTAAGCCTCTTCCACGAGCAAAACATGATCAGCACCAAGGCTCCATTGGTGTTAGAATCATTACTGTGTAATCTAGATTATTGACTCTAGTGCAAGTGGGAGACTGAAGAAAATATGCCCTAGAGGCAATAATAAAGTTATTATTTATTTCCTTATATCATGATAAAAGTTTATTATTCATGCTAGAATTGTATTAACCGGAAACATAATACATGTGTGAATACATAGACAAACAGAGTGTCACTAGTATGCCTCTACTAGACTAGCTTGTTAATCAAAGATGGTTATGTTTCCTAACCATGGACAAAGAGTTGTCATTTGATTAACAGGATCACATCATTAGTTGAATGATCTGATTGACATGACCCATTCCATTAGATTAGCACCCGATCGTTTAGTATGTTGCTATTGCTTTCTTCATGACTTATACATGTTCCTATGACTATGAGATTATGCAACTCCCGTTTGCCAGAGGAACACTTTGTGTGCTACCAAACATCACAACGTAACTGGGTGATTATAAAGGAGCTCTACAGGTGTCTCCAAAGGTACATGTTGGGTTGGCGTATTTCGAGATTAGGATTTGTCACTCCGATTGTCGGAGAGGTATCTCTAGGCCCTCTCGGTAATGCACATCACTTAAAGCCTTGCAAGCATTGCAACTAATGAGTTAGTTGCGGGATGATGTATTACACAACGAGTAAAGAGACTTGCCGGTGACGAGATTGAACTAGGTATGGGATACCGACGATCGAATCTCGGGCAAGTAACATACCGATGACAAAGGGAACAACGTATGTTGTTATGCGGTCTGACCGATAAAAGATCTTCGTAGAATATGTAGGAACCAATATGAGCATCCAGGTTCCGCTATTGGTTATTGACCGGAGACGTGTCTCGGTCATGTCTACATTGTTCTCGAACCCGTAGGGTCCGCACGCTTAAGGTTACGATGACAGTTATATTATGAGTTTATGCATTTTGATGTACCGAAGGTTGTTTGGAGTCCCGGATGTGATCACGGACATGACGAGGAGTCTTGAAATGGTCGAGACATAAAGATTGATATATTGGAAGCCTATGTTTGGATATCGGAAGTGTTCCGGGTGAAATCGGGATTTTACCGGAGTACCGGGAGGTTACCGGAACCCCCCCGGGAGCTATATGGGCCTAAGTGGGCCTTAGTGGAAAAGAGAAGGGGCAGCCCAAAGTGGTCCCCGCGCCCCTCCCCTCCCTTGGTCCGAATAGGACAAGGAGAGGGGGCCGGCCCCCCTCTCTCTTTTCCCCCCTCCGCGAATCCTATTCCAACTAGGATTTGGGGGGGGGGGGGGAATCCTACTCCCAGAGGGAGTAGGACTCCTCCTGGCACGCCTCTCCTAGGCCGGCCGCCCCCCCCCCCCCCTTGAGCCTTTATATACGGAGGCAGGGGCACCCCAGAGAAACACAAGTTGATCCACGTGATCATATTCTTAGCCGTGTGCGGTGCCCCCTTCCACCATAGTCCTCGATAATATTGTAGCGGTGCTTAGGCGAAGCCCTGCTGCAGTAGTACATCAAGATCGTCACCACGCCGTCGTGCTGACGGAACTCTTCCCCGACACTTTGCTAGATCGGAGTCCGGGGATCGTCATCGAGCTGAACGTGTGCTAGAACTCGGAGGTGCCGTAGTTTCGGTGCTTGATCGGTCGGGCCGTGAAGACGTACGACTACATCAACCAAACGCTTCCGTTGTCGATCTACAAGGATACGTAGATCACACTCTCCCCCTCTCGTTGCTATGCATCACTATGATCTTGCGTGAGCGTAGGATTTTTTTTGAAATTACTACGAAACCCAACAGTTGGATGAAGCGGCCCGGACCGACATTACGTGTACGCTTACGCGAGACTGGTTCTACCGACGTGCTTTGCACACAGGTGGCTGGCGGGTGTCAGTTTCTCCAACTTTAGTTGAACCGAGTGTGGCTACGCCCGGTCCTTGCGAAGGTTAAAACAACACCAACTTGACAAACTATCGTTGTGGTTTTGATGCGTAGGTAAGAACGGTTCTTCCTCAGCCCGTAGCAGCCACGTAAAACTTGCAACAAACAAAGTAGAGGACGTCTAACTTGTTTTTGTAGGGCATTTTGTGATGTGATATGGTCAAAGCATGATGCTAAATTTTATTGTATGAGATGATCATGTTTTGTAACCGAGTTATCGGCAACTGGCAGGAGCCATATGGTTGTCGTTTTATTGTATGCAATGCAATCGCCCTGTAATGCTTTCCTTTATCACTAAGCAGTAGCGATAGTCATAGAAGCATAAGATTGGTGAGACAACAACGATGCTACGATGGAGATCAAGGTGTCGCGCCGGTGACGATGGTGATCATGACGGTGCTTCGGAGATGGAGATCACAAGCACAAGATGATGATGGCCATATCATATCACTTACATTGATTGCATGTGATGTTTATGTTTTATGCATCTTATCTTGCTTTGATTGACGGTATCATTATAAGATGATCACTCACTAAATTTCAAGATAAAAGTGTTCTCCCTGAGTATGCACCGTTGCCAAAGTTCGTCGTGCCCAGACACCACGTGATGATCGGGTGTGATAAGCTCGACGTCCATCTACAACGGGTGCAAGCCAGTTTTGCACACGTAGAATACTCGGGTTAAACTTGACGAGTCTAGCATATGAAGATATGGCCTCGGAACACTGAGACCGAAAGGTCGAGCGTGAATCATATAGTAGATATGATCAACATAGTGATGTTCACCATTGAAAACTACTCCATTTCACGTGATGATCGGTTATGGTTTAGTTGATTTGGATCACGTGATCACTTAGATGATTAGAGGGATGTCTATCTAAGTGGGAGTTCTTAAGTAATATGATTAATTGAACCTTAATTTATCATGAACTTAGTCCTGGTAGTATTAGCATATCTATGTTGTAGATCAATAGCTCGCGTTTAGCTCCCCTGTTTTATTTTTGATATGTTCCTAGAGAAAACTAAGTTGAAAGATGTTAGTAGCAATGATGCGGATTGGATCCGTGATCTGAGATTTATCCTCATTGCTGCGCAGAAGAATTATGTCCTTGATGCACCGCTAGGTGACAAACCTATTGCAGGAGCAGATGCAGATGTTATGAACATTTGGCTAGCTCAATATGATGACTACTTGATAGTTTAGTGCACCATGCTTAAACGGCTTAGAATCGGGACTTCAAAGATGTTTTGAACGTCATGGACCATATGAGATGTTCCGGGATTTGAAGTTAATATCTCAAGCAAATACCCGAGTTGAGAGATATGAAGTCTCCAACAAGTTCTATAGCTAAAAGATGGAGGAGAATAGCTCAAGCAGTGAGCATGTGCTCAGATTGTCTGGGTACTACAATCGCTTGAATCAAGTGGGAGTTAATCTTCCAGATAAAATAGTGATTGACATAATTCTCTAATCACCATCACCAAGTTAGTAGAACTTCGTGATGAACTATAATATGTAAGGGATAACAGAAATGATTCCCAAGCTCTTCGTGATGTTGAAATCGACGAAGGTAGAAATCAAGAAAAGCATCAAGTGTTGATGGTAAACAAAACCACTAGTTTCAAGTAAAGGGACAAAGGGAAGAAAGGGGAACTTCAAGAAGAACGGCAAGCAAGTTGCTGCTCAAGTGAAAAACCCAAGTCTGGACCTAAGCCTGAAACTGAGTGCTTCTACTACAAAGAGACTGGTCACTGGAAGCGGAACTACCCCAAGTAATTGGCGGATAAGAAGGATGGCAAAGTGAACATATGTATGTTTGATATACATGTTATTGATGTGTACTTTACTAGTGTTTATAGCAACCCCTCAGTATTTGATACTAGTTCAGTTGCTAAGAATAGTAACTCAAAACGAGAATTGCAGAATGAACAGAGACTAGTTAAGGGTGAAGTGACGATGTGTGTTGGAAGTGGTTCCAAGATTGATATGATCATCATCGCACACTCCCTATAATTTCGGGATTAGTGTTAAACCTAAAATAAATGTTATTTAGTGTTTGCGTTGAGCATGAATATGATTGGATCATGTTTATTGCAATACG
Source organism: Triticum urartu (assembly GCF_003073215.2). Taxonomy (NCBI): domain Eukaryota; kingdom Viridiplantae; phylum Streptophyta; class Magnoliopsida; order Poales; family Poaceae; genus Triticum; species Triticum urartu. The sequence continues at coordinate 362,872,573 of NC_053022.1, read as the reverse complement.
ATTATTCATGTAAGTTAGAGAATAATTGTTGTTCTGTTTACATGAATAAAGCCTTCTATGGTCATACACCCAATGAAAATGGTTTGTTGAATCTCGATCGTGGTGATACACATTTTCATAATATTGAAGCCAAAAGATGCAAAGTTAATAATAATAATAGTGCAACTTATGTGTGGCACTACCGTTTAGGTCATATTGGTGTAAAGCGCATGAAGAAAAACCATGCTAATGGGCTTTTGGAATCACTTGATTATGAATCAATTGATGCTTGCGAACCATGCCTCATGGGCAAGATGACTAAGACTCCGTTCTCCGGAACAATGGAGCGAGCAACAGATTTGTTGGAAATCATACATACTGATGTATGTGGTCCGATGAATATTGAAGCTCGCGGCAGGTATCATTATTTTCTGATCTTCACAGATGATTTGAGTAGATATGAGTATATCTACTTGATGAAACACAAGTCTGAAACATTTGAAAAGTTCAAAGAATTTCAGAGTGAAGTGGAGAATCGTCGTAACAAAAATAAAAGTTTCTACGATATGATCGCAGAAGTAAAATATTTGAGTTACGAGTTTGGCCTTCAGTTAAAACAATGTGAAATAGTTTCAATACTCACGCCACCTAGAACACCACAGTGTAATGGTGTGTTCGAACGTCGTAACCGTACTTTATTAGATATGGTGCGATCTATGATGTTTCTTACCGATTTACCACTATCGTTTTGGGGTTATGCATTAGAGACATCTACATTCACGTTAAATAGGGCACCATCTAAATCCATTGAGATGACACCGTATGAACTATAGTTTGGCAAGAAACCTAAGCTGTCGTTTCTTAAAGTTTGAGGTTGCAATGCTTATGTGAAAAGGTTTCAACCTGATAAGCTCAAACCCAAATTGGATAAGTGCGTCTTCAAAGGATACCCAAAAGAAAATGTTGGGTACACCTTCTATCACAGATCCAAAGGCAAGATATTCATTGCTGAAAATGGATCCTTTCTAGAGAAGGAGTTTCTCTCGAAAGAAGTGAGTGGGAGGAAAGTAGAACTTGATGAGGTAACTGTACCTGCTCCCTTATTGGAAAGTAGTTCATCACAGAAATTTGTTCCTGTGACTACTACACCAATTACTGAGGAAGCTAATGATGATGATCATGTAACTTCAGATCAAGTTACTACCGAACCTCGTAGGTAAACCAGAGTGAGATCCGCACCAGAGTGGTACGGTAATCCTGTTCTGGAGGTCATGTTACTTGACCATGACGAACCTACAAACTATGAGGAAGCGATGATGAGCCTAGATTCCGCGAAATGGCTTGAGGCCATGAAATCTGAGATGAGATCCATGTATAAGAACAAAGTATGGACTTTGATTGACTTGCCCAAAGATCGGCGAGCCATTGAGATTAAATGGATCTTCAAGAGGAAGACGGACGCTGATAGTAGTGTTACTATCTACAAAGCTAGAATTGTCGCAAAAGGTTTTCGACAAGTTCAAGGTGTTGACTACGATGAGAGTTTCTCACTCGTATCTAAGCTTAAGTCTGTCCGAATCATGTTAGCAAATCGCCGCATTTTATGAAATCCGGCAAATGGATAAACAAAACTGCATTCCTTAAAGGATTTATTAAAGAAAGAGTTGTATATGATGCAACCAGAAGTTTTTGTTAATCCTAAAGGTGCTAACAAAATATGCAAGCTCCAGCGATCCATCTATGGACTGGTGCAAGCATCTCGGAGTTGGAATATACACTTTGATAAGTTGATCAAAGCATATAGTTTTGTACAGACTTGTGGTGAAGCCTGTATTTACAAGAAAGTGAGTGGGAGCACTACCTCATTTCTGATAAGTATATGTGAATGACATATTATTGATCGGAGATAATGTAGGATTATTCTGCAAAGCATAAATGAGTGTTTGAAAGGAGTTTTTCAAAGAAAGACCTCGGTGAAGTTGCTTACATATTGAGCATCAACATCTATAGAGATAGATCAAGACACTTGATAAGTTTTTCAATGAGTACATACCTTGACAAGATTTTGAAGTAGTTCAAAATGGAACAGTCAAAGAAAGAGTTCTTGCCTGTGTTACAAGGTGTGAAATTGAGTAAAACTCAAAGCCCGACCACGGCAGAAGATAGAAGAGAAAATGAAAGATGTTCCCTATGCTTCAGCCATAGGCTCTATCATGTATGCAATGCTGTGTACCAGACCTGATGTGTGCCTTGCTATAAGTCTAGCAGGGAGGTACCAAAGTAATCCAGGAGTGGATCACTGGACACGCGTCAAGAACATTCTGAAGACCTGAAAAGGACCAAGGATATGTTTCTCGTTTATGGAGGTGCACTACAAAAAAAAGACACATCCGTGACATTTTTGGCCGAACGAATTTTTTTCTGTCATACATATGACACTTCTATGACGATAATTGTGACAAAACCCGGTATCATCATAGATGTGGTGGGATCCTACTTCTATGACAAAAAAATCATGACATAAAATGGGCTTTTCGTCCTGGGCGGGCCAGAGACGCAGCTGCATGACATTCTTTGGGCCGTCCATGACGGAAAAAACCATGGTAGAAGTGAGGGGGAGGAAAATTTCAGGGAGTTCCCAGTTACGGTGGGAGGTCGAGGGCCGAGCGATGTGCGTTTCTCTCGTACACGTATGCGCGTGTGTGCGAGGCGTTGGCTCTAACTGAACCCGAGCGAGGCGTTGGGCTCTAACTGAACTCGAGCGATCGCAATGCAGGCTACGCGTTACTGAACCCGAGCGATCGATCGATGGCTATTAACTGAACCCGATCGAGCGATTCCTTTGCTACTGCTGCTAACTAAAGCCGATCGATGCTGTCTCTGGGATGAACAGTGAGCGTTGCGGGGGGGGTTTGCATGAATAGTGAGCAGTGGCGTTGCCTCTGGATGAACAGGACCCCGTGGTGTGGTGGAGGGCTGGATGAACAGTAGACGGTGGAGGGGTGCCCGTGGAGGGGTGGTTGAACAGGACCCCGTGGTGTGGAGGGCTGGATGAACAGTAGACGGTGGAGGGGTGGTTGAACAGTAGCCGGTGGAGTAGCGCGTGGTGGAGGCTGGAGTGAACAGGAGCCCGTGGAGGCTGGAGGAGGTCGACGGTGGAGATGAACAGTATCCCGTGGAGTCCCATTTTGCGGTACGCCACACCCCTCCCAATGAACAGGACCACCATTCTGTTGGGGAACGTAGTAATTTCAAAAAAATTCCTACGCACACGCAAGATCATGGTGATGCATAGCAACGAGAGTGGAGAGTGTTGCCCATGTACCCTCGTAGACCGAAAGCGGAAGCGTTAGCACAACGCGGTCGATGTAGTCGTACGTCTTCACAGCCCGACCGATCAAGACCCGAAACTACGGCACCTCCGAGTTCTAGCACATGTTCAGCTCGATGACGATCCCTGGACTCCGATCCAGCAGAATGTCGGGGAAGAGTTCCGTCAGCATGACGGCGTGGTGATGATCGAGATGTTCTACCATCGCAGGGCTTTGCCTAAGCACCGCTACAATATTATCGAGGATTATGATGGAGGGGGGCACCGCACACGGCTAAGAGATCAACGATCAATTGTTGTGTCTATGGGGTGCCCCCCTGCCCCCGTATATAAAGGAGCAAGGGGGAGGAGGTGCGGCCAGGCAAGGGGCGCGCCAGGAGGAGTCCTACTCCCACCAGGAGTAGTACTCCCCTCTTTTCCATGTTGGACTAGGACTTGGGAGGAAGGAGAGAGAGAGGGGAAAGGAAAGGGGGGGCGTTGCCCCCCTCCTTGTCCAATTCGGACTTGGGGGGGGGGGGGGGGGGGCGCGCGGCTGCCCCTTGGCCTCCTCTCCTCTTCCTCCACTAGGCCCATTAAGGCCCATTAGGTTACCGGGGGGTTCCGGTAACCTCCCGGTACTCCGGTAAAATGCCGATTTCACCCGGAACACTTCCGATGTCCAAACATAGGCTTCCAATATATCAATCTTTATGTCTCGACCATTTCGAGACTCTTCGTCATTTCCGTGATCACATCCGGGACTCTAAAAACCCTTCGGTACATCAAAACATATAAACTCATAATGAAACTGTCATCGTAACGTTAAGCGTGCGGACCCTACGGGTTCGAGAACAATGTAGACATGGCCGAGACACGTCTCCGGTCAATAACGAATAGCGGAACCTGGATGCTCATATTGGCTCCTACATATTATACGAAGATCTTTATCGGTCAGACCGCATAACAACATACGGTGTTCCCTTTGTCATCGGTATGTTACTTGCCCGAGATTCGATCGTCGGTATCTTAATACCTAGTTCAATCTCGTTACCGGCAAGTCTCTTTACTCGTTCTGTAATACATCATCCCGCAACTAACTCATTAGTTGCAATGCTTGCAAGGCTTAAGTGATGTGCATTACCGAGAGGGCCCAGAGATACCTCTCCGACAATCGGAGTGACAAATCCTAATATCGAAATACGCCAACCCAACATGTACCTTTGGAGACACCTGTAGAGCACCTTTATAATCACCCAGTTACGTTGTGATGTTTGGTAGCACACAAAGTGTTCCTCTGGTAAACGGAAGTTGCATAATCTCATAGTCATAGGAACATGTATAAGTCATGAAGAAAGCAATAGCAACATACTAAATGATCAAGTGCTAAGCTAACGGAATGAGTCAAGTCAATCACATCATTCTCCTAATGATGTGATCCTGTTAATCAAATGACAACTCATGTCTATGGCTAGGAAACATAACCATCTTTGATCAACGGGCTAGTCAAGTAGAGGCATACTAGTGACACTCTGTTTGTCTATGTATTCACACAAGTATTATGTTTCCGGTTAATACAATTCTAGCATGAATAATAAACATTTATCATGATATAAGGAAATAAATAATAACTTTATTATCGCCTCTAGGGCATATTTCCTTCAGTCTCCCACTTGCACTAGAGTCAATAATCTAGATTACACAGTAATGATTCTAACACCCATGGAGCCTTGGTGTTGATCATGTTTTGCTGGTGGAAGAGGCTTAGTCAGCGGGTATGCAACATTCAGATCCGTATGTATCTTGGAAATTTCTATGTCTCCCACTTGGACTAAATCCCGAATGGAATTGAAGCGTCTCTTGATGTGTTTGGTTCTCTTGAAATCTGGATTCCGTCGCCAAGGCAATTGCACCAGTATTGTCACAAAAGATTTTCATTGGACCCGATGCACTAGGTATGACACCTAGATCGGATATGAACTCCTTCATCCAGACTCCTTCATTTGCTGCTTCCGAAGCAGCTATGTACTCCACTTCACATGTAGATCCCGCCACGATGCTTTGTTTAGAACTACACCAACTGACAGCTCCACCATTCAATGTAAACACGTATCAGGTTTGTGATTTAGAATTGTCCGAATCAGTGTCAAAGCTTGCATCAACGTAACCATTTATGATGAGCTCTTTGTCACCTCCATATACGAGAAACATATCCTTAGTCCTTTTCAGGTACTTTAGGATGTTCTTGACTGCTGTCCAGTGATCCACTCCTGGATTACTTTGGTACCTCCCTGCTAGACTTATAGCAAGGCACACATCAGGTCTGGTACACAGCATTGCATACATGATAGAGTCTATGGCTGAAGCATAGGGAACATCTTTCACTCTATCTTCTGCGGTGGTCGGACATTGAGTCTTACTCAACTTCACACCTTGTAACACAGGTAAGAACCCTTTCTTTGCTTGATCCATTTTGAACTTCTTCAAAACTTTTTCAAGGTATGTGCTTTGTGAAAGTCCAATTAAGTGTCTTGATCTATCTCTATAGATCTTAATGCCCAATATGTAAGCAGCTTCACTGAGGTCTTTCATTGGAAAACTCTTATTCAAGTATCCCTTTATGCTATCCAGAAATTCTATATCATTTCCAATCAGTAATATGTCATCCACATATAATATCAGAAATGCTACAGAGCTCCCACTCACTTTCTTGTAAATACAGACTTCTCCAAAAGTCTGTAAAAAACCAAATGCTTTGATCACACTATCAAAGCGTTTATTCCAACTCCGAGAGGCTTGCACCAGTCCATAAATGGATCGCTGGAGCTTGCACACTTTGTTAGATCCCTTTGGATTGACAAAACCTTCCGGTTGTATCATATACAACTCTTCTTCTAGAAAGCCATTCAGGAATGCAGTTTTTACATCCATCTGCCAAATTTCATAATAATAAAATGCGGCAATTGCTAACATGATTCGGACACACTTAAGCATCGCTACGGGTGAGAAGGTCTCATCGTAGTCAATCCCTTGAACTTGTCGAAAACCTTTCGCAACAAGTCGAGCTTTGTAGACAGTAACATTACCGTCAGCGTCAGTCTTCTTCTTGAAGATCCATTTATTCTCAATTGCTTGCCGACCATTGGGCAAGTCAACCAAAGTCCACACTTTGTTCTCATACATGGATCCCATCTCAGATTTCATGGCTTCAAGCCATTTTGCGGAATCTGGGCTCACCATCGCTTCTTCATAGTTCGTAGGTTCATCATGATCTAGTAGCATGACTTCTAGAATAGGATTGCCGTACCACTCTAGTGCGGATCTTACTTTGGTTGATCTACGAGGTTCTGTAGTAACTTGATCTGAAGTTTCATGACATTATCATTAGCTTCCTCACTAATTGGTGTAGGTGTCACAGAAACCGGTTTCTGTGATGTACTACTTTCCAATAAGGGAGCAGGTACAGTTACCTCATGAAGTTCTACTTTCCTCCCACTCACTTCTTTCGAGAGAAACTCCTTCTCTAGAAAGGATCCATTCTTAGCAACGAATGTCTTGCCTTCGGATCTATGATAGAAGGTGTACCCAACAGTCTCCTTTGGGTATCCTATGAAGACACATTTCTCCGATTTGGGTTCGAGCTTATCAGGTTGAAGCTTTTTCACATAAGCATCGCAGCCCCAAACTTTCAAAAACGACAACTTTGGTTTCTTGCCAAACCATAGTTCATAAGGCGTCGTCTCAACGGATTTTGATGGTGCCCTATTTAACATGAATGCGGCCGTCTCTAAAACATAACCCCAGAACGATAGCGTTAAATTTGTAAGAGACATCATAGATCGCACCATATCTAGTAAAGTACGATTACGATGTTCGGACACACCATTACGTTGTGGTGTTCCGGGTGGCGTGAGTTGCGAAACTATTCCGCATTGTTTCAAATGTAGACCAAACTTGTAACTCAAATATTCTCCTCCATGATCAGATCGTAGAAATTTTATTTTCTTGTTACGATGATTTTCAACTTCACCCTGAAATTTGTTGAACTTTTCAAATGTTCCAGACTTATGCTTCATTAAGTAGATATACCCATATCTGCTTAAATCATCTGTGAAGGTGAGAAAATAACGATATCCGCCACGAGCCTCAACATTCATCGGACCACATACATCTGTATGTATGATTTCCAACAAATCTGTTGCTCTCTCCATAGTACCGGAGAACGGCGTTTTAGTCATCTTGCCCATGAGGCACGGTTCACAAGTACCAAGTGATTCATAATCAAGTGCTTCCAAAAGTCCATCAGTATGGAGACTATCATTATCAACTCTGCATCTTTTGGTTTCAACATTATGAATATGTGTATCACTACTATCGAGATTCATCAAAAATAGACCACTCTTCAAGGGTGCATGGCCATAAAAGATATTACTCATATAAATAGAACAACCATTATTCTCTGATTTAAATGAATAACCGTCTCGCATCAAACAAGATCCAGATATAATATTCATGCTCAACGCTGGCACCAAATAACAATTATTTAGGTCTAATACTAATCCCGAAGGTAGATGTAGAGGTAGCGTGCCGACCGCGATCACATCGACTTTGGAACCATTTCCCACGCGCATCGTCACCTCGTCCTTCGCTAGTGTTCGCTTGATCTGTAGTCCCTGTTTTGAGTTGCAAATATTAGCAACGGAACCAGTATCAAATACCCAGGTGCTACTGCGAGCTCTAGTAAGGTACACATCAATAACATGTATATCACATATACCTTTGTTCACCTTGCCATCCTTCTTATCCGCCAAGTACTTGGGGCAATTCCGCTTCCAGTGACCAGTCTGCTTGCAGTAGAAGCACTTAGTTTCAGGCTTAGGTCCAGATTTGGGTTTCTTCTCCTGAGCAGCAACTTGCTTGTTGTTCTTCTTGAAGTTCCCCTTCTTCTTCCCTTTGCCCTTTTTCTTGAAACTAGTGGTCTTGTTGACCATCAACACTTGATGCTCCTTCTTGATTTCTACCTCCGCAGCCTTTAGCATTGCGAAGAGCTCAGGAATTGTCTTGTTCATCCCTTGCATATTATAGTTCATCACGAAGCTTTTGTAGCTTGGTGGCAGTGATTGGAGAATTCTGTCAATGACGCTATCATCCGGAAGATTAACTCCCAGTTGAATCAAGTGATTATTATACCCAGACATTTTGAGTATATGCTCACTGAAAGAACTGTTCTCCTCCATCTTGCAGCTATAGAACTTATTGGAGACTTCATATCTCTCAATCCGGGCATTTGCTTGAAATATTAACTTCAACTCCTGGAACATCTCATATGCTCCATGACGTTCAAAACGTCGTTGAAGACCCGGTTCTAAGCCGTAAAGCATGGCACACTGAACTATCGAGTAGTCGTCAGCTTTGCTCTGCCAGACGTTCATAACATCTGGTGTTGCTCCAGCAGCAGGCCTGGCACCCAGCGGTGCTTCCAGGACGTAATTCTTCTGTGCAGCAATGAGGATAATCCTCAAGTTACGGACCCAGTCCGTGTAATTGCTACCATCATCTTTCAACTTTGCTTTCTCAAGGAACGCATTAAAATTCAACGGAACAACAACACGGGCCATCTATCTACAATCAAACATAAATAAGCAAGATACTATCAGGTACTAAGTTCGTGATAAATTTAAGTTCAATTAATCATATTGCTTAAGAACTCCCACTTAGAAAGACATCCCTCTAATCATCTAAGTGATCACGTGATCCAAATCAACTAAACCATAACCGATCATCACGTGAAATGGAGTAGTTTTCAATGGTGAACATCATTATGTTGATCATATCTACTATATGATTCACGCTCGACCTTTCGATCTCAGTGTTCCGAGGCCATATCTGCATATGCTAGGCTCGTCAAGTTTAACCTGAGTATTCTGCGTGTGCAAAATTGGCTTGCACCCGTTGTAGATGGACGTAGAGCTTATCACACCCGATCATCACGTGGTGTCTGGGCACGACGAACTTTGGCAACGGTGTATACTCAGGGAGAACACTTTTATCTTGAAATTTAGTGAGAGATCATCTTATAATGCTACTGTCAATCAAAGCAAGATAAGATGCATAAAAGATAAACATCACATGCAATCAATATAAGTGATATGATATGGCCATCATCATCTTGTGCTTGTGATCTCCATCTCCGAAGCACCGTTATGATCACCATCGTCACCGGCGTGACACCTTGATCTCCATCGTAGCATCGTTGTCGTCTCACCAATCTTCTGCTTCTACGACTATCGCTACCGCTTAGTGATAAAGTAAAGCATTACAGGGCGATTGCATTGCATACAATAAAGCGACAACCATATGGCTCCTGCCAGTTGCCGATAACTCGGTTACAAAACATGATCATCTCATACAATAAAATTTAGTATCATGTCTTGACCATATCACATCACAACATGCCCTGCAAAAACAAGTTAGACGTCCTCTACTATGTTGTTGCAAGTTTTACGTGGCTGCTACGGGCTTAGCAAGAACCGTTCTTACCTACGCATCAAAACCACAACGATAGTTTGTCAAGTTGGTGCTGCTTTAACCTTCGCAAGGAGCGGGCGTAGCCACACTCGGTTCAACTAAAGTTGGAGAAACTGACACCCGCCAGTCACCTGTGTGCAAAGCACGTCGGTAGAACCAGTCTCGCGTAAGCGTACGCGTAATGTCGGTCCGGGCCGCTTCATCCAACAATACCGCCGAACCAAAGTATGACTTATATCGCCCACAACTCACTTGTGTTCTACTCGTGCATATAACATCAACGCATAAAACCTGGCTCGGATGCCACTGTTGGGGAACGTAGTAATTTCAAAAAAATTCCTACGCACACGCAAGATCATGGTGATGCATAGCAACGAGAGGGGAGAGTGTTGTCCACGTACCCTCATAGACTGAAAGCGGAAGCGTTAGCACAACGCGGTTGATGTAGTCGTACGTCTTCACGGCCCGACCGATCAAGCACCGAAACTACGGCACCTCCGAGTTCTAGCACACGTTCAACTCGATGACGATCCCCGGACTCCGATCCAGCAGAATGTCGGGGAAGAGTTCCGTCAGCACGACGGCGTGGTGACGATCTTGATGTTCTACCGTCGCAGGGCTTCGCCTAAGCACCGCTACAATATTATCGAGGATTATGGTGGAGGGGGGCACCGCACATGGCTAAGAGATCAATGATCAATTGTTGTGTCTATGGGGTGCCCCCTGCCCCCGTATATAAAGGAGCAAGGGGGAGGAGGTGTGGCCAGGCAAGGGGCGCGCCAGGAGGAGTCCTACTCCCACCAGGAGTAGGACTCCCCTCTTTTCCATGTTGGACTAGGACTTGGGGGGAAGGAGAGAGAGAGGGGAAAGGAAAGGGGGGGCGCCCCCCCCCCCCTCCTTGTCCAATTCGGACTTGGCTAGGAAACATAACCATCTTTGATCAACGAGCTAGTCAAGTACAGGCATACTAGTGACACTCTGTTTGTCTATGTATTCACACAAGTATTATGTTTCCGGTTAATACAATTCTAGCATGAATAATAAACATTTATCATGATATAAGGAAATAAATAATAAATTTATTATTGCCTCTAGGGCTTATTTCCTTCATAGACATGAGTTTTCATTTGATTAACGGGATCACATCATTAGGAGAAAGATGTGATTGACTTGACCCATTCCGTTAGCTTAGCACTTGATCGTTTAGTTTGTTGCTATTGCTTTATTCATGACTTATACATGTTCCTATGACTATGAGATTATGCAACTCCCGTTTACCGGAGGAACACTTTGTGTGCCACCAAACGTCACAACGTAACTAGGTGATTATAAAGGTTGTCTACAGGTGTCTCCGAAGGTACTTGTTTGGTTGGCGTATTTCGAGATTAGGATTTGTCACTCTGATTGTCGGAGAGGTATCTCTGGGCCCACTCGGTAATGCACATCATTATAAGCCTTGCAAGCCTCATTAGTTGCGGGATGATGTATTACGGAACGAGTAAAGAGACTTGCCGGTAACAAGATTGAACTAGGTATTGAGATACCGGCGATCGAATCTCGGGCAAGTAACATACCGATGACAAAGGGAACAACGTATGTTGTTATGCTGTCTGACCGATAAAGATCTTCGTAGAATATGTGGGAGCCAATATGAACATCCAGGTTCCACTATTGGTTATTGACCGGAGACATGTCTCGGTCATGTCTACATAGTTCTCGAACCCGTAGGGTCCGCACGCTTAAAGTTTCGATGACGGTTATATTATGAGTTTATATGTTTTGATGTACTGAAGGTTGTTCGGAGTCCCGGATGTGATCCCGGACATGACGAGGAGTCTCAAAATGGTCGAGACATGAAGATTGATATATTGGAAGCCTATGTTTGGATATCGGAAGTGTTCTGGGTGAAATCGGGATTTTACCGGAGTACCGGGAGGTTACCGGAACCCCCCGGGGACTTAATGGGCCTTAGTGGGCTTAGGTGGAAGATAGGAGATGCGGCTAGGGCTGGGCCGCGTGCCCCTCCCCCCGATCCGAATAGGAAAAGGAGAGGGAGGCGCCCCCCCCTTCCTTCTTCTCCTCCACTCTTTCCCCCTCCCAAGTCCTAATCCAACTAGGAAAGGGGGGGGAGTCCTACTCCCGGTGGGAGTAGGACTCCTCCTGGCGCACCTCCTCCCTGGCCGGCCGCACCCCCCTTGCTCCTTTATATACGGGGGCAGGGGGGCACCCCATAGACACAACAATTGATCGTTTGATCTTTTAGCCGTGTGCGGTGCCCCCCCTCCACCATAGTCCACCTCGATATTACTGTAGCAGTGCTTAGGCGAAGCCTTGTGTCGGTAGAACATCAACATCGTCACCATGCCGTCGTGCTGACGAAACTCTCCCTCAACACTCTGCTGGATCGGAGTTTGAGGGACGTCATCGGGCTGAACGTGTGCTGAACTCGGAGGTGTCGTACGTTCGGTACTTGATCGGTCGGATCGTGAAGACGTACGACTACATCAACCGCGTTGTGCTAACGCTTCCGCTTTTGGTGTATGAGGGTACATGTACAACACTCTCCCCTCTCGTTGCTATGCATCATCATGATCTTGCGTGTACGTATGATTTTTTTTGAAATTACTACGTTCCCCAACACTATATATACCTACGTACCCCCAAACGATCAGATACGGAGCCAAAACCATAATTCCACCGCCGCAACTTTCTGTATCCACGAGATCCCATCTTGGGGCCTGTTCCGGAGCTCCACCGGAGGGGGCATATATCATGGAGGGCTTCTACATCAACACCATAGCCTCTCCGATGAAGTGTGAGTAGTTCACCTCAGATCTTCGGGTCCATAGTTATTAGCTAGATGGCTTCTTCTCTCTTTTTGGATCTCAATACAATGTTCTCTCCCTCTCTTGTGGAGATCTATTCGATGTAATCTTCTTTTTGCGGTGTATTTGTTGAGACCGATGAATTGTGGGTTTATGATCAAGTCTATCTATGAACAATATTTGAATCTTCTCTGAATTCTTTTATGTATGATTGGTTATCTTTGCAAGTCTCTTCGAATTATCAGTTTGGTTTGGCCTACTAGATTGATCTTTCTTGCAATGGGAGAAGTGCTTAGCTTTGGGTTCAATCTTGCGGTGTCCTTTCCCAGTGACAGTAGGGGCAGCAAGGCACGTATTGTATTGTTGCCATCGAGGATAACAAGATGGGGTTTTCATCATATTGCATGAGTTTATCCCTCTATATCATGTCATCTTGCTTAAGGCGTTACTCTGTTTTCATGAACTTAATACTCTAGATGCATGCTGGATAGCGGTCGATGAGTGGAGTAATAGTAGTAGATGCAGGCAGGAGTCGGTCTACTTGGCTTGGACGTGATGCCTATATACATGATTATACGTAGATATTCTCATAACTATGCTCAATTCTGTCAATTTCTCAACAGTAATTCGTTCAACCACCGTAAAATACTTATGCTCTTGAGAGAAGCCACTAGTGAAACCTATGGCCCCCGGGTCTATCTTCATCATATTAATCTTCCAATACTTAGTTATTTCCTTTGCTTTTATTTTACTTTACATCTTTATCACAAAAATACCAAAAATCTTATCTTATCATATCTCACTCTCGTAAGTGACCGTGAAGGGATTGACAACCCCTTATCGCGTTGGTTGCGAGGAGTTATTTGCTTTGTGCAGGTACGAGGGACTCGCGCGTAGCCTCCTACTGGATTGATACCTTGGTTCTCAAAAACTGAGAGAAATACTTACGCTACTTTGCTGCATCATCCTTTCCTCTTCGGGGAAATCCAACGCAGTGCTCAAGAGGTAGCAGCTTGCTGGACGGTGATGGATTTGATGACATTTATCATGTAATCAACTTAGTTTTGTTAGGGTGTGATCCCTAGTATCCACTATGTTCTGATATTGATGTTGTTATGACTTTGCTATGCTTAATGCTTGTCACTAGGGCCTGAGTGCCATGATTTCAGATCTGAACCTATTATGTTTTCATGAATATATTTGTGTTCTTGATCCCATCTTGCAAGTTGTAGACACCTATTATGAGTTATGATCCGCATACCCCAAGGTGACAATACTTGGGATTCTTTATGGTGATTATCGAATCTCGGGCAGGTAACATACCGATGACAAAGGAAATAACGTATGTTGTCATTATGGTACGACCCATAAAGATCTTCGTAGAATATGTAGGAACCAATATGAGCATCCAAGTTTGCTGTTGGTTATTGACCGGAGAAGTGTCTCGGTCATGTCTACATAGTTCTCGAACCCATAGGGTCCACACGCTTAACGTTCGATGACGATTTTGTATTATATGAGTTATGTGATTTGATGACCGAATGTTGTTCGGAGTCTTGGATGATATCACGGACATGACGAGGAGTCTCAAAATGGTCGAGAGGTAAAGATTCATATATAGGACGATGATATTCGGACACCGGAAAAGTGCTGGGAGTATCGGGTATATATCAGATCACCGAAAGGGGTTCGGGCATCCTCCAGCAACTATATGGGCCTAATGTGCCAAGAGCGGAAACGCAGCAGCCAGCAGGGGCTTCTGCGCCCCCCATATGGGCCGCACCTTAGGAGGAAGGAAAGGGGGAAGAGAGAAGGAAGGGGAGGGATTTGGCCTCCCCTTCCTTCCCTCCTTCCTTCCCCCTCCGGTGGATATGGCAAGGGGGGTCGAATTGGACAAGGCCCCCAAGTAGGATCCCCCTACTTGGGGCGCCCCTTGGATGTCCTCCTCCCCCTCCCATCTATATATACGTGGGGAGGGGGCGCCTAGAACACACACCAACAATTGTTAGCTATGTGCGGCGCCCCCTCCACAGTTTACGCCTCCAGTCATATTCACGTAGTGCTTAGGCGAAGCCCTGCGCGGATCACTTCACCATCACCGTCACCTGGCCGTCGTGCTGACAGAACTCTCCCTCGACACTTTGCTGGATCAAGAGTTCGAGGGACATCATCGAGCTGAACGTGTGCAGAACTCGGAGGTGACGTACGTTCGATGCTTGATCGATCGGAACGAGAAGAAGTTCGACTACATCAACCGCATTGTCAAATGCTTCCGCTTTTGGTCTACGAGGGTACGTGGACATGCTCTCCCCCTCTCGCTGCTATGCATCTCCTAGATAGATCTTGTGTGAGCGTAGGAATTTTTTTGAAATTGCAATGCTACGTTTCCCAACATGAAGACCAGCACCGACTGAATCATGTGAGATCTGACAGAGACACACCTTTACACGCCCTTCGACTAGGCTAGACGCACCCATGGGGGCGGGGATAGGATGTGTGAGACATTATTCCTACTGAGGGACATCGTCGCCCACATGCAGCCCCAACCAAGACGCCGAATTTAACAAGAACGAGAACGGGGTATCTTCCGCCGGTGGAGGGCCGACATCCTCTGCACCTCCATGGTCCAAAGGCCATCGAAGATGGGGCGGACAGGCGGCGGTCCCAACGGAAGGAGAAGGAAAGGCTAAGGTATTTTCTTGCGCGGGAGGAAAGAGATGGCTCTGGTGGTACGGTGTTTCTAGCCAGAATAAAAAAAACTAGGAAAGCTACTGCCGCACCATGATGTAAGTCAGATGTCTAGTCCTAGCAGTGGACCAACTAACAAGTACTAAACGTCATATATTTTAGAACGAATGTAGTACTTTTATAATCTTGTCAACAAGATTTTCGTTAAGTTTTGGTTAGCTCAAGGTATGAAGGTTGTACGGTTTATCAAAAAAATGTGCGGGTATAGTTTATCAAAATTCAATCGACGGTTGTCCCTCATCTAAGTTTCACTAAGTGTCGTACCTGAATCTTGATGAAATTTAGATCCGTTTCATATCCGGAACTTGAAAAGAATATCTGAAACTTGTTGAAGCCCACTCACAAAAAAAAAACTTGATGAAGCCCAGTAAGATGCGGTTGTGTGTTGATATTATGAATAGAAATATAAGGGCATTTCCAAAGGTGACCCGCAATTTTTTTCCGACATCTGTGGGGGAGGGGGTAGTCCGCGAACATTGATACCGGAGGCCGCAATCCAACATTGTCCGCATACATTTCAACCCTCTTTGAACTGACCGAACGAAATACATGTAAACACGATGGATTTCATATAAACTGGACAAAATTCATCACTTTTTCCAACATTTTCTTTTACTAAAAATGATATTGGATTAGGATTTAACTAGTCTAAGGCCGTCGTTGGTGGATATCCATTCCGGTGGATCTCGATTGTTTCCCCATGTCCGGCAGTCGTGAGCTCCGGAAGTATATGCTTCAGCGCAAAGGGCGGCTCGCTTCCCCATCGTTCATCGGAGTGGAACCGCCGGCTGATGTTTCACCCGAAGGGGAAGGGTGGTCAAGCTGCATGGATCAAGGTTGGTTTTGGGGTAGGGGGGCGACGAGGCAAGACACCGACTGTGTACGCCGACGTTGCCTCGTCGATGACCGCGTATCCGTCTTCTTTCTCTGTCGACAAGGCGCGGTTACACGCGCGTTGACGACGGATGTCGTGCTCCCCCCCCCCCCCCCCCCCCCCCCCCCCCCTCCGTCCCGTGTCGGCCTGGAGCAACTCACCGCTCCTCGGCAAGCTGAACCACACGCCCGCTTGGAGCTTCATCCTCCCGAGTTGGCTTGCAGCGGCCTGGAGCGTCGATGGGGGTGGAACAGACAGTTGCCTGGCTCGTACTCGATGGGCCACCCAGCCGGTTTTTATGCCGGAGAACTTTTCTTCCTGCTCCCCGGATGTCATGGAGAAAGTTGTTCAAAGAGGAAATGGAGAGTGGAGGTGTCGTGCAGTTCTTGCTCGGCGTCCACACGCCCGTGCGAGTAATGGCGACAGTGCCCGGCCAGACCCGGGGCGGTGACACGTGTTCTCCGATCCGCGCTCGGAGACGGCGGAGACGCGCTCCTCTCTCCGGTCCCGCCCCAGCGCACCCGCCTACCCTGGCCGCTGCCCCATGCCATGCCGTGCCATGCCGTCCCCCCCCCCCCCCCCCCCCCCCTGATTGGCACCGCACCGCGGGCACTGTTCGGTTCGCGGACGGATCACCCGCCGCCCCAATCCATGCACCCATCCGCTGCGGCTGCGCCTAGCCAGGCCGGGGCGAATTTATGAGCGGCGCCACGGCGAGGCCCCCACCTCCGTTCTCTTTCCGGTGCCGCTGGTGGACGGGTGCGCTGCACCAGGAAGATGATTGACTGATCCGTCCTCACTTTCATTTGCCCAACTATCGACGATCCCCCACCCGATTTCCGATCGATCGGATTCGGGACTTTACTCCTGCGAATCGGAGAGCTCGCGACGTTAGTGCTCCTTGCATGGCTCCGGCCACGGCCCATCCACGTGTTTTTAATGCGTGCTTTATGAGGTTCTCTGTTGCCACGGCACGACGGCAGCAGCAGAGGGGGTATATCTGGGACCTGGGGACATGCCGCCGCGCACCCGGGGCCTCGCGCGTACGGTACGGGTCCATGAACCGATCTCCGTGGCTCCGTGCTCCGTGGCATGATGCATGAACGTCCAACATGCATGCACTTTGCACTCCCTTGTAAAGGAAAAGCACATCATGCATCAGCTGACACCTGACAGGCTGTGTATACAAGGGTCAGTGTATCAGTCATCTGATCTCAAAGCAAGTGCGTTTCTTCAACGCATTATGCACGAGCGCCGACGGGAGAAGGGAAGGGACTCTTGCCGTGGCATCTTCTCAGGCCGCTTCTGTTTCTACCTGCTGCGTCATATTCACGTCTGTCGCTCTCGCTTAAAAGCCAACAGATGGACGTATAATGATGATCAGTAACTAACGATAACATAAGCGCTTGCGTAACTAACGTCCCATGCTGTCATGCACGGCCAGTTGCTGCATCGATGTGGATGTGCGTGGTACTGTGATATTGTAGAATTGGCTCTACTAGAACTTTTATCGGATCAGTTCATTGCTTCTAGAACATTTTATCAGACCCATTTATTTGCTTCGGAGCCATTCTTCAGTCACCACATCCCCCGTCCCCCGTGCCGCTCCCGCGAGCGGCCCGGGTGGAACCCTAGATCGCCGCCGCCGCTCCCTTCCTTCGCCTTCCTTCTCCCTCGCCGCCGTCAGGGGACGCCGCCGGGCAAAGCCCGCGCGTGCGCCGGCGGCGGCGGGGCTCCCTCCCTCCTCGCGAGGCTCCTGGGCGGCGCGGGACGGCCGGCCCTCGCGGCGGCGCTCGGCTCGGCGGCAGGTCGTGTCGCCGGCGGATCTGCGGGGTTCCCCTTTGGTGGCGCTGCGGCGATGGCGGCGAGGCGCGGGCTCTTCCTCCTCCCGATCTGATGGCGCCGCGGTGGCGCCGGCGCTCGGGCGTGCGGCGGGGTCCGCGAGGGTGGTCGGCGCGCGACGTCTCCCTCCCCGATCTGATGGCTCCACGGTGGCGCCGGTGCTCGGGCGGCGGTTGGCTTCGGCAAGCGGTGGCGGGCGCTGGGATCTCGGCGGCACTCCGGCGTGTGCTGGCGGCGGCGGTCCCTGTGCGCGGTCGGCAGCTCCGTCTCTGACCCGGACGGCGCGGGGGATGGCGGCGGCCCGGCGTGGCCGGCGATCTGGATGCGGTGGTGCCGGTGGCTCGCTGATTGCCGGTACTCCAGGGTCTGCCTGGTGGTGCTGGTGGTGACGGCGGCCCGTGCACGAGAGTTGGATTCCTTCGAACTGATCTGGGTGAAAACTTTCCTTCGGCTTCTGCTAAGGCCGACGGTGGCGGCGCTATCTGCGTCGTTCCCTTCTTGAAGGCATCGCCGTGGAGAAGTTCAAGCCCACTCTCTGCTACCTCTGGGGAAAACCCTAGATCGGATGATCGGATGACGGCGGCGCTCTGGTGTCGTTCCTCCCTTGGGGGCGTCATTTTTGGAGGTACACACGTGATCGAGGGACCAGTGGACGGATTCTTTGGTGGAGCGGTGCTTCATCCTACACACTGATGGCGACGGATCTTGACGGCGTGGCGCAGTGCAGATTTGGAGTTCGCTGTGGGAGGATGGACTCGCGCGGGAGGACGACGCTGTCGGGCGTCGTGGTGGCGTCGATGGCAGAAAGACCTGGCACAGTACATGCAACAGTACAGCTCTGAAGATGGATTTGTGGCAGGTGGCTGCGGCGGCCTCATACCCGGCAGGCGTCCTGGTTGAGGAGTGCGCCGGACTGGTAGGTGCCCCATACCCGGCAGGCGTCCTGGTTGAGGAGTGCGCCGGACTGGTAGGTGCCCCATACCCGGCAGGCGTCCTGGTTGGGACCTCAGGTCTTAGATGTTTAGGTTTGGCTGCGATGTCTGTTTGGTATTAGGGCCAGACTATCTGCGCCCCTTCATCATTTAGATAGGTATAGCGACAGATGTTGCTTAGACGGTGGCTTTAGTCTTGCTGTTGTATGGCTTTGTAAGGTTTTATGATAATAATTAATAAAGTGACCGTATGCATCGACCAGATACAGAGGCCGGGGGTCATCCTCCTTTTCTAAAAAAAAAATTATTTGCTTCTAAAGCTCGTTCGCATTCGGCAACTCCCACTATTTAAATCAGCAAGGTCCAAGCTAGAGCGCGCACGCAGCATCTTGTGATCTCGTCTGCGCTGACGTTCCAAGGCTAACTGATAATTAATATATTAGTACGAACAATACTATAATTCCAAAGCAACTGCTAGTTCACTTTCTTAACTGATAACTGATCAGTCCAAGGGTATGTCAAACGGATTCAGCACGAAAGCAATATTTATAAAACGACGGGTTATTGTTGTTTGTGTCATCAGCGATCACGTCATGACTCATGAGCAACCCCACATCTTCTACTCGCGACAAACTTACAGGGGCCAAATTCATGGTTTTGACCCTTTGATCAAACTTTAGCATGATCTGATTCTGTTTGTAAAATATTTTTAAATCTGACCCTTTTACTAGCGTCATCCTCTTTGACGGCAGGGTTTGACGAGCTACCGCAATAGCTAACAGCGGTAAGTACGAATATACGTGGCTGGTCGTGCTGACATGTCAAATAGGCTACCGCCAATGCTTCTGGCGGCAGCACGTACATATCACCCGCCACGCTAGCTGGCGGTAGCTCCTGCACTGCAGGTCGCCCCGCGTACACATTGAGCGTGCACGCAGCATCTTGTGATCTCGTCTGCGCTGACGTTCGAAGGCTACCTCAGTCGGTAACTCTAGCCTCTAGGTTTAATATACGAACGATACAATAATTTCACTGCTAGTGTAGTTTCTTAACTGATCAGGCCAAGGGTATGTTCAACGGATTCAGCATGAAAGCAACATTTACAAAAAGACTTAAAACTATAGACGTGAACCCAGGTTACTGCTTGTTCGTGTCATCTAGATCAGCGCTCACGTCATGGCTCATGAGCAGCCCCCCATCTTCTACTTGCAACGAACTCACGGGCGCGCGGTGTCAACCACTGCTTTGGAGCGTTGCTGGCATGCAGGCATGGAACCACGGACTTTGCAGCAAGAGCTTGATCTGTTCGTACGTGCGTGCCTGCTATCACTAAAAGTCAACCAGGCTGCGTTTCCTGCTACTAGATGACAGAGCAATGGTCCACGTACTGACACGAGGAAATATTCAACGCTATTAATGCGACGGAGCAGTGGATAGACTGTATCGCTGCTCTACAAAGTCAACATGTTTGTTTCCCTAAAAAAGAGTCAACATCTTTGTCCTTGCCTGATCTATTTATAAACGAATATCAGAAATAATAAAAAAATACATTCAGATACATAGACCACCTGACGATCATAAACACTAAAGCGAGTCAAAAGCGTGTCACCGTCATCGCCCTTACCTCACCGATACCGGGCAAAACTTGTTGTACTAAACAGTCGAAAAGTTGTCGTGCTAAGACCATATAGGATGAATGCACCAGAATAGCAACTGCCGCCGATAAAGAGTAGTGTAGACCGGAAATATCAACCCGAAGACACGAACATAGACGAACGAACAAATCCAAGTAGATCTATCAAGGAAAGAACCACCCGAGACACACCTCCACACACCCGTTGACGATGATAAACGCATCACAAGGGACGGGGCTAGACGAGAAGAACCTTATTTCATCTTCACTGAGTTATCATCGTTTCGTCCTCCTGAGCAGGACACAAACCTTAACAAACCCGTGCATGGTAATCGTAGTTATTTTTGTTTACGGGAGCTGGCGTATGTTTGTAAGCCATGTTTGACTGTTTGTTTGCTTTCTGTTTGATTTCACAGGAATCACAGCTAGATAAGATCTCGTTCCAAATAAAAATAGCTAGACAGTGTTGGATATATTAGCATTTTTTTATTAATTTAATTCATAAATAAATCATGTTGATAGCAATAGCAGCATTAATCTCGTATGAATATATAAACACGTGAGCGTGTACTAGACATGGAAGAGGTAAATGTGACTGCTACAAGTACAACTGACATATGAAGTAGTAAACACGGGAGAAATAGATTGTACCCTCCAGCTGCCCAGGGCAAAGCCGCCACAACAGCAATAACATTTCCATCTGCCTTCTTCTGGGCAGCATCAACAATGGCATCGTTGAGGAGGTCGAGGACGAAGACGAACAACAGCTAGCAGTCACGCCTATATGCTTCTCAAATACCTAGTCACCTTTTTTCCGGTGCAGGATCAAATAAAGCGAGGGTCCAAAGGTTGTATAACTATGCATGCGGTCGACAGGATGGAATCGCCGGAAGCATCAACAGCGAGAGGAATGACGGTGGGTTGTGGGTGAGGATGCAGAGCATATGGACGAACAGTTCGGATCATAAAAGCGTTCATTGACTCACAATTAATTATCCATCCCAACTAGCAAAAAGTTAAGCACGTACCACTTCTCTTCTTAAGCTTCAATAGCATGTGGAAGAGAATTTTTTATGTGTTCGTATCAACTCTCCTCCAAAATTGAGTTGCTACTAAACTTTTGATCATGCCATGACACTCCACATGGGCTTTTAAGATTTTGAACGATTAATTGTTTGTAAATGCTTCAACCCATTTGTAATTCAACAAACGTGATAATCCAAAGACAATGGGGCGTATATATCTCGCTTATAGTGGGCGTGTCGCACGTGTTATATCTCACTCGTTGCCAGACGTAGCTCCACCTAGTCTATGGAACCCCACTAAATGAAACAATCCAACAATGTAGCTCCATGCATTGGTTTTGCTAAGGTTTGATGGACCAGTTTTAGCACTTTATGTATTGTTTTTTTGTTACTAGGTGTTTTTATCGGGGTCTTTCTTAAAAATAAATTTAAATACATGTCTATTAATTCAATAAATGTTATACAATTTTCATATAAATGCATAACTTTCTTTAACATCTTAAAAATATGATGAACATTTTTCCAAAGACATGTTTAAACATTTTTGGCAAAAAATATCAACCTTTTTTAATACACATTTTATTGCTATAAAACATATTTTATATTATGTTAACAATTTTTATATTGTATTAATATATTTTTAAAGGTCATAAACATATATTAGATATGCATGAATACTTTTTCAAATGCCACGATCGTCTTGCTGAATCGTACAAAGAAAAAACTAATAAGGTGAACAATACTTTTTTACATTGTATAAACATTTTAAAAATGTCACAAATATATTCTTGGAACATGTGAACAACTTTTAAATTATTATGAACATATTTATGTACTTTTTTAAATTACGCCAAAATTGTATTGCACTGAATAAAACTTTAAAAATACCATGGACACTTGATTGAATTATGTAAACATTTTTTATTTGTCACGAACATCTTTTTGGATGCTATCAGCATTTTTTTTGAGGAATACCCAAAACAGGGTTAGACATCCATGCTACAATCAGCTTCCAGTATCTCCGCCAGTTCACTTGGCGCTGCACCAAGATGGAAGTAGTCGCCAACATTCCTCACGTATGCTGCCAGGTGATGAGCGGCTTTATTCTGGTCCCTCCTGACCCATCTAATCTTGTAAGATCTGAACCCACTCAACACAGATTTGATATCTGCAATGATTGGAAATATTGGTGATCTGTTCGTGGATCCTGGAGCCAGCGCGTTGGCCAGGGAGAGGCAATCCACCTCTATCTCGACATCTCCATTGAAATGTTTCGCAAGTTCACCCAGGCCAAGCAGCATACATTCCTTCTGCCTCCTCTACTGATGTGCACTGATTCAATGTCTGTCCCATCGAGAAGAGAACCCGACCCTGAGAGTTTCTTGCAATAGCTCCACACACACTCACTCCAGCTGCAGCCACGAACGCAGCATATGTGTTTAACTTCACCATTCCCGCTGAAGGGGGAGTCAAGAGCAGCGTGGTAGGTTCAGACTGAGGCGGTTTCAGATCCCCAAACAGACTCTGACAGCTTACAGTTTTCCCGGTTACCATTGTGTCGTATGCTGATCTAATTTCTTCCTCATATCTGATTAGGAACGCCACAGACCTGGAAATTGTTTCTTTCCCATTTCCATGAACTATATTCTCCCTTAGGTGCCACGCACGCCATAGCAGGAGGAGGATTTTGTTTCGCATGGCCTTGTCGCATATATTCAGCAGGCCCTGTAACCAGTCCTCTCCCGTGTACCAGAAAGCATTTTCCTTTGGTAGTCCCCAGTGGGATCTCATAGCTTGCCGGAGGCCAATGCTCTTCGTGCAAGCCACAACCGCATGGTACTCATTCTCCTCCGCATTTCCACAAATGTCACAAGTATTATCCGTAGCTAGCGTGCGTTTGCATTTGTTTATCTTGGTTGCCAGAGTATTAGTGCACACCCTCCATGCGAAGATTTTTATCTTTTCTGGGATTCTAGTTTTCCAAATGAGGTCCCAACTGCTTTGATCATCGATACTTGCAGTTGAGCTAGACGTTTGAGGCCCGGTTCCCTTATCCCGCATAGCTAGCTTGTATGCACTTCTCACTGTGAACGTACCGGACTTTTCATAGTGCCATGCGACGCAGTCTTCCACTTCTACATTTGGGATTCTGATGTTGAGGATCTCCGCTGCATCAAAGGGGCTAAAATCCTGTTTATAAGTGTCTGGTTCCAACTTCTATTTATGGGGTCAATGAGCTGGTTAACCCACCTAAGTCTCGATCTGCATGTTAAGTTGGCCACTTTGAGGCCCTCATCTCTCGGTATCCATTGGTCTCTCTGGATTTGGATGCTCTTGCCATTTCCTACTCGCCATATTAGGCCTTTCTTAAGAAGTTCAAGGCCGAACTCAATACCTCTCCATGACTGGGAGGCGTCTGCTGTAAACACCGTGTCCAAGAGTTCCCCTTTAGGGTAATATTTTGACTTGAGCACTCTCGCACATAAAATATCCGGGTACTGGATCAATCTCCACCCTTGTCTGGCCAACAAAGCCTGATTGAACAGATGCATGTCCCTAAAGCCAATTCCCCCTCCTCTCTTCGGTTTTGTCATTCTATCCCATGCCATCCAATGGACCTTTCTCTGCCCCTCTTCCTCACCCCACCAGAACTCTCTTATTAGCTTCTCATATTTCTCACAAAACCCTACTAACATTTTGAACACGCCCATAGTGAAAGTTGGCAGAGCCTGGACAACTGATTTTACGTACACCTCCTTAGCCGCAAAGGACATGTGTCTCCCCGACCCGTTGTTGCACCTTTTCATGAACCTTTCCATTATTGGTTGGAAGTTCTCATCCTTCATCCTGCCTTCCGGTGTGGGCAAACCAAGGTATTTGCTTTCAAAAGTAGAGGATTCCACCTTCAATACTTCCTTGATGCCATCTTGGGTGACACTCGGGCACTTCTCACTGAAAAGCAGAGAGCACTTGTTTGTACTTAATAGCTGGCCAGTACCATACTGGAAGATGTTTAGTGCTCGCTTTATCACCTTCGCTTGATCAATCGAGGCTTTGAAAAACAGTAAGCTATCATCTGCAAACAATAGATTCGATATACCTGGGCTCCCTCGAGCTATTTTAATTGGCAATATATTTCCATCATCCACCTCTTTTTGTAAGATTCGTGATAAGCCCTCTGCAACAAACAAAAATAAGTATGGGCTCAGAGGGTCGCCTTGGCGGAGGCCTCTCGATGGCTTAAAACGCTCCAACATTTCCCCGTTGAATTTCACTGAATATCTGAGAGATCGCACACACACCATGACCCAGGCAATCCATTTTTTCCTAAACCCATACTTCTCCAAGACTCCCTCAAGGAAATTCCAATCAACTCTGTCATACGCTTTGGCGAGATCCAACTTATAAGCACAGTGCGTATTTTGTGAGATTTTACTATGTTGGATCTTATGAAAGCACTCGAATGCAATCAAAGCATTGTCCGTGATCATCCGGCCTGGGATAAAGGCACTTTGGGTTTCCGATATGAGTTCATCTAGGAGGGGTCGCAGCCAGTTTACCAAACATTTCGAGATCACCTTGTAGATGACATTGCACAAACTAATGGGCCGGAACTCTTTTAAATTTTTTGGGTCTTTGCTTTTTGGGATTAGAACGATGACTGTGTCGTTCAGCCCCTCCGGCATTGAGCCATCCATAAAAAAATTCTTTACTGCTTGCACTACCTCTTCTTTTAGAATGCCCCAGTTTCTCTGATAAAATCTTGCATGGAAACCGTTCGGGCCAGGGACTTTCAAGGGGCCAATCTAGAACAACGCATCGCTAATTTCTTTTTCCATGAATTCCCTTTCGAGATCGTCGTTCATTTCTTGACTGACTCGTTCAGTGAACATGCTTAGCAGCTCTTGTGGATTAACGCTATTGTCCTCTGCATATAGTTCTTTGAAAAAGTCAGTTGACATTTTCTGTAGCTGTTCCTTTTGCTCTACCCACTGTCCGTCCTCTTTCATCAGCTTCAGAATGGTGTTTTGTTTTTTCCTCCAGGTAGCTTGGCGGTGAAACCATTCTGTGTTTCTGTCCCCTTCCCGCAAATACGTAGCCCTTGAACGTTGGCGCCACCAGATTTCCTCCCTTAGTAGTAACTCATCCAGTTCTGTAGTTAATCCCTTGATTTCCCTGTCATTTGTAGCACATACAGGTCTGTTCATGAGAGTCTGAAGTCTCTTGCGTAGACTACTTGACCGTTTTGTGATTGACCCAACTCTCTCCTTACTCCATTTACTTAGGCATTTTTGCATAATACAAAGTTTGTCCTGGATACCTTGTAAACATGTGGCCTGACCTGTACCTTTCCAGTTCTCCTCTACCGTAGACTGCAGGGTTTCTTCTCTTTCCCAAAGAGCTTCGTACCTGAACTCCTTCTTCCTTCTATACTCAAGTTTCTTTCCAAAGCAGAGCAACACCGGCAGGTGATCAGACCTGGTAGAGCAAATGTGCTCGACATGCGCATTCTGAAAACGATTGCTCCAACATGGTGTGGCTACTTCCCTGTCCAACCTCGCCTTGACATTGTTTCTACCTTCCTGTTTATTGTCATATGTCCAGCCGAGGCCCCGGTATCCCAGATCTTGCAGATTGCACCAGTCAAGCACCTCTCTGAATGCGGCCATGTTTCTCTCTGACCTCTTAGATACAGAGAAGTGCTCGGTCTGCCTAATTGTTTCATTGAAATCCCCAATTGCAAGCCATGGTGCATGAGAGTTAAACCTAATTCTCCTCAAGAGGTTCCACATATGGACTCTCTCGTGTGCCTTTGGTTCCCCATACACAAAGGTGCCCCTCCACCATTGCTCATTTGTGTTATTACGAATTAACACATCAATATAGCGCGGGCCAACTGACAACTTTTTTATTTCAACTGATTCATCCCAGTACAGAGCAATTCCTGCTCCTTTCCCTATACCATCATGTAGCATGCAGTTCTTAAGGCCTAGCCTCCACCTAAGACTGCTAACCCGCTCTTTATTTTGCCTAGTTTCAGAAAGAAAGACGATCGACGGACGATGTGTGCTCACCAAGCACACTAGCTCTTGAACTGTTCGGGGTTGTCCCAGCCCCCGACAGGTCCAGCTGAGGATTTTCATGGCTCCTGACGGACGCCGACATCCGCGTCCGTCAGTTTCCCGGGAGCCCCTGGCCCGGTTGCTTCCAATTCTTTCACTGGCCCAATTTCCACTTGATCCTTTAGTTCATCATCGCCCTTCTTCTTCTTATGTATGTCTGTGCCCCATTCAGCGAGCCCATCCTCTGCACTAGAGACCCCATCGTGTTTGCGTTCTCCTCTCTTGCCCAACACTGTTTTAGTTGATTTGTTTTTCTCCCCGTGTTTCTTCCTTCCTTGCTGCTTCTTTGCCACCTTTGACTCGCCCTTAACTGGCTCAGTTTTGTCAGTTTTACCAGGCAGCTGAACTATGGTGTTCAGCATATCTTCCTGGGTTGCATCGCCCTCCCGATGCTTCACACGCACAGTCCCATCCTCAGCAGCCGGTATCTTCACGCAGTCTACCTTGTTGGTAACAGGCACCTTCTCGTAAACTGACGGATCCCGGCCATGAGCAATCATCATGGGTTTGTTGGCCCTGGGGATAGGTTCAAACCCAGGTGGAAATTCTGGGGTGTTGGTGCTGCCCTTTCCGCCATGTCCAGCGGCTTGCCACTTACCTGCATCCAGTGGGGGTGTACTGACTGCTTGGTTCCCAACTCCTTGCCCCAACTGTGCTGTTACTTCAGGTGTAGGCGTCTTGAACATCTGGTTTGGCTTGGTTCTGCCCTCTTTCTCTGGGCCAAGCTTGATGGCACTCACTGCAGCGATTGCTTCTTGTACAAGTGGATCAGCTAGGATTTCTTCAGGTATCACCCCGTACTTCCCTGCAGCGAGCTTCGGTGGTGCTGTTCTTGCTTCCCCGTTGGCCTCAGACTCAAAGTGCAAGAAGCGTCTGGCACTGGCTGTCTCAGGGACGACGAAACCCCCTCTACTACTACTTCTCTTGAAAGGGGAGGCACGCAGCGCCGCCGAGAACCTCATCTCCTGGAGGTTCGCCGGTAGCTTACATTCGCGTTGGCCATGCCCAAGAAGCCCACAAAAACTACAGAAACGGGGGAGCCTCTCATATTTTACATTGAGGTGGTACACAACATTCTCCCCATAGTCATGGAATTCTAGGTTGCTACGTAAGGGCTCATCAACATCATGCTTAACTCTAATTCTAATGGATTCACCCCAGATTCTACCTTCACTATCCGCATCAATCTCGATCACCTCACCCAGCTTTTTCCCCAGCTCTCGGGCCACCTTCTTGAAGAACATGATCGGGGGCGCATCAAAAATGCGAGCCCAGATCGGCATGTAGGCGACCTCCACGTCTCCTGGCCTTGCGCTCCCATCCACGGCTACCATCAGGAACGCATCGCCCCGATGGGTCCAGGGCCCGTTGTTGAGGATGAACCGGAGGTCTCCCTCGCGCTCGAACTCAAGGAGAAACCTATTGTTCTTGAGCGGAGAGTAGTTCAGGCGTCCTCTCAGCCCCCATTTGTTCTTCAAGTCCTGGAAGAGCCCACCAACGCCGAACAGCTGCATAGAAAAGAACAGACCAATAGCGATCCATCTCGATCTCATGGCCGCCCTCTCTCTGGTTAGGTCAAGGGTGACCATGTGGGGGGTTCGCTCCTCCATGCTCACCGGGAACATAGGGGCGACACCGTTCGCCGGAGTACGGTACATGTCCCCACGGTCACGGGACGAGCCTCCCTGCACTAGTGGCCCGGCGCCTAGGCCGGCCTTGTCGTTCGACGCCACTCCCTCTCTGCCGCCCATGATCGCCTTGTTCTCCCTGGAATCCTGATCCGCCATGCTCAGGGGTTTGTTGGTGGATGTGGTATTGTGTTCCTGGTGGGTGCTCTTCCTCTCTTCCTGAATTTTTATAGCCCCATTATCCTTCATTGTCGATCCACTCCCCAATCTGGATTTTGGAAAGGCTGATTTCCTTCCTCCTTTTGCTCGTACGTATCCCTCCTAGTCGGATCCAATCCTCCACCACCATCAGCATTTTTAAAGTTTGCTCCAACATTGTACGCTGCATGAACATTTTTAAATGCGAAGTGATCATTTTTAAACTTGTGTAAAATATTTCTCATTTCTGAGATATGAATGAAAGTAATAAAAGACAAAACCAGCATTTTGCTTAGACAAAACAAAACAGCAGCGTGCTGTAGCGAGCCAGCGTTCCTTCCGCGCTGGGCTGACCCGTTTAAGAAGCCGCAGGTGAACGGTTCTTTCATCACGTCGCGGAGGGCGAGACAAGAATTCCCTTTTAGACGCATGTCACATCAAATTGCACCGAATCGCACAGCCGCGAGCAGAGTGGGCCCGCGCACTGAATGCTAGCACAGGCTTCTTGTTTAGGGCCGTTCTGGAGGATTTTCTCCGGTTTTTTAACTGAGTTTTTCTGCTCTGTTTCTTTACTGCTTGTTCCGGTTTGCTTACTAGTTTTGCTTTTCATTTTTATTCATCTTCTTTTTTCGTTTTGTCTGCTTATTTTCTCATGTTCCTTTTTCGCTTTTTAAGAATATTTCACAATTTTAAAAATGTTCTAGATTTCATACAAAAAGGTTTCCAAAAAATGTGTGAAGATTTTGAAAATGTTCTCATTTTCAAATTTAGTTGAGTTTTAAAAATGTTCTCGTTTCAATAAAATTCATTTATTCAAAAAATATTCGGGTTTCCAAATGTTTGTTCAGAGTTTCAAAAAATGTTTCTTTTATAATTAATTTGGTCACACATTCAGAAAATGTTCGTAATTTTCAAAATATGTTAAATTTATTCTAAAATTGTTCACATATTAAAACATGGTCGATTTTTCTTATTTTCCTACTAAAATTTAAAAAATGTTCGGTTTTTTAAAAGAAATACTTTTTTCAAAATAATGCTCGCGTTTGGAATTTGACAAAATGTTCTGATCTGACGTAACCTTTAGCTTCGCTCAGCATATT
Source organism: Triticum urartu (assembly GCF_003073215.2). Lineage (NCBI taxonomy): Eukaryota > Viridiplantae > Streptophyta > Magnoliopsida > Poales > Poaceae > Triticum > Triticum urartu. The sequence continues at coordinate 362,842,831 of NC_053022.1, read as the reverse complement.
AAACCAACAAAGCTCATTAATCCCGTTGGCTAGACAAGCGCGCAAAGGAGGTCGCTTGTTCGAGCTCGTTTTTGGTATTTTGCACTGTGTTACGCTAAGGGGCCGGCCCAGTTGGAGTCCCCTGTGCGTCCGCTCGGCAATTCGCCGCATCGAGTGACACAGAGGAGTTCCCGGCGAGACAAAGATGCCCAACGTAGCGTCCCTCAGCCGGTCCACAAAACTTCCCCACTCACTTTGACGGTTGGCACAAATGTAGCAGCTTTCCTTTTATGGGGCACACGTAGCATCTTCATGTTGAGCAACAATAGCTAGTGTGGATCTCTACTGAAAACAATTCTAATGTGTACTAACTTTCAGATAGAAAATGAAATCTAGATAAAATTGCCCAGCAGCCCGACGCACGCAGCTCCCATCACAGGAATGGCGCGCCAATGCACGGATTTCTTTTCAATTTTCTCATTAGTTTAGTTTTTTAATACAAAAAATAAAATCAACAACATTTTTTAAATACAGGATACACATTTTCTCAGTGCATGTTGAATGTTTAATAAGTATATTATGAATATATTTCAATACATTGTAATCATGTTTATAATACCCAATGACCAATTTTCAACACAATGAACATTTTAAAATACATCAAATTTCCTAAATGCCGATGAATTTTCAAATACACAGCGAACATTTTGGAATACAAGATTGGCATTTTCAGTAAATGATAAAATACAAAATGAAAGAAAATTTAAATATATGATAAATAGTTTTTAAATACACAGGATTTTTCTTACTTTTCATTTTTTAAATAGAAGATGAACAACAATGAAGAACCAAAAAAATATTAAAGAGGAAAATGTAAAAGTAGGAAGATACAAGCATTGAAATAAGAAATAACAACAAACTAATTTTTGCTTTTAAATAAATACAAGATGATAATTTTTTGTAAAATACATGATGGATACTTAATAAAGTATACGAAATTATATTTGACAATATATTATGGAATATCCTATGGTTACTTTTTAATATTTGTTGATTATCTTAAAAAACAATATATACTTATAAATATATGATGAATGTTTTTAAATACGTAATGAACACTCTTTATATACGATCAAAATTTTGTACATACACAATGTTATTATATACACGTGAGCCGAAAGCGCGTCGCCGTCATCGCAAGGTCTCGCTCCAAAAAAAAGAGCTAGACAGTGTTGGATGTATCAGCAATTTTTGATTAATTTAATCCACAAATAAATCATGACGATAGCAATATCAGCATTAATCTCATATGAATATATAAACAAGTGAGCCTGCACTAGGCATGGAAGAGGTAAATCTGATTGCTACAAGTATAACTGGCATATGAATTAGTAAACGCGGAAGAGTACCCTCCAGTTGGCGAAGGCAAAGTCGCGAAAGTAGCAACAACGTTTTCATCTGCCTTCCTCTAGGCATTGTCAACAATGGCATCATGGAGGAGGTCGAGGACGAAGACGGACATCAGGTAGCAGTCACGCCTATATGCTCCTCAAATACCTAATCGCCTTTCTTCCAATGCAAGATAAAAAAAAGCGTCCAGAGGACGTACAGCTATAAATGTGATCGACGGGATGGAATGACGACGGGTTGTGCATGAGGAGGCAGAGCAAATGGACCGACAGTTCTGAACGTAAAAGCGTTCATTGGCTCACAAATAATTATCCATCCCAACCAGCAAAAAGTTAAGCACACAAAATGGCATAGGTCTGAGCTCAGCTCGTTCACGAAACACGGCACGCTGGCGAGGCATGTGGAAGAGAATCTCTTATATGTTCGTATCAACTAGCCTCCAAATTTGAATTGGTACTACTGATCATGCAATGTTTGTAAATGCTTTAACCCATCTGTAATTCAACAGTCAGGATAATCCAAACACAACGTGGCGTATATATCTCGTTTATAACGGGCGTGATAAAGCTCGCATGTGTTATATCTCGCTCATTGCGAGACATAGCTCCATCTCATCTATGGAGCTCCACTAAATGAAACAATCCAACACTGTAGCCCCATGCATTGGTTTTGCGAAGGTCTGATGGACCAGTTTTAGCACTTTATGTATGGTTTTTTTTCTAGTTTTATTTCTAGGTGTTTTTAATGGTGTTTTTCTTAAAAAAAATTCAAATACATGTCTATTAATTCAATAAATGTTTGTACATTTTTGAATACACGCATGACTTTCTTTAACATCTTTCAAATATGATGAACATTTATCGAAATACATCTTTGAATATTTTTGGAATAAATGTTCAACGTTTTCGAGACATTATTATTTTTTAAATGCTACAAAACATAATTTTATATTATGCGAACATTCTCTATATTGTATTAAAATATTTTTAAAGGTCATAAGCATATATTTTAAAATGTGAAAATATTTTTTTAAATGCCACAAACGTTTTGCTGAATGGTATAAAACAAAAATAATAATTAGGTGAACATTATTGTTTTATACTGTACAAACATTTTTAAAATGTCACAAAGATATTCTTGAAACACGTGGACAATTTGGAAAATATTATGAACATATTTACGGTGCATTATCTTTTCAAAATTACGAAAATACTATATTACACTGTAGAAAAAGTTATAAAAGTATAACTGACACTTTTTTAATTATTTAAACATTTTCCATTTGGCAAGAACATTTTTTCTGTATGCTATCAACATTTTTAAAGTTTGCGCAAACGTTGTACACTGCATGAATTATTTTAAACACGTGGTGATCAGTTTTCTAAATTGAATAAAATATCTGTCATTTCTGAGATATGAATGAAAGTGATAAAAAGACAAAAACCAACATTTTGTTAGGACAAAACAAAACAGCAGTGTGCGGTAGCGAGCTAGCATTCCTTCCGCACTGGGCTGGCCCATTTAGGGCCTGTTCCGTACAAAGGATTTTCATAGGCAACTCCATAGGAACCAATTCCTATGGAAAATTATGCTAGGCTGCGTTCGGGATAGAGGAACTATGAATAGTGAGCCAAAGGAATTTTTGTCCTCTTGCACTGATTCCAGAGGAAAGTAAAAATCCATGGCAACCTCATGTTTTGGGCGGAAGATCGAGGCAAACCCTGTTGAGAACGTGAGGAGCCTGGCAGTTGTGTTGTACATCTAGATCAAAAAATTACTACTACTTGTACTAGCGTTTGGAGACAAAGGCAGCTGGTGGTCATTGCCGAAAAAATTATGCACCCGTCTATCCTTCATGTCCGATGCATCAGGCTAGCTTGCTGTGTTTTTTCTGCGGTCACCCGAACACATTTTTTCAGGATTCCCATTGTTTTCTAGATCCTTATTTGCTCTAGTCTTCGGCCTCCTTTGATTCATAGGGTAGGAGAATCGTAGTAATAAAAAAGTCATAAAAAAGGAGGTCATATGTATCTCAAATCCTATAAATAGAAATAAGAAAAAAGATGCCCTTTGATTCACTTTATAAATTTTTTTTATTAAGTCTAAGCTAATGTTTATTTTTCTACGAAATGTGGAAGATAGAAAGAATTCCTTCATAGGAATAGAATTCCATTCCTATAAACCAAACGGCTTCAAAGGAATTTTTCCTATATGAAATTCCTACAAGATTCCTCTAAACCAAAGAAGGCCTATCATTTTCATTCCTAGAGTTTCACAAATTCCTACGTTTAAAGATCCTTTGTTCGGAACAGAGCCTTAAGAAGCGGCAGAGGTGAGCGGTTCTTTTGTCATGTCGCAGAGCGGAGATCCTATACAGCGCGTACCCCCCCCCCCCCCCCCCCCCCCCCCCCCCCCCCCCCCCCCCCCCCCCCCGCCCGCTGCTGTTTCTATGGGCCAGCTCATTTCGTTGTTTAACCCCAACCGGTTTTGAGAAGGTTCTAGAACCTTCCCTGAACCGGGTTTTTATGTTTTTTCTTTCAATTTTTCTTTTTCTTTTTCTGTTTTCTTTTCATTTTTTCCTTACTTTTCTGTTTACATTTTTATTCTTGTTTTTTAATTTCCGAAAATCTATTAATTCGCGATTTGTTTCTAAAACGTATTTTTTGAATGATGAACATTTTTTTCAAAATTGTGATTTTATTTTTACCAAATCGTTACTCTTAAATCCTGAACATTTTTTTTGAAACTGTGAGCATTTTTTTAAAACTCACGATTTTTTTTGAAATCGTGAACAATTGTTTTAGAAATTTGTGAACATTCTCTTAAGTCATGAACATTTTTTAAAATCATGAACATTTGTTTTGAAAATAATGAACATTTTAAAACTAAAGACTACCTTTTAAAAATCATGAACTTTTTTTTTAAATTTGTGAATATTTTTTGAATCGTGAACACTTTTTCCATATTCGTGAACATGTTTTTGAATCGTGAACATTTTTTTCCAAATTCGTGAACAATTTTCAAATTAGCAAACATTTGTTTGAATTTTTAAAATTATGAACATTTTTTAAGTTTGTGAACATTTTTTTACAAATTCGTGAATAGTTTTTGAATTCTAGAGCATTTTCTGTAATCATTATTTACTTATTTTGTGATCATTTTTCAATTTCACGATTTGTTTTTGAAATCATGTACATTGATTTAAATTCATGAAGATTTTTTAAATTTGTGAACATTTTTTGCCAAATTCATGAACAAATTTTGAATTACCGAGCATTTTTTTGGAAATCATGATTTTTTTTATAAAAATCATGATTGTTTTATTTTTAAATTATCAACTTTTCTGAAATTAGGACCTTTTGATATCCCGAATTTTTGAAAAATAAAAAGAAAACAAAAAGGAAACATTCGCAAAAAAAAACTGGCGGCGTCCCGGCCACACATGGGCCGGCCCAGAAGGGGAGCAGGGTGCGCGCCCGCTTCCTTCTCAGCGCGTGCTGCATAGGCGCTCCCGTCGCAGAGGGCGAGAGCTCCTATACGCCACCCATCAGCGTCCGTTCATCGCGGCTTCGCTGAAGCGGCACGCAAACAGGCCGGCCGAATTATCACAGGTCGAGCTAAAAATAAATCGAAAAAGGGAACCACACGCGTCCCGGCCACACATGGGCCGGCCCAGAAGGGGAGCGGGGGTGCGCGCCCGCTTCCTTCTCAGCGCGTGCTGCATAGGCGCTCCCGTCGCAGAGGGCGAGAGCTCCTATACGCCGCCCGTCAGCGTCCGTTCATCGCGGCTTCGCTGAAGCGGCACGCAAACAGGCCGGCCCAATTATCACAGGTCGAGCTAAAAATAAATCGAAAAAAGGAACCACGCGCGTCCCGGCCACACATGGGCCGGCCCAGAAGGGGAGCGGGGGTGCGCGCCCGCTTCCTTCTCAGCGCGTGCTGCATAGGCGCTCCCGTCGCAGAGGGCGAGAGCTCCTATACGCCGCCCGTCAGCGTCCGTTCATCGCGGCTTCGCTGAAGCGGCACGCAAACAGGCCGGCCCAATTATCACAGGTCGAGCTAAAAATAAATCGAAAAAAGGAACCACACGCGTCCCGGCCACACATGGGCCGGCCCAGAAGGGGAGCGGGGGTGCGCGCCCGCTTCCTTCTCAGCGCGTGCTGCATAGGCGCTCCCGTCGCAGAGGGCGAGAGCTCCTATACGCCGCCCGTCAGCGTCCGTTCATCGCGGCTTCGCTGAAGCGGCACGCAAACAGGCCGGCCCAATTATCACAGGTCGAGCTAAAAATAAATCGAAAAAAGGAACCACACGCGTCCCGGCCACACATGGGCCGGCCCAGAAGGGGAGCGGGGGTGCGCGCCCGCTTCCTTCTCAGCGCGTGCTGCATAGGCGCTCCCGTCGCAGAGGGCGAGAGCTCCTATACGCCGCCCGTCAGCGTCCGTTCATCGCGGCTTCGCTGAAGCGGCACGCAAACAGGCCGGCCCAATTATCACAGGTCGAGCTAAAAATAAATCGAAAAAAGGAACCACACGCGTGGATCGAACTCCTGACCTCATTCAAGATTCTAGCGAGCCAAGCCACCCGAGCTAGCAACCTACAACAGTGTCAACGCAGCGCCAGTCTTAAAGTATGCAAGACGGCGGCAAAATCCTTTTTTCGAGAGAAATTATTTTTTATGATATATGTTGAACAAAATTTAAAAGAAAGTGAACCTTTTTTGGAAACAAACACTGAATAAATTTCAAATACACAAATGCACATTGTAGTATGTGTCAAACAATTTTTTAATGTACGATGAACAAATTTTAAATACGCAACGAACACTTTTAAATATATGTTGAACAATTTCATAACATAAAGTGAACATTTTTGTAATACACGATGAACATTTTTATAATGCTAGGTGAACTATTACATAATATATGATGAACATTTTCTTGATATGACGAAGATTTTCATAATACACGGTGAACTTTTATATAATAAATAAAGAGAAGGAAAACAGAAACAGAAAATATAAAAGGAAACATAAAATAAGAAAAATAAAAGAAAAATGAACCAACAAATAAAAAACCGGAACAAAACAACTGAAAAACGGACAAAAAGAGTGAAAAAACTGGAAGCAAAACACCATATAAGAAAACGAAAAAAAAAACCCGCAAAGAACAGAGACGGAAGTAGTAGCAAACGAATCCCGTACGTGGGCCGGCCCAATCGGAGGCTTAACTCAGCGAAACCACAACGATCTTGACGCTAACGAGCGTCCAATAGGGTTTGCCACATTTGCGCCCAACCGTGAAAGCGAGAGGGGAAGTTTTGTGGACCGGCCTAGGGACCATACGTTGGGCGCATCTTTGTGGGAACTCCTATGTGCCGCTAGATGCGGCGAATTTCCGAGCAGACGCACATGTGACTCCAACTGGGCCAGATAAGTGCTCAAGGGAGGGATTGCTCACGCATGCCTATCCAACGGGATTAATGAGCTTTGTTGGTTTAGTATGACGCGTGAAGCTAAAGGTAATGTCTGGTCCGAACATCTTGTCAAATTCCAAATGCGAACATAATTTTGAAAATAGTATTTTATTTTTTTAAAAAGAGAGCACTTTTAAAATTTGAGAAGAAAAAGGAAAAAAACTCAACATTGTTTTTGAATATCTGCACAAATTTTTGACAAACTGAACATTTTTTGAATATGTGAACATATTTTTGATAAAGGGAACATTTTTTGAAGCTCTGAACAAAAATTTGGAAACATGAATATTTTTTGAATCTATGATCAATTTTCGGAACGAGAACATTTTTCAAACTCAGAACAAATTTCGAGAATGAGAACAAAACACGAAATTTTTTATGAAATTACAAATATTTTTTAAAACTGTGAAATATTCTTAAAAAAGGAAAAAGGAACATGAGAAAATAAGCAGAAAAAACGAAAAACTAAGATGGAAAAAGAAGAAAAACAAAACTAGTAAGAAAACCGGAACAAGCAGTAAAGAAACAGCACAGGAAAAACTCATTTAAAAAAGTAGGAGAAAATCTTCCAGAACAGCCCTAAACAGGTAGCCTGTGCTAGCATTCAGTGGGCCGGGCCACTCGGCTCGAGCCTGTGCGATTTGCTAGCAATTCGAAGCAACGTGCGTCATACAGGGAATTCCCATCTTTGTCTCGCCCTCTGCGGCAAACCCCTATTGGACGCTCGCTAGCGTCAAGATCGTTGTGGTTTCACTGAGGTAAGAACGCAAAAGTAAAAATAAGAACATAAAGGTAAACCAAAAAAATGGTAATGGAACAAAAGAAAATCTCCCCCTCTCGTTGTACTCTAGAGCGACCGAGCCACATTTGAATAAAAGAAAAAGAAATCTACATATTGGACCGGCCAAGGTCAGGACACCTAGTAGGCGAGCGGACGGTACATCTTGCAATAAGTGATGCTAGATATAACGCGGAACACGGTTTGAGATGGCCAATACTACTTAAGTGAAGCTTGATATATCTTTATAGAATACGGTTCAGGAGGGCAAATCCTATTTAAGTGAAGCTAAATATAGCTCCATGGAACACGAGATTATTAGAGGAAATATGGTGTTGCCCCGGTCTGATTTGTTCAACGGCAATGACTTCACTTTTGGTGAGCCATCTGGGAGGTCCATAAAGCTGCATAGTAGTGATGGAGCCGCGTCGAGCTCGGGTGAGGAGGTGATCCGTCATTCTTTTCTTCGGTGGCTACTGTGCTGGTGTCGGAGGCAGGTGACGGGCGTTGGTGTCAAGCACAGAGATGTTCTGCTATCTTTTCAGTTTTGTGATGTCTGTCATGGTAATCTCACGTCAGATGTCAGGGGGTGGCTTATCGTGGGTGGAGCCATAAGGGTCGTCGGGTTCCGAAAGCGAGAGTGAGCACGAGCTCGAAGGCACACGAGACATACTCAGGTTTGGGGCTCTCCAGAGAGATAACACCCCTACTCCTGCTATGATGACTATGATCAAATGACTACAAGGTTGCTCCTTGAGCTGTGTTACTAGAGGAGGAAGAAGGGCAGGGCTGCTACCTTGCTTCCCCTAGATATGGTGGTGTGTGTGGAATGAGGGCTGACCCCTTTGCATGGGTGAGCCCTGGGGGGTTTTATAGGCCAACCCCCCAGGGGTAAAATGGTAATACGGCCGGGTGTAGGACCCGGACATCAGTTTCTAAGGTTGCCGAGTTCTTCGCCGTCTGCTGGGGCCCGCCGCTTGTGGGCCCCGCCGGCTGCCGAGAATCCGATCGACAGGTAGGGCCCGCCACCTGCGGGCCACGTCAATTGCCTTTTGCTATAGCTCTATACTTGTTGACGAGGGCTGCGTTATGGTCCGTGTGGCTACAGTCCCGCGCCGTGTGGGTAGGTGGCCGCCTGGTCAGTGCGCAATGTAGCCACGCTTCTGTGGGATTCGGGGGGAGCAGGTGGCACTATTGATATGCTCCGTCTTGTCGTAGTAGGTGAGTGCAAACTCCGAGGGGAAGGATGGGCCGGCTACTGGGAGGCGGTCATGCGGCCTCGACCGTCTTCTAGGGGAACGCCGTCTTCTGGAAGCCGGCCTCATGAACTGTCAGCTTTGAGGAGCTATGCTAAGCCCAATGTCTTGAAATGATAAGGGGTGCGGATGAGGCTACCCGGGGTCTATCCCCCTGACAGTAGTCCCTGAAGCTGGTGAGGCGCCACGGTTCGACATCGGAGTGCCTCGGCAGTTTCCTTCTTCGAGAGGTCCCATGCCTTTGATTCGTCCGGCTTGAGGAATCCACCTGCCAGGAGCCGGCCGAGGCGAAGTCGGCCACCTGGTGAATTTGAATCGCCATGGAGGGCGCCGAGTGGTATGCACTCGGGTGGCGCGCTTGACGACCATTGCTCGCCCGCCACGCGTCGCCAGCAGACCATGCCGGCCTGCCAGCCCACGCGCGCGACGGGACGCTGCCATAGGCTCGGGCCCACCACTACGCGGCCTCGGCGCGCGCGCACGGATCCACTGCGGCCGAGGTGGGTGGTTGCCCTTCGCGAGGTCGTGCGGGGCATGGGCGCAGTTAATCCCCATGCCCCCACTAGGCGTCGCCTTGGCTCCGCCGTTGCCGCCATATAAATAAGGGAGGAGGGGGCGGCCAGACGCATGCGCCCCCCCTCCATTATCTTCTTCTTCTCCCTCCTTGCTTCTTGCTCCTTGCTCTCTCACCGCCGTCGCACCACCGCGCGCTGCCGCCCCGTCGCCATCGAAGCGCTGCTGCGACTCCACTGCCGCCTAGCCTCACCGCACCACCGCCCAGCCATCGCGAGCCGAGACACGGCGCGAGGCTTCTGGGACGGCTCCAATATCCATGAGGGGCACGTCGAGTTCCTCTGTGTGATGCGGAGGCTTCCCGTCGAGGCGATGGTGAGGACGTGGCTTCCCGAAGAGAGGGAGATCTCGCCAGCACCGAGGGACGGCTAGTTCGTCGTCTTCCGGAGCCACTTCCTTAGAGGATTCGGCCTGTCGGCTAGCGGCTTCCTACGTTCCTTCCTCAACTTCTACCATCTCCAACCTCACCACCTCACTCCAAATACGGTGGTATTGCTCTCCGCCTTCGTGACTTTCTGTGAGGGCAATCATGGCGTCCTGCACACGCTCGAGTTGTGGGGCAGGTTCTTCTACCTCAAGCTGGGCACCCATGTCAAGGGCGAGCCAGCTCAGTGTGGCGCCTGCGTAGCCGTGCGACGTACCTGCTCTAGGACCCGCTTTCTGGCTGTCGCTATGCTGGAGTCGGCAAAGTTTTGACAGAAATCTTACTTCTATGTCCGCAACCTCCACCCGACGTGTGACTACATTAACCTGCCGGCTTACGTTGCCGGCCCACCGCTCGAGCCACGAAACAACTGGGGCCAGCAGCCAAAACCGGTGCCGGTTGCCATCACCAACGTCCTCATCCGTCTTCAGGGAGATGACGGACTTGGAGGGCCTCAAGCCATCGGACTTCTGGCCGCCTTCGTCCAGCGCCGGGTGTCACCCCTCCAAGCCCGGCCTCAACTGATCTGCGACATGAGCGGCCGTCGAGACCCGTGCTGGATGTCGACTAAGGAGCTGCCTGCTGTGGAGGTGGCCCGCCATGTCAATTACTTCTCCAGCAGCCAGCTGAGTGAGATCGGCTGGAGCTTTGGCAAGGAGCCGTACAACCATGCCAATCTGCCACCACCGGTTAGTATTTGCCCCCCTTCTTTGTTTATGACATGCTCTTCATCCAACCTAACCACTCGGGCGCGACGCAGTGCTTCCCTGGCCAGGTAGCAGCCGGCGCGCCGGATCCAGACCACCAGTGGATGGCGGACCGCGAGGAGAGCGACATGGGTGACCCCGAGCTGGGGGCAGCCGCGTTGGAGGACGAGGGCAATGATGACGCCATTGGGGGAGGCGACGACGAAGGAAGCGGCAATGTCCAGGACTGGCCGGATGACAATGAAGATGGTGACGGACAAGGCCACCTCGAAGGCGCCGACAGGGCAGGCGCCGGTTCCTCGACGACGTGGCCGACAGGCGGGGCGCCGACTGGTGCACCCGGCGCGTATGAACGTTGTGCTGAGGGGATGTTCGGCAGCAAGCCACCCAAGAAGGCCAAGTCGACGGCCGCCACCAAGCGGCAAGAGGCCGCGAAGTAGGCCGCCCTTCGGAGGACCCCAAAGGAGCGCCCAATGGTATCCGGGTAAGTGTGCTGAATGTTCTGTCTTGATTGTCTTTCTTTCTTGCAAGCTTCTTATCTTTACTTGCTTTGCCGCGCAGGGCTCCCCTTTCCGTATCGCGGGCTCCGTCCGTCTCATTGATCGGACCAACAGGCAGCTCTGAGGAAGCTCGTCGTGTGGACCCGGCCACTGCCCTCCGGGAGGCGACGGAGAGGAACACACGAGAGGCGGGGGAGGAGCGGGAGGCTGCAGCTCAAGCAGAGGCCGAGGCCGCGACTGCAGCGCAGGCGGAGGCCGAGGCAGTGGCCAAGGCATAGGCGCAGGCGGCGACCAAGGCACAGGCGGAGGCCGACGCCAAGGCCGCAGAGGACCCGACCCAGAGCGTGGTCTCGGAGGCCATTGATCTGGAGCAGTTGGAGTCACCGGTGTTGGAGATCCAGGCGCCGACTGGAACAGCCGGAGCCGACCAGACGACCCCAGAGCAGGGGGCGACCGACCCCGTCGTCCCAGAGGCAGAGGTAGTCCAACGCGCACCGGGTGCTGACGAGCGGGGAGGCGGCCATCCTGCATGCCAGAGGTGCCTTTGGCCGATGCTGGGCTGGCGACGAGCCAGGCCCTCACGACACGCGCCCCTGCGCACCTGCGCCCATCGCGGGCAGCTTCCGCACCAAGGCCAGTGGAGGTCGCGGCCGCAAGCTCGTCGGGAGCCGATACCGAAGCCTCGAGCTCTGCTTCGCCTAGTTGGACACCAGGAGTCGGCCCGGACGCCTTGAACCTCGCGGTGCAGGACGTCCTGGACAAGTTCTCTGCCCACGGTGCCACCCTCCTGAAGGCTAGGAGCAAGATGGTGGCGATGCAGATGTCTGTCTGGGTATGTTCTTGATCTTGCCTTTTATTTTTGAAATCTTCAGTGGGGGCGCGCCAGTGCACCCACTGGGTATAGCCCCCGAGTTCCAAGCCAGCTGTTGAGTAGGCGGATTGGAACTTTAAGGTCTGTTTCTGAATGCTGAAGTGTTGTTCTTGCTGCAGGACTACCACAACCTGCGTGCTGCCACCCTCAACTCCCAAAAGCATCAGCTCGCCATCCGGACCACTGAGTTGAACAAGAGCCGATGTACATAGGCCATCCATCAGTGGGGGCGCACAAGCGCACCCACAGGGTGTAGCCCCCGAGATTCGGGCCGACTACTGAGCAGTCGGGCCGGATCTTCCAGCGGCTTCTTGTCTTTGTCAATGTTAATGATTCTTCTTTGCTTTCGCAGAGGCCGCCGCCCATCTACGGGGCCGCGTGCATGAGCTCGAGGGCCGGCTCCAGGCCAAGGAGCTGGAGTGTAGCCAGGCAGCTGCGAACCGCGACCGGCTCGAGAAGGAGCTGGCGGACCAGGCGACCTGGCATGCGGACCAGGTCCGACAGCTGAAGGATGGGGAGGCACTCCTCAAGGCCGAGTTCGAGTCTCGGCGCTCGGGCTGGGCCGAGAGGGAGAAGTGCCTGTCGAAAGGTTATGAGGTGATCGAGGGCATGCTCGAAGGTAACTTTTCTTTCTTGCTTGGAGGCACCGACTATTACTGAAGTCAGTCTCTTATTCCTTTGTTTTGTTTTTTATGCAGAGTACTTCTCGGACCACGCCGGCATCATCGGCCAGGCGATCGAGGCATAGCGCGAGCAGCAGAGGCAAGTGGGTGAAGAGATCGCGCTGGACTGACCTTGGACTTCGGGCGAACAATTCCGAGCCGTCCAGCTACGCCTTGCGCCGGTCCGCCGGCTGCTCCGCCGCTTTCAGCACGCCGGGTCCCAGGTCTTGGAAGTTCTCTGGCAAGGCGTGCAGGTTCCCTGGACTCCCATTCGGACCACCGACTAGTTGGAGGTGGCGGAAGAGCAGCTCGACGCTTGGAAGGGTGTCGCGGCATGGGCAGGCGCCAAGGCGACACTGGAGTTCGTCAACGTGTGGTATCCGGACATGAGCTTGGCTCAGCTGGCCACCTTTCGCCAGGAGGCAGCACCGGATCTGGAGGCAGAGCACGAGGCGATCGCCCTTCGCGCGGAAGCCCTCGCCGACTATGCGGATGTCGGCGTCTTTGTCCCGGAGCGGGCGGAAGACGACACCGAGGTGCCACCATCCTGGTTCGGGCTGAACCCGGACGAGGGGGAGGACCCGGTGGAAGAGATCGCTTCCAGTGATGAAGCCACGGAGGAGAGTGAGGATGAGGAAGGCGATGACGTCGCACCAGATGGCGGAGCGACCAGCAGGAACCAGCCAGATCCGACTTCAGCCAGCGAGCCATGGGAGACTACGCCGGGCGCCGCCACTGCTGACCAGACCGAGACCAGCCAGCCGGAAGCCCCGCCAGTCGGTGCCTCAGCCACCGCCGACTTGTCCAAGCAGCCTGCAGCGCCTTTGACCTAGGTGGCCTTTTATCTTTTAAACTTTTTTACTGCATCAACTGTAAAATGGGCGAGAAGGTCCGTGTTCCACGAGCGCTCCGACTCATCGGATGTTCTGGTCCAAGGTATTGAGACCAGAACAGCTTCTTCGTAGAACTCCCTTCTTTGGCTCGATAGAACTCGGCAGCATCTAATACGCTACGCGGCAAATCCGTAAACGCCCCCGAAGAGCTCCAAATTCGGGTAAGTAAAAGGAATGTTTCCTTCGCAGACTTGCTTTGCATAATGAAAGACTTACCCGCCGCGATCTTCTTGGCCGCCTGGATTTCTTGGAGGGCGCTCTGGGCTTCGGCCCGGGCATCTTGGGTGCTCTGGCGGGCCTTCACAAGTTCGGACCCTTGCATCTTAACATCACGCTCCAAGGACTCGTACTTCTTGATGACGTCCTGGAGCTCTTGCCGGACCTCGCTGACCCGGGCCTCGTGCTTCTCGCGCGTGCCGCGTTCCTCGACCGCTTTGTTCTCAGCCTCGACCAACACCTTCTTGAGGGCCGCCACCTCGGTCGTGGCCCCTAATAAGGTTCATGACACTTTAGTCAGCATGAACCATTCATCCTTCCCAAATATACACGCAGGTTACTACATACCTTGGCTTTCCTCCAGCTGCTTCTTCACGAGGCCGAGCTCTTCCTCGGCCCGCTCTAGGTTCTGCTTCAGTCCGGAGACCTCCGCAGTATGAGCAGCAGTAGCCAGCAATGATGCCTGCTTATTCACATAGACATCTTATGTTATACTCCTGCGAAAATTATTTTGATCCTCTATTCGGCTTTTTCTTTCCAAACACCGAACAGAGCGTCAGGGGCTACTGTCTACACTATGATATTCTTTCTACAATTACATTACTTACCTCAAAGCCTATTAGAAGGCCAGCGCAGGCTTCGGTCAGTCTGCTTTTGGCGGACCGAACCTTCTTGATCACCGTACCCATAAAGATACGGTGTTCATCCACGATGGAAGCGCCTCGCAGCGCTTCCAGCAGATTATCCAGTGCCTCTGATTGGACAGAGGTCACGGGTGGAACAGGCACACCTCCTCCTTTCGGGGAAGGCTACTCGCCTGATTCCGGAGCCGTGTAGATCTCCGGAACGGTATCCGGCTGGGGGCCGAATTGAACTTGGCCCTCATCACCAGTCCTCATAGGGGCTTTTTCCCCCATGTGTCCGGCGACCGAGGAGTCATCTTTTGGCGCCACCCCGACGACCTTCAGAACCTCTCCCTGACCTGGGAAGGCCCTTTGGGACACCACCTCGTCATCACCCTTGGCTGGGGAAGAGTGAGCGGGCGGCGGTGACACGCTGGCCATCTCCTTTGAATCTAGCGAACCACTTGTTGAGGATCGCGGGGAGCTGTCACGGGCCGGACCGCAATGGCATGATTTAAACATATTAATATTATAAAGTGGAAAGGACAGACATTTGGACATGCATAAGGTTTTTGGTACTTACGAGGCGGCCCGAGGCTTGGTCCGGGGCAGTCGCTCCGGACTGCTATCGACATCCCACGCGGAGTTATCTGCGTGGGAACCCTTCCCCCTCTTGGGCGCCTCCGCCTCCAGATTTGTGGAGGCCCCCCTTTTCTTCCTTCCCCTCTCAGGAGGGGAGTCACTTTCTTCCTCCTCCTCGTCGTCATCTTCGGCGGCCGAAGAGTGAGTCTCGTCTTCGGACGTCATGTCCGAAGCACTTTTTCGGCGAAGGCCACTCTTGGCCCCCTTGACCGTTTTCTTGGCCTTCTTCTCCGGCACATCATAAGGCGCCGATAATAGCATCTTCGTCAGAAGTGGGGTTTCTTGGTCTTCGAGTAGCGGAGCCGGACAGTTAATCTGCCCCCGCTATATCGATCCAGACCTGAAAAATTGATAGGAAGGCTTAGACTCCTTCCTCAAAATATTCCAGTAAAGGGTATACCTTGAAAACACGAAAGAACTTACCGGATTCGCCCGACATTTTAAGCTAAGCCTGCGATCCTCGATCATGGGCGGTGGTGTCTCGCCGGCCTTGAACAGCACTTTCCAGATGTCTTCGTGCGTCGTGCCTAATAGCTCTAGTAGCGTCTGGTGCTTGGCCGGATCGAACTCCCACAAATAGAAAGTTCAGCGTTGGCACGGAAGGATCCGGCGAATGAGGATAACCTGGATCATGTTGACAAGTTTGATTCTCTTGGTTATCATGTTCTGGACGCACGTCTGGAGCCCAGTCAACTCGTTCGAGGAACCCCATGTTAGGCCCTTCTCTTGCCAGGAGGTGAGCCGCATCGGAACTCCGGATCGAAACTTGGGGGCCGCCGCCCAGCTGGTGTTGCGCGGCTCAGTGATGTAGAACCACCCCGATTGCCACCCCTTCACCATCTCCACAAAGGAGCCTTCGGGCCAGGTGACATTGGGCATCTTGCCCACCATGGCGCCTCCGCACTCTGCTTGTTGGCCGCTCACCACCTCCCGCTTCACATTGAAGGTCTTCAGCCATAGGCCGAAGTGGGGTGGGATGCGGAGAAAGTCCTCGCACACGACAATAAATGCCGAGATGTTGAGGATAGAGTTGGGGGCTAGATCATGGAAGTCCAGCCCGTAGTAAAACATCAATCCACGGACAAACAGGTGGAGAGGGAATCCCGGCCTACGGACGAAATGTGTGAGAAACACAACCCTCTCATGGGGCTCTGGGGTAGGGATGATTTGTCCCATGGCCGGGAGACGGTGAACGATCCCCTTGGCGAGGTATCCGGCCTCCCGGAGCTCCTTGATGTCCTTCTTCTTGACGGAGGAGGCCATACACTTGCCTCCGGATCCGGACATAATTGGAGTGCTTTCTCGGGCGGGGAAAGCTAGAGCTTCAGCGCTGGAGCTCGAGAATGGATGGGAAGAGGAAGAGAGAAGGCGTGGGAGAAGAAGGGGGAATCCTTATCCCCTTACAAAGGCAGTGAATATCGAATGCCTCCCCACTCGCCTTAAAACTCGCCTATTCCCAAGGGCTGTGTAAACAGGCACGGTTGGGTTACTCACGCCTGAATTGATGAAAATCCCGCAATAAGGGGACACGATCTTTGCTTTGACAAGACGTGCCAATGGCAACTGCGTCTCGAGCGGTAGACGAAAAGCGGTTCGAAGTTATGACCGGGCAAACATGATGTCATATTACAAAAAGTTGTCAGCAGATCGGACTCGTGGAAAATTATATTCCCTCTGCGGTTGTGTGTGGTGCGTGTGTTACAGGTTCGGACACATTCAATATGTCTGAAGACTATCTTGGACTTCGGAAGGAGGAACCCGCCTTGCAATGCCGAAGACAGATCTACGCGCCGGATACCTTGTCATTGAAGTCAGGTTCAGGGGCTACTGAGGGAGTCCTGGACTAAGGGGTCCTCGGGCGTCCGGCCTGTTAGCCATGGGCCGGACTGATGGGCTGCGAAGATACGAAGACTGAAGACTGCACCAGTGTCCGGATGGGACTCTCCTTGGCGTGGAAGGCAAGCTTGGCGACCAAATATGTAGATTCCTTTTTTTGTAACCGACCTTGTGTAACCCTAGATCCTCCCGGTGTCTATATAAACCGGAGGACTTAGTCCAGAGGGAGGACATATATTCATTACCATAGCCATACAAGCTAGACCTCTAGGGTTTAGCCATTATGATCTCGTGGTAGATCAACTCTTGTAATACTCATATTCATCAAGATCAATCAAGCAGGACGTAGGGTATTACCTCCATAGGGAGGGCCCGAACCTGTGTAAACATCATGTCCCCTGTCTCCTGTTACCATCGACCTTGGACGCATAATTCGGGACCCCCTACCCGAGATCCACCGGTTTTGACACCGACACCCCTCGCCTTGATCTCTTCGCCCCTCGCGAGCCAGCCTAGCGAGGTCGCCCCTGAGGAGGTCTTGTGTCGTCCGCCTCACAAGGCTTGGCCCCTCACGAGGGTCTTGAGTGTTTGCTGGTGAAGATGGGCCGTACAGGGCCGCTGGTGGAGCCACGCCGTGGGCCGCAGGTAGGCAAGTCTGGGGACCCCCATTCCCAAGACGCCGACACAACTCTTTGCCAATCAAAGCCATATGCCGCCCACAACCCTAAGAACAATCCCCATTACCTGGCCTTTTGCGGCCTGGGGGCTAGACATGGTCGGACCCCTTAAAGGGGAAGCCATAAGAAGAAATATTTACTGGTTATGGTGGATAAATTCACTAAGTGGATAGAGGCCAAACCAGTAAAACGGCTGAAGCCGGACCGGTGATAGATTTTATCTCTGGCGCTGTACACCGTTATGGTGTCCCACATAGCATTATCATGGATAACGACTCTAATTTCACAGCCGATGAGGTGAAAAATTGGTGTGCTAATCTAGCTATTAAACTCGATTACGCCTCCCTGTATCACCCCCAAAAAACGGTCAAGTTGAACGGGCCAATGGCCTGATAATGAGCGGCATCAAACCCAGACTAGTGCGATCCCTAAAGGAGTTGGATAAACACTGGGTCAAGGAGCTCGACTCCGTACTCTGGGGGCTGCGGACTGCACCCAACTGCACGACTGGATACACACCGTTCTTCATGGTGTACGGCGCAGAGGCTGTCTTGTCATGCGATATTATTCATGATTCACCTCGAGTGCGCATGTATGAGGAGAGAGAAGCCGAGCTCGATCGGTAGGACGACTTAGATGGCCTGGAGTTGGAGCGCGATGTCGCAAAAGCCCGTTCCGCATTCTACCAACAACAAGCTCGAAGATACCAAAGCAGAGAAGTGCGGGCAAAGACTTATAATGCCGGCGAACTCGTTCTACGCCTACTAGAGAAGAAAAAGGACAAGCTCAAACCCAAATGGGAGGGTCCCTTCATTATAGATGAAGTTCTCACTGGAGGAGCCTATCGCCTTCGCAATGCATTGGATAATCGCTTAGAGCCGAACCCATGGAACGCCGCTAGGCTCCGAAGATTCTACGCCTAAGTCAAGACACATACCTTTGTTCGTTCCCTTTTTTCTCCTTTTCAATTTTTTCTTTTTTTCCATTTTTATACGATTTCTAGCGTGTGTTCGGGTAAGCCACACACTTGAGGGGTATGCATACTTAAATGTACACTCCCCACCATAACTAGAGGCTTCTCTCAATAGAAGCTTATTATTATTTTGAGCATAAAGCTCACCATATATATGTGTTGTTGCTCATATACGTCCTGTCTTCGCCATTATATGCACCTCTATGACTTAAGTTTTTGCCAAGCTGGGTTGCTTGGCTCCTGTGCTTATGCCCTACGTTCCCAGTTGTTCGGCTAGGGCATAAAGGGAGCACCTTTGTGATTGTTACAACCGGGTCATCCGGATATGTACCTCAGACGGGTGAAGCCGAAAGCTAGCATTCTTAAAGGAATAATTGGTCGACGAACAAATGGCAAACTGCCTTCGTTGCAATATAAGCTATCAAAATATAAAAAGCTCCTATGATTCTTTTGCATCACGGCTTAGGCATGCATAAATAATGCATGCTGACCCAGGGAGAGGAACCCTTAACGGAACTATTCTCTCTGGAAGATGTTTCTTACGTTAAGAAGTAATATAACATGACTCCCCGAATACAGTTTGTCTTTTCAAGCACTATGACTGGATTGCCTGTTTTCCAAACATACTTGGTGTTTCCCACAGGTATAGTATTCGGAAACACTCCAACCCTTAGGTTTTAAAGGTAGAAGCGGAAGGTTTGCCATGACATTTTTTTCCAGTTCAGACAGAGATAAGTTTGGTGATAAAGTACATTGTTACCTGGAGTCAAACGCCTACTCTTTATCTATACCATCTATCAGGCTGTCTAGTGTACAGTCCTATTGTGAAATTTGGCGGCTGTCTTTACTTGGTCATACACCAAGCTAACAGGAATTTCTTGTCCATCTGGTCCCCGAGGTCCGACCCGGGCCATGTGATTTGGATCAAGTTCGGTATATCATGTTTTCACCATGGCCCAGGCTTCTCGTGCGCCTTCTCGACATGCTGATGCCTTCCATAGTTCAAAACGGAGTCAAGCTCCCTTGAATAAATTCATGAGCTCCTCCATAATTCTTGGAGGAGAATCGGATGGCCATAAAGCCTTAGCCATGTTCCATGGCTTTCCGAGCTCGCTCATGCACTTTGGATAGCTCTTGCAGCAAGTCGCCTTGAAATCCGAACACTTCTCCCTCGGGCCGCCCAGTTAACAAACCTACAGGAACAATCTCATAAACTTTTCCATCAGGGGACCATATGAAAAGTTAGGTTAAAGGACATACTGAATATGGCGCCTATCAGCTTTCTGTTCTCCTTCAGGGCATCCAACAGTTGGGCTCGTATGTCCTTTAGCTCTTTGGCTTGCTTGATATTTGCATCCTGTAGTTTGTTCTTCTCATTAATGGTCCGTGTTAATACACATTGACCAGCGGCTTCTTGCCCTTCGGCATGTTGTTTGTCTGCCTGAGCAGCCTTCAGCATCTCCTCCAACTGATCCGCCGATCCTGCAGCTGTAAACAAAACAATGCATATTTAAAAATCATTGTTGGCGTAGAATCATATTTCCCGGACACTGTTGTGCTTACCATCAGATGCCTTCTTGGATTTCTTCAAATTTTCCAGTTCGGCGCTGACAACAGTTAGCTTGTTCCGACATTCTTCAAGCTCCTTGGACATCGTGTTATTTTTCGCTGTGACTACCTGATGATATAACAACCCTTAAATCAGTTGGGCCAACTGCTTCAAGTCTCGGGGGCTACTGGCATATGATTATTGAATCTACTCAAAGTTTTTTACCCGCATATCCTTTGACAACTGGTGGGTGGCTCCGGCAAGTCCATCCCGAGCAGCCCGTATATATGCATCCACAGAGCTGAGGGCGTCGAACGCCTCTTCGGTGAAACTTGGGTCACGCATGGCCTCCTTCCGCCGCCGATGATTCATTGCGCTCTCCACTTCGGAATTGGTGACGGATACATTATCTGAATCCTCCTGGAGATGACAATCTGGCATTGTGCCCGTATCAACCCTAGTCCTTGTGGCAGGGTACGGGGCCGGATTGGTCGATGCATGGCTGTCGAGGTCCCCGGATACAGTCCGGTGTATGTTGTTCCTAAAATATGGCCCAGAGGAAAACATCATGATTCGGTCTATCCGCCGAGTGCGTGTTAAAAACTATACCTCTTCGGTGAAGGTGGGGGCCCGGTAGTATCACCGTTTGCCTTTCTTTTTAAAGACTTGCCTTGCGCGGGCGTCGCCTTCTTAGAGGATGCCTCTGATATAGCTCGGCGAGTGGCGAGTTTACGGGAAACTATCTTGACTTGATCCTCCCCGGCAACGGCACCAGAAATTCCTTTTGATTGCTCTGTGGTTATAGCACCAGAAAAGCTCTTGTCTGCTAGGACTACGTCAGTATTTCCCCAAAGAGGAAGGGATGATGCAGCACAATGACAGTAGGTATTTCCCTCAGTGAAGAAACCAAGGTTATCGAACCAGTAGGAGAACCAAGCAACACAACATAAACAACACCTGCACACAAATAACAACACCTCGCACGTGTTAAAGGGGGTGTCAATCCCTTTCGGGTAACGATGCCAGAAAATTATAGTAGATTGAAATAATAGATCATAGATAAAATAAATTGCAGCAAAGTATTTTTGTATTTTTGGTTTAATAGATCTGAATAAAAATGCAAAGGAAAAGTGGATCGCAAGCAAATATATGAGGAAGAAGACCCGGGGCCCGTAGGTTTCACTAGTGGCTTCTCTCGAGAAAAGATAGCAAACAGTGGGTAAACGAATTACTGTTGGGCAATTGATAGAACCACAAATAATTATGACAATATCCAGGCAATGATCATTACATAGGCATCACGTCCAAGATTAGTAAACCGACTCCTGCCTGCATCTACTACTATTACTCCACACATCGACCGCTATCCAGCATGCATCTAGTGTATTAAGTTCATGGAAAAACGGAGTAATGCAATAAGAACGATGACATGATGTAGACAAGATCCGGTTATCTATTGCATAGATATAAATCCTGTCTTTTTATCCTTAGTAGCAACGATACATACATGTCGGTTCCCTTTACTGTCACCGGGATCAAGCACCGTAAGATCGAACCCACTACTGGGCACCTCTTCCCATTGCAAGATAAATAGATCAAGTTGGCCAAATGAAACCCAAATACCAGAGAAGAAATAAGAGGCTATAAGAGATCATGCATATAAGAGATCAAAGAAACTCAAATAACTTTCGTGTATATAAAAAGATATGACTGGTCATAAACTCAAAGTTGATCAGATCCCAACAAACACATCGCAAAAAGAGTTACATCATATGGATCTCCAAGAGACCATTGTATTGAGAATCAAGATAGAGAGAGATGAAACCATATAGCTACTAACTACGGACCCGAAGGTCTACAAAGAACTACTCACGCATCATCGGAGAGGCACCAATGGAGGTGGTGAACCCCATCCGAGATGGTGTCTAGATTGGATCTGTTGGTTCTGGACTCTACGGTGGCTGGATGAATATTTCGTCGACTCCCCTAGGGTTTTCGGAATATTTGGGTATTTATAGAGCAAAGAGGCGGTCAAGGGGGCACCCGAGGTGGGAACAACCCACCAGGGCGCGCCTGGGCCTCCTGGCGCGCCCTGGTGGGTTGTCCCATCCTCGGGACTCCCCCCAGGTGCTACCAGGGCCCAACTTGTTCCTTCTAGTCCATAAAAAATCTCTATAAAGTTTCGTGGCATTTGGACTTCGTCTGATATTGATTTTCTGCGATGTAAAAAATAGGAACTGGCACTTCGGCACTATGTCAATAGGTTAGTACCCAAAAATGATATCAAATGACTATAAAATGATTATAAAACATCCCAAATGATAATATAACAGCATGAAAGAATCAAAAATTATAGATACGTTGGAGACGTACCAGCATCCCCAAGCTTAACTCCTACTCGTCCTCGAGTAGGTAAGTGATAAAAACAGAGTTTTTGATGTGGAGTGTTGTTTAACATTGAAATGATCGATATAGTTGACTAGAGGGGGGGGGGTGAATAGGCAACTAACAATTTTTAGCTTTTCTTTAACAATTTAAACTTTGCATCAAAGTAGGTTGTCTAGATATGCAACTAAGTGAGCAACCTATATGATGCAACAACGATAACCACACAAACAAGCAATAGATACAACACAGAAAGCTTGCACAAGTAAAGGCGCGAGATAACCAAGAGAGGAGCCGGTGGAGACGAGGATGTGTTGCCGAAGTTCCTTCCCTTTGAGGGGAAGTACGTCTCCGTTGGAGCGGTGTGGAGGCACAATGCTCCCCAAGAAGCCACTAGGGCCACCGTATTCTCCTCACGCCCTCACACAATGCGAGATGCCGTGAATCCACTATTGGTGCCCTTGAAGGCGGCCACCGAACCTTTACAAACAAGGTCGGGACTCTCTCCACAACTTAATTGGAGGCTCCCAACGAAACCCCGGAGCTTCACCACAATGGAATGTGGCTCCGAAGTGACCTCTTCTGTCTAGGGTGCTCAAACACCCAAGAGTAACAAAATCCACACAAGAAAGTAAGGGGGAATCAATTTTCCTTTGGTGAGAGTGTAGATCTAGGTCTCCTCCTTCAATCCCTAGCAAATCAACGATTTTGAGTGGCTAGAGAGAGAGATTAGGCAAGAAAGCTCCAAGGGGATTAATGGAGGAGGAGAGAGAGAGGCAAGAGGTAGGGGAAGCACCTCCTTAAATAGCGTGCCCGAGATCCAACCGTTATGTGCAGAAACGCATAGGGCCGGTACTTCCGCACGTACCACCGGAAGAACCGGTGTGTGTAGGAAACCGCACCCATGGCACCAAGGCGGTACTTCCGGAGGGGCGCCCGGTAGTACCGGCCTTCTGAAGAAAACCGGAACTACCGCTCCGCCATCGGTCAACAACCGCAACTAGACCAGAGAACTACCAGCCAGAGCGGTAGTTGGGGCGGTGGAAGAGCTGGAACATCCGCTGGAATAGAGGTTCCTGGGTGGTGGCGACCCAAGCGGTACAACCGCACTTGGTACCGGTAGTACCGGTTTATCAACAACAAACCGGTACTTCCGGGCCGCCACCGGTCTACCACCACACATAGCACAGAGAGGAATCAACCCCAGGCGGTACTTGGGGCGGTGGTTTGACCAGAACTACTGGCCACCGATACTACCGCTGAGAACAGCGGTACTACCGCCGTGACAGGGGTTGCACACACCCATAGGAGCAAGGGAACCTCTCTCTCCTCGAACGAAGCCTATATGGTGGGTGCAAAGTAACTGTGTACGTGACTTGATTCACCTAAAACCTTCCGATGTGGGTTCCCTCTTAGTAGTACGGATTTCCTATGACCAAAAGGAATAAAAGCGTAGAAAACACCGTCTTCGATCTTTTCCTTAGAGAGGGAAGGCTTAACCGTCTCGCGTCACATGATGTGTACCTGAGTAATTTATGACGCACGATTAGTCCACACATGAATTGTCATCATCACCAAAACCCTAGGCAGGAAATGCCCTTACAATCTCCCCTTTTTGGTGAATGATGGCAACCACGCGAAAAGCACGGGAGATCTAGAAAATGTAGGCGGAGCTCCCCCTGAGTGTGAGCACTTATTTAGAGTTTGCTTTTGGAATGCAAAAGTGCTCAAACTAGGATCAATGCTCCCCCTAGATTTTACAAACCAACCAGCGACTGCAAACCAACAAAGTAGACAACAAAGCATATGATTAGTAGAGATATAGCAGTAGAGACAAAGATGAGACCACCAATAATAAACAGCTCTACCGAGAGATAAGTGCATAGATAAATAGATAAGGGACACATGTCTCACACCATGCACAAAGACACATCACATGACAAGTTCCCAAGACACAAATAAAAGGTTCAACTCAAGGAAAGCAACTGCAAGGAAACAAGATAACCCATGCAACTCCCGTGACCTAATAACTCTCCCCCCTTTGGCATCAAGCACCAAAAAGGAAAAGAGCGAAACTAATGCCCCAGGGCTCAGTAATGCTCGTCGCCTGTCGAAGGGGTACCATCGGAGCCATCACCACCAGAACCATCAGACTCCTCAGCCTCCTCAGCATCATCAACATCCTCAGCATCCTCAGCAACACGAGCAGCACGAGAAGCAGAAGTAGTGGGCTCGTCATCAGACCACTTGCAGTTAGCCAAAGACCACATATCCTCTGGAGTGATGCTCTTCTCAGAGCCACTCATCACACCTGGCACATTGAGATGCCTCATCATATGAATCTGTCTGCGGCGTGCCATCTTCTCAGCCACATGTGCCTTGTAGAGCTTCTTCTGAATATGGGCCTGTAAGCAGAAGGTCTTCTTGACCTTGGCAGTCAGCTTCTCCACCCAAGAGGGCTTGGTCCCCGCCTCCAACTCAAAGTCCTCGTCACTTGAGGTAGCATAGACATCCTCCTCATTCCCCGCAGGGAAGCGAGGATGAGCTTGCTTCTTATTCCTTAGCATCTTGACCTCATGCTCCGTGATCTTATCAGGAGAAGTAAGAGGCTCTCCAGCCCTCCGTACATCCCGGACAGAGGATAAGAATCGCATCACATACGGAGCGTAGATCGGTACCTTGCGGTACCAGACACAGTTGTACATCTCCTCCCACATCCACTTGGACACATCGAACGTGATACCTTTGCCCCTATTGGTATTCATGGCCACAAGCAAATCCACAAGATATCCATAAATGTCATCTTGGTTTCCAACCTTGGGCAGTAGCACACAATGGAACACACGGTGGAGAATATCATAAACAGACAGAAGATCATTGGACTTACCCACAATGCCACGGCCAGGGGTGTACAGAGGAGCAAGTTTAACCTTATCCATGGGGTTGGCTCAGTCGTGAGGACGGAGGCCACCTTGACCCTCTAGACCAGTGTCATCCTAGCCAAGAGCATTGCAGAAAGCACTCCAGGGGACATGGAAGAACTCATCCCGGCACATAAATGAAAGGTGACACTGATCATCATCACCGAAGTGGACAGTAGCATAGAACTGATGGACAAGCTCCACATCAAAATCATAGTGCAGCGCCATGAGCTTGAGCAAGTCGAACTCCTCACATATCTCCATAGCCTCTCCAAAGTAATCGGGGTTGTTCCTCCAATGCTCGAGATCAATGGACCACATCCGGGTGAACTTGTTCTTGTGGTGCTCGAAGATTTCAGACACAATCCTCATTTGCAATTCATTCCGGAACTGAGGGTTATTCTGAAAGCGGAACTTCTCCTAGTCCGGAAGCTTCCACTTATGCATTGGTAGCGCAGCACGCTGTTTGGTTGCAAGAGACTTTGCCCGGCGAGTGATTTTGGTGGGGACCACAACCTCGCGATCTTCTTCATTGTCAACTGGCCGCTGGCCCCTACGGGCCCTCTTCTTGGTCTTTTGAGCAGCACGAGAGCTAGAGCCACTTGCAAACGCACATGAAGAGCACAAAGCAACCCAGCAAAGATGAGAGGAATGTACACAAGAGCGGAAGAATAATTCATGAGTGTGTAAGTAGAATAGAAATAGAGCATGTAGGTTCAGAGATACCGGTAGTTCCGGTCCTTGAACCGGTAGTTCCAGTCTAGCGGTAGTACCGGTCGAAATGACCGGTAGAACTGCTGCGAGCGGATCTGCTGAGTTGAAGGGGAGGAACTACCCTATCTCGAAACTAGACGCACGATTTCTACCACTAAGTACGCATAAGTGAATAAGGAGTCTATATGGATCTCTCCCACCAAACATTTGGCCAAAAAAGAGGGAATACTAGTAATGCCCTAGAAAGAGGATTCAAGACAAGAGTCCTCAAGAACGAGAAGAACAGGGCAATACCGGCAGCCATGGGAGAAGATCGAGGAGGAGGCAGCCTCCACGGACCGATCCGAAGTGCCGGAGGGCGCTTCGGGGCAGTGGGCGGAGCAACCGGTGGCTAGGTCGAATGGAAAGGACGGGGGTGAGGGGAAAAACTAAGATACCCCTTCGGCCCATCCTATTTACACCTGCCTAGTCAAGCAGCCGGTAGTACCGGTCCGGGGACCGGTAGTACCACTCCTGGAGCTACCAGGTGGTTGGGGTGGTACTTCCGCACGAAGCGGTAGTTCCGCACAGCAACACCGGTAGAACCGGCCAGGGGTACAGGTCAGAGTCTCAGCGGTAGAACCGCTAATTCACGACCGGTTGTACCGCTGGGCTACAGCCTGGTGGTAAAGCGGTAGAACCACTGGTACCACCGATTGTACCGCCAGGAAGCAACAGCCCACCCCATGATATCAAACTTGTGTACATCTGAAGTAGATGGCTTGGATGAGAAGGCTTAGGATGGATTCAGACACTGTAATATGGTGGTGAATACTCCAAGAGTGCAAGAAGCAAACAATAAAGGCCACCCATTGGAGAACTTACACACCTAGGAGCACCCAAAAAGCAAGGCAAAAAAGAGAACAAAAGAAAACCACCCTAGCACGAGGGCGGTGGCCGGAGCCACCTATGTTTGAGTCGAATGGTATGGCACCGCGAAGAATTATCTTTGGGCCCATGACCAAAACTCGTCTTTGAAGCACAAGTACCATCAAAAATGGCTAATGTGAAAGAGTTGATTGATTTATGCATAATGGGGGGAGGGAGAGTTCATTGAGAGAACAACACTCCCCCTATGTCCATGCCTAGACGTAAACAAGACAACAAGTTGAGTATGGTGGGGTGTGCAAGGGTTCAAGCAACATTGCTCGAATCAATGATATTTAGCTCATGCCTTAACTCGCGAAATCTTGCTTCATCCAAAGGCTTCGTGAAGATATCTGCAAGGTTATCATGAGTGTTGACATAGTTGAGCTCGATCTCCCCTCGCCTAATGTGATCCCAGATGAAGTGATACCGAATCTCAATATGCTTTGTCTTGAAGTGTTGCACCGGGTTGAGAGAAATCTTGATGGCACTTTCATTGTCACACCAAAGAGGCACTTTGTCACAAATGACACCATAATCCTTTAAAGTTTGCCTCATCCATAAGAGTTGTGCACAACAACTACCGGCCGCTACATACTCCGCTTAGGTGGACGAGAGAGACACACAACTTTGCTTTTTGGAAGACCAACTTACCAAAGAGCAACCAAGGAATTGGCACCCTTCGGAAGTGGACTTCCTATCCACTTTGTCTCCCGCCCAATCGGAATCTGAATATCCTACAAGCTTGAAGTTTGCTCCTCTTGGGTACCATAAGCCAAAGTTTAGGGTATGAGCCAAATATCGAAAGATTCGCTTGACCGCCACAAAGTGGCTTTCCTTAGGTGCGGCTTGAAACCGTGCACAAATTCCCACACTCAACATGATATCCGGTCTAGATGCACAAAGGTAAAGCAAGGATCCAATCATGGAGCGATATACCTTTTGATCCACCGCTTTACCATTGGGATCAATGTCAAGTTGGCACTTGGTAGGCATTGGAGTGGAAGCCGGCTTGACATCGCTTAGCTTGAATCTCATGAGCATGTCTTGAGTGTATTTGGCTTGGTTGATGAAGGTACCTTCTCTTCTTTGCTTCACTTCGAAACCTAGAAAGAACTTCAACTCTCCCATGGAAGACATCTTAAATTTTGAGGTCATTAGTGCGGCAAATTCATCATTGAAAGCTTTGTTAGGGGAACCAAAGATAATGTCATCAACATATAGTTGGCACACAAACAACTCCCCTTTGACCTTCTTAGTAAAAAGAGTGGGATCGATTATCCCAACTTCAAACCCGCGATCTTGTAGCAACTCGGTAAGGTGATCATACCACACACGTGGGGCTTGTTTAAGGCCATAGAGTGCCTTATCGAGTTGATACACATGATCGGGAAAGTAGGGATCCTCGAACCCGGGGGATTGTTTGACGTAAACCAACTCATTAATAGGACCATTAAGAAAAGCACTCTTCACATCCATTTGTTGCAACTTAAAGTTGTGATGGGAAGCATAAGCAATCAACAAACGAATGGATTCAAGACGAGCAACGGGAGCAAAGGTTTCACCGTAGTCGATACCCTCGACTTGGGAGTAGCCTTGTGCCACCAATCTTGCCTTGTTGAGAATGATGATCCCATGAGCATCTTGCTTGTTCTTGAAAATCCACTTGGTCCCAATGACATTGTGGTTCCCTGTTGGCCTTGGCACCAACCTCCACACCTTGTTGTACTCGAAGTTGTTTAGTTCTTCATGCATGGCATTAAGCCATTCCGGATCTTCGAGTGCTTCATATACCTTTTGGGGTTCAACACAAGAGACAAACGCGTGATGTTCACAATAGTTTGCCAATTGTCTACAAGTGCTTACCCCCTTTCGAATGCTTCCAAGTACATTCTTCATGAGATGACCCTTGGTGGAGAGCTTGGAAGCAATCTTGGCGGCACGACGCTCTAATTCCTCCTTGGTGGTGAGTTGAGGAGCGGTCACTTGATCATCTTGAGCGTCGTCTTGAGCTTGTTCTTTATCTTGCACTTGCTCGGGGGAGAGAACTTGACCTTGGGCATCACTTGGTGTGTCACCATCATCTTGAGTATGATCTTGCCCTTGGTCTTGTTCATGAGGTTGAGGGCCTTCACTTTGTTCTTCGGAAGCGTGTGGGCCTTGGGTTGGTGATGGCTCCACTTGAGTGGAGCATTGTCCTTCTCCTTCGGCCACAAGGGGTTCCTCAATGGGTAGGATAAAACCAACACCCATTCTTCTTATGGCTTGAGGAGGAATTTCATCACCTACATCACAAGTGCCACTTTGCTCCACTTGGGAGCCGTTATTCTCATCAAACTCCACGTTACACGTCTCCTCAATAAGTCCCGTGGATTTATTGAGGACACGGTAAGCATGAGAGTTTGTAGCATAACCAACAAATATGCCCTCATAAGCTCTAGCCTCAAATTTAGACAACCGAACACCTTTCTTGAGAATGAAACACTTACACCCGAACACCCGAAAGTACTTGAGGTTGGGCTTGTTACCGGTGAGTATCTCATATGGAGTCTTGTTCAAGCCCTTGCGGAGGTAGAGCCAATTGGATTCATGACATGCGGTGTTGATGGCTTCGGCCCAAAAGTTGTATGGAGACTTGAACTCCGCCATCATGGTCCTTGCCGCATCCATCAACGTCCGGTTCTTCCTCTCCGCGACACCGTTTTGTTGAGGGGTATACGATGCGGAATATTGATGCTTGATCCCCTCATCACTAAGGAACTCATCCAAGGTGTAGTTCTTGAACTCGGTGCCGTTGTCACTTCTTATCGTCAAGATCTTTGCATTGTGTTGACGTTGTGCTTCATTTGCAAAGTCAATGACGGTTTGTTGGGTCTTGCTCTTTTTCTTGAAGAAATACACCCGAGTATATCTTGAGTAATCATCCACAATAACCAAGCAATACTTCCTACCCCCAAGACTATCAAAGGATGGAAGCCCGAAGAGATCCAAGTGAAGGAGCTCCCAAGGCCTCTTCGAGTAGATGATAATCGTGGGAGGGTGAGCCTTCTCATGAAGCTTTCCTTTGATACAAGCACTGCAAGCATGATCTTTAGCAAAGCTAACATTCGTTAGTCCACGGACATGGTCCCCCTTGAGAAGACTTTGCAAAGATCTCATATTGACATGGGCTAAACGGTGATGCCAAAGCCATCCCACGTCAACTTTAGCCATTAGGCATGTCGCGGTCTTAGTGGGTCGCTCCGAAAAGTTAATCACATATAGACCGTTCTCGACATGCCCAACGAAGGCTACTTTAAGAGTATTGCTCCACAAGAGGGCCACGGTATCAATATCAAAGAAAGTGGCAAATCCCATGATTGCAAGTTGACGAACGGAAAGTAAGTTGTATGCAAGGGACTCTACAAGCATGACCTTCTCGATCGTGAGATCATGAGAAATTACAACCTTGCCGAGTCCCAATACCTTAGAAGACGAGGCATCACCCCACTCGACATTGGTGGGCATAGATGGAATCTTGTGCACATCCACCACCAAGTCCTTACTTCCGGTCATATGATTTGTGGCTCCACTATCGAGCAACCATGATCCCCCACCGGAAGCAAACACCTACAAGAGATCAATGCTTGGTTTTAGGTACCCATTTAGTAATGGGTCCTTTGATGTTAGTAACAAGGGTCTTAGGAACCCAAATAGACCATTCAATGTATTCATGAGGAGAACCAACAAATTTGGCATAAACATGCCCATCACTAGCACGACATAACACATAAGAAGGATTAAAATCGCCGGCTTTGTTGGGAGGGGTGGCATTGCCCTTCTTGACATCTCCACCCTTTGCATTGTTCTTCTTCTCCTTGGAAGAACCCTCTCCCTCCTTCACAAAAGTTTTCTTGAGAGGAGGAGGCCGTTTGGTCTTGTCATTCTTCTTCTTGTTCTTGGGCTTGGGTGCGAACCCAATCCCCTCCTTGGCCACAACTTCCTTTTGATTACTCAAAAGGTCGTTGAGGTTCTTATCACCTTGTATGCATGTAACAAGGCCTTTCTCAAGTTGCTCCTTCAACTTAGCATTCTCCTCAACAAGATGCACATGCTCACAACAAGGGTTAGTAGCATTTGCATTATCAATCAACACCATATGAGGAAAAGTGGCTTTCTCCTTGGTTAGCTTCACTTGGAGTTGATCATGAGATTCTTTGAGGCTAGCATGAACACCCTTCAAGACTTTGTGAGCCTTGTCGAGAGTGTCAAACTCCTATTTGAGTCTAGCAAGATCAACCCCAAGCTTTGCCTTCTCGGAGCTTAGCACACGAGACACAACAGGAGCATGATCAAGATCTTTCTTTAATTTAGCATGATCATTGTTGTATGACTCCTCAAGAGCCAAACGAAGACCACGCTCTTCCTCAAGAGCATTGGAAAGATCCGAAATCTCATCGTCATAGTCACGACTATGCCCCTCCATCTTAGAGATGGTATCTTCATGAGCCTCGATCATGTCATTGGCTTCACCAAGTTGTTCCAAGAGAGCAACGAAGTGCCTCTTGGATTTACCCTTGAGTTTACCCATAAAGGCCTCAAACTCATTCTCCTCCACATTAGTTCCCTCATGTTCATCAATGCTATCCGTCGGAGAAGGATGATTAATGATGGTAGTTTTGATGTTGGGGGTTACCTTGTTGGTGGCTTTAGCCATGAGGCACTTGGCGGTGATGCTTTCATTGGGTGAGTCGAAGAGAGACACATGTGGAGTCGTCGCAATGGAAACGGAGGCCATGGAAACCGACTCACCATCTTCTTCTTCATCATCATCATCATCCTCATTGTACTCTTCTTGTACCACCAATGCCTTGTGAGGAGCCTTCTTGGTGAAGTTGCTATTGTTGGGGAAAGACTTGGCCTTGTCCTTACAGATGAGCTTGCCACCATTGTCTTCCCTCTTCTCATACGGGCACTCCGCAACAAAATGACTCACATTGCCACAATTGAAACAAGTCCTCACTTGTTGCTTGCCCTTTGCGCCACTTGAGTTGCTCTTGTTGAAGTTGGGCCTTGAGTTCTTCTTGCTCCAAAATTGCCTTGAAGCAAGGGCCATGTGTTCATGATAGGCATACTTCATATCTTCGAGGTTGCTCTCCTCTTCTTCCTCCTCTTCTTCTTCTTCGACATAAACCTTGGCCTTCAATGCAAGGTTGGGCTTCTTAGCTCTTTGGGAGCGGAGCACCGCATTGTTGGCGGTCTTGTCCAATATGCTCATAGCCACAAACTCATCCAACACATCACTTGAGGACAAGGTGTGAAAGTCCGGCCTTTGACGAATGACGGAGGACATGGCTCTGTGGTAGGGCATCATTGCCTTGAGAAATTTGCGCTTGATCCAATTGTCATCCCTGTCCTTACTTCCATGATCCCGGAGAGAGACCGCGAGCTTGGTAACTCTTCAATAGAGCTCACAAGGTTTCTTCATCTTCTTTCATTGCAAACTCATCGGCTTCATCTTGTACCACTTCATAATTGGAGCGTTGAATACTTGCGCTTCCCCGATAGAGGGAAACCACTTTGTGCCAAGCATCTTTGGCCAATGAGTAGGGCCAGAGATGCCGGAGGTCTTCGGGAAGAATTGCTTCTTGGATGATGAAGAGAGCATTCTCATTGAATTGATTCTCCACTTCTTCTCTAGGAGTGAAGTTGCTTCAGTCATGTGGATAAAAACCTTCTTTAATGATTCTCCAAAGGTTAGTGTTCACATGATTTAAATGACGCTTAAAACAATAGACCCAAGAATCAAAATCCTACTTTTTATCAATCTTGGGGGGAGGACCGGCATGATTCAAATGAGTAGAAGGAATCGGTCCACCATAAACGGGTGGAGGTTGCACATGGGCAAAGATGCCGGTGCCATTCTTACCACTAGACAAAGGAGCTTTCTCACTAGTAGCTTCCCCCTTATCGGGGTTGGCATCCGTCACCATGTTGGCGGGATCACCCACTTTCACGGGTGCGGTGGAAAGTTTAAGCCCTTCTAAGAATTCCTTAAACATGTCTTTGACCTCGGTCGTCATGGAGGTTTTCAATGTGTCTAGCGCCACATTGAATTCCTCACGTGAGATCGAGTTGCCCCCATCTCCCATAGACGATATTGGATTCGCACCACAGTGCTCTCCCACATCGTCTTCGACGTCAACCATACTCTTCGGACGGTAAAGTCCTTAAAGAGAGACGAGGATCTGATACCAATTGAAATGATCGATATAGTTGACTAGAGGGGGGGGGGGGGGAATAGGCAACTAACAATTTTTAGCTTTTCTTTAACAATTTAAACTTTGCATCAAAGTAGGTTGTCTATATATGCAACTAAGTGAGCAACCTATATGATGCAACAACGATAACCACACAAACAAGCAATAGATACAACACAGAAAGCTTGCACAAGTAAAGGCGCGAGATAACCAAGAGAGGAGCCGGTGGAGACGAGGATGTGTTGCCGAAGTTCCTTCCCTTTGAGGGGAAGTACGTCTCCGTTGGAGCGGTGTGGAGGCACAATGCTCCCCAAGAAGCCACTAGGGCCACCGTATTCTCCTCACGCCCTCACACAATGCGAGATGCCGTGAATCCACTATTGGTGCCCTTGAAGGCGGCGACCGGACCTTTACAAACAAGGTCGGGGCTCTCTCCACAACTTAATTGGAGGCTCCCAACGAAACCCCGGAGCTTCACCACAATGGAATGTGGCTCCGAAGTGACCTCTTCTGTCTAGGGTGCTCAAACACCCAAGAGTAACAAAATCCACACAAGAAAGTAAGGGAATCAATTTTCCTTTGGTGAGAGTGTAGATCTAGGTCTCCTCCTTTAATCCCTAGCAAATCAACGAGTTTGAGTGGCTAGAGAGAGAGATCGGGAAAGAAAGCTCCAAGGGGATTAATGGAGAAGAGAGAGAGGCAAGAGGTAGGTGGGAGGTAGGGGAAGCACCTCCTTAAATAGCCTCCCCGAGATCCAACCGTTATGTGCAGAAACGCATAGGGCCGGTACTTCCGCACGTACCACCGGAAGAACCGGTGTGTGTAGGAAACCGCACCCATGGCACCAAGGCGGTACTTCCGGAGGGGCGCCCGGTAGTACCGGGCTTCCGGAGAAAACTGGAACTACCACTCCGCCACCGGTCAACAACCGCAACTAGACCAGAGAACTACCAGCCAGAGCGGTAGTTGGGGCGGTGGAAGAGCCGGAACATCCGCTGGAACAGAGGTTCCTGGGTGGTGGCGACCCAAGCGGTACAACCGCACTTGGTACCGGTAGTACCGGTTTATCAACAAAAAACCGGTACTTTCGGGCCGCCACCGGTCTACCACCGCACATAGCACAGAGAGGAATCACCCCCAGGCGGTATTTGGGGCGGTGGTTTGACCGGAACTACCGGCCACCGGTACTACCGATGAGAACAGCGGTACTACCGCCGTGACAGGGGCTGCACACACCCATAGGAGCAAGGGAACCTCTCTCTCCTCGAACGAAGGCTATATGGTGGGTGAAAAGTAACTGTGTACGTGACTTGATTCACCCAAAACCTTCTGATGTGGGTTCCCTCTTAGTAGTACGGATTTCCTATGACCAAAAGGAATAAAAGCGTAGAAAACACCGTCTTCGATCTTTTCCTTAGAGAGGGAAGGCTTAACCGTCTCGCGTCACATGATGTGTACCTGAGTAATTTATGACGCACGATTAGTCCACACATGAATTGTCATCATCACCAAAACCCTAGGCAGGAAATGCCCTTACAAACATGTCATATCATATTCTTTTCTTTATAGCATGGACAATTGGACTTTCATGTGATTCAAGGCAATAGTCTAGTGTTGACATAATAATTTAGATACTCAAGCATATCGACAAGCAACCATGTCTTTAACACAAAGTATTTATCATGCACAACCCCGATGACAAGCCGAGCATTTGGTTCGTACTTTTAACGCACTTCAACTTTTTCAACTCTTACGCAATACATGAGCGCAAGCCATGGATATAGCACTATGGGTGGAATAGAGTATGATGATAGGGGTAAATATAGAGAAGAGAAAAAAAGTAAGGAAGTCTCACATCGATGCAGCTAACCAACGGGCTATGGATATGCCCATTAACCGATATCAACATGAGGAGTAGGGATTACCATGCAACGAATGCACTAAGAGCTATAAGTGTATGAAAGCTCAATATGAAAACTAAGTGGGTGTGCATATAATCCTATAATGAAAAATTTCCACTAGTATATGAAAGTGACAACATAGGAGACTCTCCATATGAAAAACATGGTACTACTTTGAAGCACAAGTGTGGTAAAAGATACTAGCAATGCCCCTTCTCTCTTTGTTTTATTATTATTTTTTCTTTTTATTTTTCTCTCATTGACCGGAGTCTCATCCCGACTTGCGGGGGAATCATAGTCTTCATCATCCTTTCCTTACTGGGGCACTGCTCTAAAAATTAATAATGATGATCATCACACTTCTTTTTACTTATAACTCAAAAGAAACAAAAATTACAACTCGATACCTGTGACAAGTATGACTCTATATAAATGCCTCTAGCAATGATCTAGCGTAACATGTATGAAAAATGATGAACGGTGGCTAAGCCACAAACACTATGTCAGCTATATGATCATGCAAAGCAATATGACAATGAATGCTCAAGTCATCAAACAAAAACGGTGGAAGTTGCATGGCAATATATCTCAGAGTGGCCATGGAAAAGCCATAATAGGTAGGTATGGTGGCTGTTTTGAGGAAGATATAATGAGGCTTATGTGTGATAGAGCGTATCATATCACGGGGTTTGGATGCACCTGCGAAGTTTGCACCACTTCTCAATGTGAGAAAGGGCAATGCACGGTACCATAGAGGCTAGCAAATTGCGAAAAGGTTAGAGTGCGTATAATCCATGGACTCACATTAGTCATAAAGAACTCATATACTTATTGCAAAAGTTTATTAGCCCTCGAAGCAAAGTACTACTACGCATGCCCCTAGGGGGTAGATTGGTAGGAAAAGACCATCGCTCCTCCCCGACCGCCACTTATAAGGAAGACAATAAAAAATAAATCATGCTCCAACATCGTAGCATAACGAGAGACTACACGTGCATGCTTCGGGAATCACAAACCTTAACACCAATATTCCTACTAGAGCATAATTACTCATCAACATAACTCACATATCACATCATCATATCTCAAAACTATTACTAAGAATCAAGTTTATTTTGTCCAATGATCTTCGTGACATTTTTTCTTTTTCTTTATCCTTCTTGGATATCTATCACTTTGGGACTAATTTTAACATGTTGCTTTTCATAAGCTCAAACAAATATAAGTGAAGATCATGAGCATAATATTTCTTTCTCTCAAAATAATTGAAGTGAAGCAAGAGAGTATTTCTTCAAAATTTTACTAACCCTCAAATAAATCTAAGTGAAGCAAGAGATCATTTATTCAAAAATACTAAGCACACCGTGCTCAAAAAGATATAAGTGAAGCACTAGAGCAAGTCCTAGCTCATAAAAGATTTAAGTGAAGCACAGAGAGCAATTCTAACAAATCCTGGCATAATTTTGGCTCTCTCGAATAGGTGTGTCCAACAAGGATTGATGACTTAAATAAAAAAATAAAACAAGCAAAGACTCATATCATACAAGACACTCCAAGCAAAACACATATCATGTGACGAATAAAAATATAGTCTCAAGTAAAATACCGATAGCTGTTGGAAGAAAGCGGGGATGCCACTCGGGGGCATCCCCAAGCTTAGTTGGTTGCTCATTTTTGGATAATAGCTTGGGATGCTGGGGAATTCCAAAGCTTAGGCTCTTCCATCCTTCCTTCATCCATCGTAAGATAACCCAAAACTTGAAAACTTCAATCACACAAAACTCAACAAAACTTTCGCGAGATCCGTTAGTATAAGAATAATAAACCACTACTATTAGTGCTGTATTAAACCAACTCATATTTTTTTGTATTATATCTACTGTATTCCAACTTTTCTATGGCAAAAACTCATAAAATAAAACCATAGAGCCATCAAAATAAGCACACAACACAAAGAAAATAGAATCTGTCAAAACAGAACAGTGTGTAGAAATCTGACTATTTCGAATACTTCTGTAAGTCCAAAAATTCTAAAAACTTAGGACGACCTGAAAAATTTGTATATTTATCTACTGCAGGTGGAATGGGTATTTTATCGCTCTCTGGTAAAAGATGAAAATTAATTTCGTGAGCGTAAAAGTTTCTGTTTTTTCAGCAAGATCAAACAACTATTACCCAAGAAGATCCTAAAGGCTTTACTTGGCACAAACACTAATTAAAACATAAAAAACACAATCATAATAGTAGCATAATTGTGCTAACACACAAAAACAGGAAGCAAAAAGCAAAAATAAAATTTTATTCATTGGGTTGCCTCCCAACAAGCGCTATAGTTTTACGCCCTTAGCTAAGCATAATGCAAGGATCTAAGTTTTGTCATCCTTGGTTTGAGATCCATAAGATGCCCTCATGATTGATTCATAGAGTGGCTTAATTCTAGTTCTATAAAAGTGTTCCATAGCCTTCCTCAAAGGAAACTGGAACTTAATATTGCCTTCTTTCATATCAATCACGACACCGATAGTGCGTAAAAACGGTCTACCAATAATAATTGGGCAAGACGGATTGCAATCAATATCAATAACAATATCATGATAGAGAGTCTCTTATGCTGTCACTTTCATATACTAGTGGGAATTTTTCATTATAGAACTTGGCTTGTATATTCCAATGATGGGCTTCCTCAAATTTCCCTAGGTCTTCGTGAGAAAGCAAGTTGGATGCACACCCATTTAGTTTATTTTGTTGAGCTTTCATACACTTATAACTCTAGTGCATCCGTTGCATGGCAATCCCTACTCACTCACATTGATACCTATTGATGGGCATCCCCATAGCCCATTGATATGTATAGTTGATGTGAGACTTTCTTCCTCCTTTTTGTCTTCTCCACAATCACCATTCTATTCCACCTATAGTGCTATGTCCATGGCTCGCGCTCATATATTGCGTGAAAGTTGAAAAAGTTTGAAAAGGCTAAGTATGAAACAATTGCTTGGCTTGTCATCGGGGATGTGCATGATGGGAGCATTTTGTGTGACGAAAATGAAGCATGGCCAAACTATATGATTTTTTAGGGATGAGCTTTCTTTGGCTATGTTATTTTGATAAGACATAATTGCATGGTTAGCATGCTTGAAGTATTATCATTTTTATGTCAATATTATGTAGGGGAACGCAGTAACTTCAAAAAAATGCATACGCACACACAAGATCATGGTGATGCATAGCAACGATAGGGGAGAGCGTTGGCTACATACCCTCATAGACCGTAAGCGGAAGCGTTATGACAACGCGGTTGATGTGGTCATACGTCTTCACGATCGACCGATCCTAGTACCGAAAGTACGGCACCTCCGCGATCTGCACACGTTCGGCTCGGTGACGTCCCACGAACTCACATCCAGCAGAGTGTCGAGGGAGAGCTTCGTCAGCACGACGGCGCGATTATGGTGATGATGATGCTACCGGAATAGGGCTTCGCCTAAGCACCGCTACGATATGACCGAGGTAGATTATGGTGGAGGGGGCACCGCACACGGCTAAGAGATCTATGATCAACTTGTGTGTCTATGGGGTGCCCCCCGTATATAAACGAGAGGAGGAGGGG
The DNA here is from genome assembly GCF_003073215.2 of Triticum urartu. Taxonomy (NCBI): domain Eukaryota; kingdom Viridiplantae; phylum Streptophyta; class Magnoliopsida; order Poales; family Poaceae; genus Triticum; species Triticum urartu. The sequence continues at coordinate 362,804,114 of NC_053022.1, read as the reverse complement.
GGAGGGCCGGCCCTCTATGGCGCGCCTTGGAGGAGTCCTACTCCCACCGGGAGTAGGATTCCCCTCCTTCCCTAGTTGGACTAGGAGAGAAGGAAGGGGGAGAGAGGGAGGAAGGAAAGGGGGGCGCTGCCCCTCCCTCCCTAGTCCAATTCGGACCAGAGGGGAAAGGGGCGCACGGCCTGCCCTGGCTGCCTATCTCTCTCTCCACTAAAGCCCATTAGGGCCCATATACTCCCCGGGGGGTTCCGATAACCTCCCGGTACTCCGAAAAATGCCCGAACTCACCTGGAACCATTATGATGTCCAAACATAGGCTTCCAATATATCGATCTTTATGTCTCGACCATTTCGAGACTCCTCGTTATGTCCGTGATCATATCCGGGACTTCGAACTACATTCGGTACATCAAAACACATAAACTCATAATATCGATCGTCACCGAACGTTAAGCGTGGGGACCCTATGGGTTCGAGAACTATGTAGACATGACCGAGACACGTCTCCGGTCAATAACCAATAGTGGAACCTGGATGCTCATATTGGATCCTACATATTCTACGAAGATCTTTATCGGTCAAACCACATAACGATATACGTTGTTCCCTTTGTCATCGGCATGTTACTTGACCGAGATTCGAATCGTCGGTATCTCAATACCTAGTTCAATATCGTTACCAACAAGTCTCTTTACTCATTCCGTAATGCTACATCCCGTAACTAACTCATTAGTCACATTGCTTGCAAGGCTTATAGTGATGTGCATTACCGAGAGGGCCCAGAGATACCTCTCTGACAATCGGAGTGACAAATCCTAATCTCGATCTATGCCAACTCAACAAACACCATCAGAGAGACCTGTAGAGCACCTTTATAATCACCCAGTTACGTTGTGACGTTTGGTAACTAAACGATCATCGTGCTAAGCTAATGGATGGGTCAAGTCAATCATATCATTCTCTAATGATGTGATCCCGTTAATCAAATGACAACTCATGTCTATGGTTAGGAAACATAACCATCATTGATTCAACGAGCTAGTCAAGTAGAGGCATACTAGTGACATTCTGTTTGTCCATGTATTCACACATGTACTACGTTTCCAGTTAATACAATTCTAGCATGAATAATAAACATTTATCATGATATAAGGAAATATAAATAACCACTTTATTATTGCCTCTAGGGCATATTTCCTTCAGTCTCCCACTTGCACTAGAGTCAATAATCTAGTTCACATCGTCATGTGATTTCACACAAATAGTTCACATCTTTATGTGATTAGTTCACATCTTCATGTGACTAATACCCAAAGGGTTTACTAGAGTCAATAATCTAGTTCACATCGCTATGTGATTAATACCCAAAGAGTGATCATATTTTGCTCGTGAGAGAAGTTTAGTCTATGGGTCTGCAACATTTAGATCCATATGTATTTCGCAAATTTCTATGTCTACAATACTCTGCACAGAGCTACTCTTAGCTAATTGCTCCCACTTTCAATATGTATCCAGATCGAGACTTAGAGTCATCTAGATCGATGTAAAAATCTTGCATCAACGTAACTCTTGACAATGAACTCTTTTATCACCTCCATAACCGAGAAATATTTCCTTAGTTCTCTAAGGATAATTTTGACCGATGTCCAGTGATCTACTCCTAGATCACTATTATACCCCCTTGCCAGAATAATGCTAAGGTATACAATAGGACTAGTACATAGCATAGCATACTTTACAAAACCTATGACTGAGGCATAGGGAATGACTTTTCATTCTCTTTCTATTTTCTTCTGTGGTCGGGTTTTGAGTCTTTACTCAAATTCACACCTTGGAACACAGGCAAGAACTCCTTCTTTGACTGTTCCATTTTGAACTACTTCAAAATCTTGTCAAGGCATGTACACATTGAAAAATCTTATCAAGCGTCTTGATCTATCTCTATAGATCTTGATGCTCAATGTGTAAGCAGATCCACCGAGGTCTTTCTTTGAAAAACTCCTTTCAAACACTCCTTTATGCTTTCCAGAAAATTCTACATCATTTTTGATCAACAATATGCCATTCACATATACTTATCAGAAAGGTTGTAGTGCTCCCACTCACTTTCTTGTAAATACAGGCTTCACCACAAGTCTGTATAAAACTATATGCTTTGATCAACTTATCAAAGCATATATTCCAACTACGAGATGCTTGCACCAGTCCATAGATGGATCGCTGGAGCTTGCACATTTTGTTAGCGCCTTTAGGATTGACTAAACCTTCTTGTTGCATCATATACAACTCTTCTTTAAGAAAACCATTAAGGAATGTAGTTTTGACATCCATTTGCCAGATTTCATAAAATTTGGCAATTGCTAACATGATTCAGACAGACTTTAAGCATCGATATGAGTGAGAAAATCTCATCGTAGTCAACATCTTGAATTTGTCAAAAACCCTTTTCGACAAGTCGAGCTTTGTAGATAGTAACACTACTATCAGCGTCCGTCTTTCTCTTGAAGATCCATTAATTCTCAATGGCTTGCCGATCATCGAGCAAGTTCACCAAAGTCCACACTTTGTTCTCATACATGGATTCTATCTCAGATTTCATGGCCTCAAGCCATCTGTCGGAATCTGGGCTCAACATCGCTTCCTCATCATTCGTAGGTTCGTCATGGTCAAGTAACATGACCTCCAGAATAGGATTGCCGTATCACTCTGATGCGGACCATACTCTAGTTGTCCTACGGGGTTCGGTAATAACTTGATCTATAGTTTCATGATCATCATCATTAGCTTCCTTACTAATTGGTGTAGAAATCACAAGAACTGATTTCTGTGATGAACTACTTTCCAATTTGGGAGAAGGTACAATTACCCCATCAAGTTCTACATTCCTCCCACTCACTTCTTTTGAGAGAAACTTCTTCTCTAGAAAGGATCCATTCTTAGCAACGAATATCTTGCCTTCGGATCTGTGATAGTAGGTGTACTCAACAGTTTCCTTTGGGTATCCCATGAAGAAGCATTTGTTCGATTTGGGTTCGAGCTTATCAGGTTGAAACTTTTTTCACATAAGCATCATAGCCCCAAACTTTAAGAAACGACAGCTTAGGTTTCTTGCTAAACCATGGTTCATATGGTGACGTCTCAACGGATTTAGATGGTGCCCTATTTAACATGAATGCAGTTGTCTCTAATACATAACCCCAAAATGATAGTGGTAAACCGGTAAGAGACATCATAATAACACCATATCTAATAAAGTACGATTACAACGTTTGGACACACCATTACGCTGTGGTGTTTCGGGTGGCATGAGTTGTGAAACTATTCCGCATTGTTTCAAATGAAGACCAAAATTGTAACTCAAATATTCACCTCCACGATCAGATTGTAGAAATTTTATTTTCTTGTTATGATGATTTTCCACTTCACTCTGAAATTCTTTGAACTTTTCAAATGTTTCAGACTTATGTTTCATCAAGTAGATATACCCATATCTGCTCAAATCATCTGTGAGGGTCAGAAAGTAACGATACCCGCCGCGAGCATCAACACTTATCGGACCGTATACATAAGTATGTATTATTTCCAATAAGTTAGTGGCTCGCTCCATTGTTCCGGAGAACGGAGTCTTAGTCATCTTGCCCATGAGGCATGGTTCACAAGTACCAAGTGATTCATAATCAAGTGATTCCAAAAGCCCATCAGCATGGAGTTTCTTCATGCGCTTTACACCAATATGACCTAAACGACAGTGCCACATATAAGTTGAACTATCATTATTAACTTTGCATCTTTTGGCTTCAATATTATGAATATGTGTATCACTACGATCGATATTCAATAAACCATTCACCTTGGGTGTATGACCTCAGAAGGTTTTATTCGTGTAAATAGAATAACAATTATTCTTTGTCTTAAATGAATAACCGTATTGCAATAAACATGATCCAATCATATTATGCTCAACGCAAACACCAAATAACATTTATTTTAGGTTCAACACTAATCCTGAAGGTAAAGGGAGTGTGCGATGGTGATCTTATCAACCTTGGAATCACTTCCAACTCACATCATCACCTCGCCCTTAACTAGTCTTTGTTTATTTTGCAACTCCTGTTTCGAGTTACTACTCTTAGCAACTGAACCAGTATCAAATACCGAGGGGTTACTATAAACACTAGTAAAGTACACATCAATAACATGTATATCAAATATACTTTTGTTCACTTTGCCATCCTTCTTATTTGCCAAGTATCTAGGGCAGTTCCACTTCCAGTGACCATTTTCTTTGCAGTAGAAGCACTCAGTTCCAGGCTTGGGTCTAGCTTTGCGCTTCTTCATGGGAGCAGCAACTTGCTTGCTATTCTTGTTTGAAGTTCCTCTTTCTTTCCCTTTGCCCTTTTCTTGAAACTAGTGGTCTTGTTAACCATCAACACTTGATGCTATTTCTTGATTTCTAACTTCGTTGATTTCAGCATCGCGAAGAGCTTGGGAATTTACTTTCGTGATCCCTTGCATATTATAGTTCATCATTAAGTTCTAGTAACTTGGTGATAGTGACTAGAGAACTTTATCAATTACTATCTTATCTGGAAGATTAACTCCCACTTGATTCAAGCAATTGTAGTACCCTGACAATCTGAGCACATGCTCACTGGTTGAGCTATTCTCCTCCATCTTGTAGGCAAAGTATTGTCAGAGGTCTCATACCTCTCGACACGGGCATGAGCATGAAATACCAATTTCAACTCTTGGAACATCTCATATGCTCCATGTCGTTCAAAACATTTTTGAAGTCCCGGTTCTAAGCCGTAAAGCATGGTGCACTAAACTATCAAGTAGTCATCATACCGAGCATGTCAAATGTTCATAACGTCTGCATCTGCTCCAGCAACAGTTCTGTCACCTAGGGGTGCATCAAGGACATAATACTTCTGTGCAGCATTGAGGATAATCCTCAGATCATGGAGCTAGTCCGCATCATTGCTGCTAACATCTTTCAACTTATTTTTTTAGGAACATATCAAAAATAAACGGGGAGCTACATCGCGAGCTATTGATCTACAACATAGTTATGCAAATACTATCAGGACTAAGTTCATGATAAATTAAAGTTCAATTAATCATATTACTTAAGAACTACCACTTAGATAGACATCCCTCTAATCATCTAAGTGATCACGTGATCCATATCAACTAAACCATGTTCGATCATCACGTGAGATGGAGTAGTTTTCAATGGTGAACATCACTATGTTGATCATATCTACTATATGATTTACGCTCGACCTTTCGGTCTCAGTGTTCTGAGGCCATATCTACATATGCTAGGCTTGTCAATTTTAACCCGAGTATTCTGCGTGTGCAAAACTGGCTTGCACCCGTTGTATGTGAACGTAGAGCTTATCACACCCGATCATCACGTGGTGTATCGGCACGACGAACTATCGCAACGGTGCATACTTAGGGAGAACACTTGTACCTTGAAATTTAGTGAGGGTTCATCTTATAATGCTACCGTCGTGCTAAGAAAAATAGGATGCATAAAAGATAAACATCACATGCAATCAAAATATGCGACATGATATGGCCATTATCATCTTGTGCCTTTGATCTCCATCTCCAAAGTACCGTCATGATCTCCATCGTCACCGACATGACACCATGATCTCCATCATCTTGATCTCTATCAACGTGTCGTCACATGGTCATCTCGCCAACTATTGCTTTTGCAACTATTGCTATCGCATAGCAATAAAGTAAAGCAATTGTATGGCGCTTGCATCTTATGCAATAAAGAAACAACCATAAGGCTTCTGCCAGTTGCCGATAACTTTAACAAAACATGATCATCTCATACAACAATTTATATCTCATCATGTCTTGAACATCTCACGTCACAACATGCCCTGCAAAAACAAGTTAGACGTCCTCTACTTTGTTGTTGCAAGTTTTACATGGCTGCTACGGGCTGAGCAAGAACAGTTCTTACCTACGCATCAAAAACCACAACACGGTATAGTGATTGCTTTTTGATCTTCAGAAAGAACCCTGTTCATTGAATCCGATTCAACTAAAGTTGGAGAAACTGACACCCACCAGCCACCTGTGTGTGAAGCATGTCGGTAGAACCAGTCTCGCGTAAGCGTACGCGTAATGTCGGTCTGAGCCGCTTCATCCAACAATACCGCTGAATCAAGAATCAACTAGTGATGGCAAGCAATATGTATATACCCACGCCCACAACTCCTTTGTGTTCTACTCGTGCATATAACATCTACGCATAGACCTGGCTCGGATGCCACTGAAGGGGAACACAGTAATTTAAAAAAATTCCTACGCACACGCAAGATCATGGTGATGCATAGCAACGAGAGGGGAGAGTGTTGTCTACGTACCCTCGTAGACCATAAAAGGAAGCGTTACGACAACGCGGTTGATGTAGTCGTACGTCTCATGATCGACCGATCCTAGTACCGAAAGTACGGCACCTCCGCGATCTGCACACGTTCGGCTCGGTGACGACCCACGAATTCACGATCCAGCAGAGTGTCGAGGGAGAGATTCGTCAGCACGATGGCGTGATGACGGTGATGATGCTACCGAAACAGGGCTTCGCCTAAGCACCGCTACGATATGACCGAGCTGGATTATGGTGGAGGGGGGCACCGCACACGACTAAGAGATCTATGATCAACTTGTGTGTCTATGGGGTGCCCCCTCCCCCGTATATAAAGGAGTGGAGGAGGGGGAGGGCCGGCCCTCTATGGCGCGCGCTGGAGGAGTCCTACTCCCACCGGGAGTAGGATTCCCCTCCCTTCCCTAGTTGGACTAGGAGAGAAGGAAGGGGGAGAGAGGGGGGAAGGAAAGGGGGAACCGCCCCTCCCTTCCTAGTCCAATTCGGACCAGAGAGGAAGGGGCGCGCGGCCTACCCTGGCTGCCTCTCTCTCTCTCTGCACTAAATCCCATTAGGGCCCATATACTCCCCGGGGGGTTCTGGTAACCTCCCGGTACTCCGGAAAATGCCTGAACTCATCCGGAACCATTCCGATGTCCAAACATAGGCTTCCAATATATCATCTTTTTGTCTCGACCATTTCAAGACTCCTTGTCATGTCCGTGATCATATCCGGGACTCCGAACTACCTTTGGTACATCAAAACACATAAACTCATAATACCGATTGTCACCGAACGTTAAGCGTGCGGACCCTACGGGTTTGAGAACTATGTAGACATGACTGGGACACATCCCCGGTCAATAACCAATAGCAAAACCTGGATGCTCATATTGGCTCCTACATATTCTACGAAGATCTTTATCGGTCAAACCGCATAACGATATACGTTGTTCCCTTTGTCATCGGTATGTTACTTGCCCAAGATTCGATCGTCGGTATCTCAATACCTAGTTCAATCTCGTTACCGGCAAGTCTCTTTACTCGTTCCATAATGCTACATCCCGTAACTATCTCATTAGCCACATTGCTTGCAAGGCTTATAGTGATGTGCATTACCGAGAGGGCCCAGAGATACCTCTCTGACAATCAGAGTGACAAATCGTAATCTCGATCTATGTCAACTCAACAAACACCATCAGAGACACCTGTAGAGCACCTTTATAATCACCCAGTTACATTGTGACATTTGGTAGCACACAAAGTGTTCCTCCGGTATTCGGGAGTTGCATGATTTCATAGTCATAGGAACATGTATAAGTTATGGAGAAAGCAATAGCAACAAACTAAACGATCATCGTGCAAAGCTAACGGATGGCTCAAGTCAATCACATCATTCTCTAATGATGTGATCTCGTTAATCAAATGACAACTCAAGTCTATGGTTAGGAAACATAACCATCATTGATTCAACGAGCTAGTCAAGTAGAGGCATACTAGTGACATTCTGTTTGTCTATGTATTCACACATGTACTAAGTTTCTGGTTAATACAATTATAGCATGAATAATAAACATTTATCATGATATAAGGAAATATAAATAACCACTTTATTATTGCCTCTAGGGCATATTTCCTTCATGTTGAACTTCTGTTTAGAATCTTTTGGATCTAAACATTCATGCTGCAATAAAGAGAATTACACTGAAATTATGTTAGGTTGCACTCCACATCAAAAATTCTGCTTTTATCATTTACCTACTCGAGGACAAGCAGGACTTAAGCTTGGGGATGCTTGATACGTCTCCAATGTATCTATAATTTTTGATTGTTCCATGTTATTATATTATCTATTTTGGATGTTTAATGGGCTTTAATATGCTCTTTCATATTATTTTTGGGACTAACCTATTAACCGGAGGCCCAGTGCCAGTTTCTGTTTTTTTTTCTATTTCAGTTTTTCGCAGAAAAGGAATCCAAATGGAACAAAACCTTCGCGAAGATCTTTCTTGGAACAAACGCAAACCAGGAGACTTGGAGTGGAAGTCTGGAACTCCGCGAGGCTTCCACGAGATAGGAGGGCACACCCGGGGGGTAGGCGCGCCCCCACCCTCGTGGGCCCCACGGAGCTCCACCGACGTAGTTCTTTCACCTATATATACTATTATACCCTAAAAATATCAGGGGAAGCCACGGAACACTTTTCCACCTCCGCAACCTTCTTTACCCGTGAGATCCCATCTGGGGCCTTTTCCGGCGATCTGCCAGAGGGGGATTCGATCATGGAGGGCTTCTACATCAACACCATAGCATCTCCGATGATGTATGAGTAGTTTACCACAGACCTTCGGGTCCATAGTTATTAGCTAGATGGATTCTTCTCTCTCTCTGGTTCTCAATACAAAGTTCTCCTTGATGTTCTTGGAGATCTATTCGATGTAATACTTTTTGTGGTGTGTTTGCCAAGATCCGATGAATTATGGATTTATGATCAAGTTTATATATGAATAATATTTGGTTCTTCTCTGAATTCTTATATGCATGATTTGATATCTTTGCAAGTCTCTTCGAATTATCGGTTTATTTTGGCCTACTAGATTGATCTTTCTTGCAATGGGAGAAGTGCTTAGCTTTGGGTCCAATCTTGCGGTGTCCTTTCCCAGTGACAGTAGGGGTAGCAAGGCACGTATTGTATTGTTGCCATTGAGGATAAAAAGAAGGGGTTTATATCATATTCCTTGAGTTTATCCCTCTACATCATGGCATCTTGCTTAATGCATTACTCTGTTCTTATGAACTTAATACTCTAGATGCTTGCTGGATAGCGGTCGATGTGTAGTGTAATAGTAGTAGATGCAGAATCATTTCGTTCTACTTAACACGGACATGATGCCTATGTTCATAATCATTGCCTATATATTCTCATAATTATGCGCTCTTCTATCAATTTCTCGGCGGTAATTTGTTCACCCACTGTAATACATGCTATCATGAGAGAAGCCACTAGTGAAACCTATGGCCCCGGGTCTCTTCCTTATTATATTGTATCTCTTTTTATTTACATCCCATCTCGTATACTATTTTGCAATCTTTACTTTCCAATCTATACAACAAAATACCAAAAATATTTATCTTACTATCTTTATCAGATCTCACTTTCGCAAGTGACCGTGAAGGGATTGACAACCCCTTTATCGTGTTGGTTGCGAGGTTCTTGATTGTTTGTGCAGGTACTAGGTGACTTGCGTATTATCTCCTACTGTATTCATACCTTGGTTCTCAAAACTGAGGGAAATACTTATGCTACTTTGCTGCATCACCCTTTCCTCTTCAAGGGAAAACCAACACATGCTCAAGAGGTAGCAAGATCCTTGCCGGGGACGCTCACGAGACCCCCCGGCAAGACCCTTGCCGGGGACACCTGCGAGACCCCGGCAATGTAGCGACCCGACCCAAAATCGGTCAAGTCTCTGTGTAGCTGTACCATCCCAAGATCATGCTGGCACACACAGTACATTGATGAAAAGATTCAAAGTTCAATCACACCTGAATTTATTACACGATTCTCATATCGAGTCTTTATTACAATAGAATAAATTCGGCCGAAGGACAACTCATGAGAAATAAACTAAATAAAGCTGCGGAAGCGTAGACGAATAGCAAGTCCATCCGACTCCATAGGGCAATCGCCAAGCGTGGATCGTAGCCTCACTCCTGGTCGGAAAACTCCTCTGCAACATAAGACGTTGCAGCCAGGTCAGCATTTTGAATATGCTGGCAAGTCATAGAGAGAACAACAATAATAATGCTAACACTATATGCAATTTGGCTGTGGGGCTCTAAGTTTTATGTTTTTGCGAAAAAGCCAATTTTTCCCTATAACAAAGGACTTGCTTGCAATTACTACAAAATGTTGGTTGTTATTGAGATGGTTCCGCCAACCAATGTCTCATACCCAATTATTAAATAACCCCTCAATTAATTTATTAAATTTGGTGTTGAGATTTCCGAAATACTCCAATTTCCAGAGGCTCATTTGTCCGTAACCGGGGACACGGCTAATCGATTAGGTTGTTACTTTGCAGAGTCTTGTGCACTTTACCCGCAAGAATCGTTCCCTCCTTTATATCCTCGCAGTGCCTGGTGTTTGAAGACGGGATGAACGAAATAGGGTCTTCCGTAGAGTTTCTCTGGGCACTGCCGGTGCCCATCCATGTCCTACCATTCTTCTACATCTGCTGGCACCGTCCGTCCAGAGTCACGCCTAAGGTCAACCCAGCCAGAGCCCATAATGGCTTGCGGCTGCATAGGTAAGCTTCCGGTCAAGGGGGTATCCATCCATCTCTTTGTGGCTGGGTGAAGCTTTCCGCAAGATGTCATGGCGCTTCTCCATGCATCCCGACCATCCGCTGGTTTCTCCAGGGTGCCCGTCAACTGTCCTCCACCCAGTAGTGAATTTGAAGTCCATCTTGAGCTTGAAGTCATGGGGTTGTCATCATCTTGACTCTCACATCTCCCTTATGAATCACTCAACCAACCCCGTCTACAAGCATAGCAAAATAAACTACATCGTCCCGGGCAATGGTAACAAGGGGAATTGGGTTCATCCTACCTCATGATACTACTCAAGAACATAACTTAAAATTCTCCTACTGCATGCATGGTGGGGAGGAACAATTCTAATGCAACAAAATCATAGGTATTGCAAAAACATGATCAAATGACTTGCCTAGCTGACGGTCTTCAAACGCTAGTGACTCGAGATAGCAAGCTTCGCACTCCGGAAATTCTATCGAAGCAAACAATAATCATATAAGCATACAACCATACCATCACTTAACGTAACAACATGCTAACATAAATCACACAAAACAATCAAAACAAAAACCAAAGAAAACTCAAAGAACTCCAAGCCAACAACTGGCAAGAAAAAAAAATAAACATTTTTTTCTGCAAATAAAAGTCCACCCTCTGTAACTACAGAAACTAACCTAAAATAAATTATAACATAGGTAAAATAAAAATTGAAAAAAACTAGAACAGCCGAAAACCACAGCAAGCTAAATAAACTAGAAAAGCTTGTTTTCGCATAAAAACTATTTTTAATAAAGACTATAAATGCCCAAATAAATTCCTACTGCTAGACAAGGTCAAAACAAAGCAGTGACAAAAAGAATCACTAAAATAAAATAATCCTAACTCAATTTATAGCAAAAAAAACTAATCTGACTAAAACTAATATAAAACAATTTTGAAAAACCTAAACATGGCCGAATCTAATTTTCTACAGCAACTATAGGAAATTTGCAAACTAGAGCAAAAAGAATCAACTAAAAATATTAAATAACTTAAAAGATATAGATTTTACAAAACTGAAACTATTCTGTTAAAAACAGAAACGAAAATTAAAAATAAAACACCTAGGCGCTAACGGGCCAAAATAGTGAGCGCTCGAAAACTAAACAGCGCCTAAGCGATTAATAGACCACTGCGTCCACGGGCTAACAGAAATAAACCGATCGGGCCGGTCCAACTAAACCACAACTTAAAATAAACCGATCTAACCGAAACTAAACCGGTCGACTAAAGAAAAACCAAACTCTTCGCGTGATCTAATCTAGTCCCTAGATTGGAAATCGGACGGTGGTGGGGAGTCCGGTGACTTACAGCAGCGGTCGACGGCGAGGTGGGCTCGGGCGTTGGTGGCGGGGGTGCTCCGGTGGTCCGGGGCGGCGGCGGAGTCGTCGGGCGGGTGCGGCAGCTCGAGGGGAGCTCGAGGATGGAGTCAGTGGAGCTCGGGAACGATAGAGGCGAGTGGGACGAGCTCGGCGGGGCTCCTGGTGCTCTGCAACTCCGGCGGCGGGCGGTGATGCTCGGGGCGGCGGCTTCGGTCGTTCCTGGGCGATGAGAGGATGTCAAAGATGTGCGTAACGAAGAGGGGGTTCGGGTAAAGGTGCTTAGAGGGGCAGAGACGGCTCACCGGCGTCGGGAGTGGCGGTGAACCGAGGTGACGGCGGTGAGATGCGTTCGGCGAGGGCGTGGGCGGTGGTGGGTTTCGAGGTTAGGGTTTTAGGGGGTTCGAGGGAGGAAGGGTGTAGGTATTTATAGGACATCAACTTGGAGGAGGGGGCAGCTTCGGAGCGCGATCGCGGGAAGATCGGAACCGCGGTGGCGCTCGGGCATGCTCTGGTTCGGTTTCGTGAGCGAGGGGTTGGGGATGAGGGCGAGCCCCGTGGGTCAGTGGGACAGAGAGGGAAGGGGGCGAGCGGGCGACCGAGGGGAGAGGGGTTCGGGCGCGGGCGCGCTGGCCTGCTGTTGGCTGGGCCGGCTCGGGTGTTGGCTGGGCCGGTTGGCCTGGCTCGCGCCTGGGTCTTTCCTCTTTTTTTTGAATTAAGGCAGAGAGAGAAACTAATATAAGCGAAAACTATAATATTTTTATATAGGACATATATATATTAATAAAATCAGAAAAATATTTCTCGTTCTTCTTTTGCTTGTTGGGAGCTTTCCCGTGTAAATAGTTTTATTTCTTTTCTTTTCTTTGGGGGTCAGTAGGAGAAGACCATAATTAAATTGTTGAAGTGGCTCTTATATGCATTATTGTTGATTTAACCCAGAGCCCATATTGCCTTGTCTTCTCCTGTTTATTGAATGCTCGCAGATTCCAGCTTAGTCCAATGCACGTACACTCTTATTATTATTCACACCGTTCGGTCGTGCAAGTGAAAGGCAATTATGATGATATGTGATGGACTGACTGAGATGAGAAAAGCTGGTATGAACTCGACCTCTTTTGTTTTTGTAAATATGATGAGTCCCTCATTCTTGATTCAGCTTATTATGAATAAACATGTTTGCAATGACAATTAGAGATCATAGTTGCTTGTGCCATGCTTAATTAGCTATGAGTTATAATGATTTACCTTGTGTGCCAACATGCTATTGAGATGATTATGATGTGGTATGATGGGGTGGTATCCTCCTTTGAACGATTTAAGTGACTTGACTTGGCACATGTTCACGCATGTAGTTGAAACAAAATCAACATAGCCTTCACGATATTTATGTTCATGGTGGATTATATCCTACTCATGCTTGCATCCAATGTTTATTAATTTTAATGCATGTACATGGCTGTTGTCGCTCTCTAGTTGGTCGCTTCCCAGTCTTTTGCTAGCCTTCACTTGTACTAAGTGGGAATACTGCTTGTGCATCCAATCCCTTAAACCCCAAAGTTATTCCAGATGAGTCCACTATACCTTCCTATATGCGGTATCTACCTGCCGTTCCAAGTAAATTTGTATGTGCCAAACTCTAAACCTTCAAATAATCATTCTGTTTTGTATGCTCGAATAGCTCATGTATCAACCAAGGTTGTCCTTATCTTCCGTGTTAGGCAGGTTATTCTCAAGAGGAGTGGACTCCGCTCCTCACTCATGAGAAAATGGCTGGTCACCGGGATGCCCAGTCCCATGCTTTATGCAAACTAAATCAAAATTAATTGCAAACAAAACTCCCCATGGGACCTGATGTATGTTGGAGGCACTCGTTGTTTCGAGCAAGCCATGGATTGATGCTTGTTGGTGGAGGGGGAGTATAAACTTTACCATTCTGTTTGGGAACCGCCTATAATGTGTTTAGCATGGAAAATATCGCCATCTCTTAATTGTTACGTTGACAATGAAAGTATACTGCTCAAAATACAATTTATCTCTATTTCAAAACCGAGCTCTGGCACCTCTACAAATCCCTGCTTCCCTCTGCGGAGGGCCAATCCATTTACTTTTATGTTGAGTCATCACCCTCTTATTAAAAAGCACTAGCTGGAGAGCACAACTGTCATTTGCATTCATCATTATTAATATATGTTGGGTATGACTATGATTGGATCTCTTTTACCATGAATTACAATGTCTAGTCAGTCCTTGATCTTTAAAGGTGCTCCGCATTTATGTTTTGCGGTCTCAGAAAGGGCTAGCGAGATACCATCTTGTTATATCATATTATGATTGTTTTGAGAAAGCGTTGTCATCCGAGATTTATTATTATGGCTTGCTAGTTGATTATGCTATTGATATGAGTAATTATGAGACCTGAGAATTATTGCAAATGTGGTTAGTTATGATCTATGCTGAAAACTTGAATGCTGGCTTGACATAGTTACAACAACAAGAGCAAACAAAGTTTGTAGAAGTCTTTCTTTCTTTCTTTCAGTTTGTCAACTGAATTGCTTGAGGACAAGCAAGGGTTTAAGCTTGGGGGAGTTGATATGTCTCCGTCGTATCTACTTTTCCAAACACTTTTGCCCTTGTTTTGGACTCTAACTTGTATGATTTGAATGGAACTAACCCGGACTGACGTTGTTTTCAGCAGAATTTCCATGATGTTGTTTTATGTGCAGAAAACAAATATTCTCGGAATGACCTGAAACTCCACGGAACATCTTAGAAAAAATAATAAAAAATCCTCGCCAAAGATGAAGACCAGGGGTCCCACACCCTTCTCACGAGGGTGGGGGGCGCCCCCCTCCTAGGGCGCGCCCCCTACCTCGTGGCCCCCCTGGATGTCCTCCAACGCCAACTCCAACTCTATATATTTGCTTTCGGAGAGAAAAAAAATCAAGGAGAAGAAATCATCGCGTTTTACAATACGGAGCCGCCGCCAAGCCCTAAAACCTCTCGGGAGGGCTGACCTGGAGTCCGTTCGGGGCTCCGGAGAGGGGGATTCGTCGCCGTCATCATCATCAACCATCCTCCATCACCAATTTCGTGATGCTCACCGCTGTGCGTGAGTAATTCCATCGTAGGCTTGCTGGACGGTGATGGGTTGGATGAGATTTATCATGTAATCGAGTTAGTTTTGTTAGGGTTTGATCCCTAGTATCCATTATGTTATGAGATTGATGTTGCTATGACTTTGCTATGCTTAATGCTTGTCACTAGGGCCCGAGTGCCATGATTTCAGATCTGAACCTATTATGTTTTCATGAATATATGTGAGTTCTTGATCCTATCTTGCAAGTCTATAGTCACCTACTATGTGTTATGATCCGACAACCCCGAAGTGACAATAATCGGGACCACTCCCGGTGATGACCATAGTTTGAGGAGTTCATGTATTCACTATGTGCTAATGCTTTGTTCCGGTTCTCTATTAAAAGGAGGCCTTAATATCCCTTAGTTTCCAATAGGACCCCGCTGCCACGGGAGGGTAGGACAAAAGATGTCATGCAAGTTCTTTTCCATAAGCACGTATGACTATATACGGAATACATGCCTACATTATATTGATGAATTGGAGCTAGTTCTGTGTCACCCTATGTTATGACTGTTACATGATGAACTGCATCCGGCATAATTATCTATCACTGATCCGGTGCCTACGAGTTTTCCATATACTGGTTCTCGGTTATTTACTTTCCCGCTGCTACTGTTACAATCACTACAAAATACCAAAAAACATTACTTTTGCTGTCTTTACTTTTGTTGCCGCTACCACCACTATCATATTACTTTGCTACTAAACACTTTGCTGCAGATACTAAGTTTCCAGGTGTGGTTGAATTGACAACTCAGCTGCTAATACTTGAGAATATTCTTTGGCTCCCCTTGTGTCGAATCAATAAATTTGGGTTGAATACTCTACCCTCGAAAGCTGTTGCGATCCCCTATACTTGTGGGTTATCAGGTTCTAGTATGCCACCTTGGTGAGGACCTTGGTCAGGGCGCCCCGACAGAGTTTCCGGGCCTCATTGGCCAGAGAGGTCGCTCGGTTGGAACGGAGATGCTCCAGGGCTTCAAGGATGCCCTCGAAGAACAAGGTCAGCCTGGCATTGGGGCTCACGTTCACCTCCGAGGAGTACTTGAAGTTCGGCATGCCCATGGCGGCCAGCTGCGTGGTGAGCCTCTCCGAGACATCGACGAGGCGGCTGATCCAGAGGTTTACACTCTTTGCGTAATCCTTGTGTTTGGCGGCATCTTTGCTCCGCAGCCGCTTCTCGTCCTCCAGGGCCTTGTTCAGGGTCTCCTCACGAGCTTCGACCTCCGAAAGCTTCCCCTCCAAGCCTTCCAGTTTCAGCTTAAGGTCATTGATGGAGTCGTTGGCCTCAGAGAGCAGCTTGGCCTTGTTAGAGACTACGACTTGGGCATCCGCCAAAGCGCGTTTGGCTGTGTCCCTCTCCTTCGTCAGCTCCAAGATCACTTTCTTCAGCCCATCCGGCTCCAACTCTAGCTTCTCCACTTTGCCGGCATGAACCCGAGCCCGAGGATCAAGCGCCTCCTTGTGCCTCTACTCCAGCTCCTGGGTCCACTGCGCGATGAGCTTCTCGACCTCATCATCCTTGCTGCGGAGTGTGGCAGCGAGCGCCTCCTCACGGGCGGCAAGGTCCTCCTCTTGGGAGTTTAGCAGAGGCTGGTGCTGTTGCCGAGCGGCCTCGTCCTTGGTGGCCTGCTCCTTTGCCACCTCCTGGGCCTTCTCGACGTCAGCCTGCTTCAGGATGAGCTCCCGTTTGTGCTCAGCCTGCTCGCCCTGGGCAACCTTCAGTTCTTCCCGAGCCTCGCAGAACCAGGCCTGCGTCTGAGCGACGCGCACCTCAAGATCCGCCCCCGCCTTCTCCGCTGCAGCCATCTTGGATTTCGCCTTGTCTAGGCGGGCGCAGTGGAGCTCCTGGAGCTTCTGAAAGTTGATGCTCATGACCCAGAGAAGCTGCTCCTCTTGGGAACTGCCACCGCCAGTGCTTGGTTCATCAATAACCTGGAGCCCGACGGTGGCGAGTGCCTCGTCGTCGAACACCTCCCCCTCGGCAGGCGCCCTGGTGCTCGCCATCCCTGGGAGGTGGATGAACAAGTCGTGTCCCACCTTCAAGTACTTGCCCGGGACAGGGGCTGAAGGGGAGGGAGGTTGGTCGTCAGCCACCTCCTCCCCGGTAGGCCCCTTGCCGGCTTCCCCCGCAGGCCCCTTGGCAGCCTCCTCAGCGGCGGTCTTGGCGGCCTCCTTGGCAGCAATCTTGTCGGCCTCAGCCTCGGCGTCCTTGGCGACCTCCTCGATGACGATATCAATATCCTCCCGGTCCACCGAGGGAGGGTCTGGATACCAAGAAGGAGAATGAGACGAGGCCAAAATCAAGGTTCAAAAAGGAGAAGAAGAAAAGACAGGGACAGGAGGTAGGCCACGTACTCGTGCCAAGCTGGGAAGAAGTGGTTCCCTCCCCGCCAACATTCGTTTCCGGGATGGAGCCACTACCACCTAAGTTCACATCTGTTGGGGAACATAGTAATTTTAAAAAATATCCTACGCACACGCAAGATCATGGTGATGCATAGCAACGAGAGGGGAGAGTGTTGTCTACGTACCCTCGTAGACCATTCGCGGAAGCATTATATCAACGCGGTTGATGTAGTCGTATGTCTTCACGATCCGACCGATCCAAGTACCGAAAGCACAGCACCTCCGAGTTCTGCACACGTTCGGCTCGGTGACGTCCTCGCCTTCTCGATCCAGCAAGAGGGGCGAAGTAGTAGATGAGTTCCGGCAGCACGACGGCGTGGTGACGGTGTTGGTGAAGAACAATCTCCATAGGGCTTCGCCTAAGCACTACGCAAACTATGACGGAGGATAAACTAGAGGGGACGGAGTTGCCGGCACACGGCTTGGTGTTTCTTGATGTCTCTTTGGTGCTAGCCCAACCCCTCTATTTATATGTTGAGCCCTGGGGTCGAAACTTGGAGTAAAAGCCTCCTCAAAGTCGGTTTCACCAGAAAGGCAAGAGTCCTTCTCGGACTCCAGGGCTAGACGCTAGGGTTCCCGGCGTCTACCCCCTAGACGCGAGGGTTCCTGGCGTCTAGCCTCTGGTCTCCGCAAAATTTCCTATTGCACTTTCCAAAAGCCTCGTGGGATTTCCCCTTTGGCCCAGATAAAGTGTTCTCGTGCCCAAACATTTCGGGAACATCCGGAACCCCTTCCGGTGAATTCCGGGACCCTTCCGGAGATCAAACACTACTATCCACATATCAATCTATACTTCCGGACCATTTCGGAGTTCCTCGTCATATCTGTGATCTCATCCAAAACTCCGAACAACATTCGGTCACCAACATACATAACTCATAGTACTATATCGTCAACGAACGTTAAGCGTGCGGACCCTACGGGTTCGAGAACTATGTAGATATGACCGAGACACCTCTCTTGTCAATAACCAATAGAGGGACCTGGATGCCCATATTGGCTCCTACATATTCTACGAAGATCTTTATCGGTCAGACCGCATAACAACATACATTGTTCCCTTTGTCATCGGTATGTTACTTGCCCGAGATTCGATCGTCTGTATCTCAATACCTAGTTCAATCTCGTTACCGACAAGTCTCTTTACTCATTCCGTAATGCATCATCCCGCAACTAACTCATTAGTTGCAATGCTTGCAAGGCTTATAGTGATGTGCATTACCGAGTGGGCCCAGAGATACATCTCCGACAATCAGTGTGACAAATCCTAATCTCGAAATACGCCAACCCAACAAGTACCTTTGGAGACACCTATAGAGCACCTTTATAATCACACAGTTACGTTGTGACGTTTGGTGGCACACAAAGTGTTCCTCCGGTAAACGGGAGTTGCATAATATCATAGTCATAGGAACATGTATGAGTCATGAAGAAAGCAATAGCAATAAACTAAATGATAAAGTGCTAAGCTAACGGAATGGGTCAAGTCAATCACATCATTCTCCTAATGATGTGATCCCGTTAATCAAATGACAACTCATGTATATGGTTAGGAAACTTAACCATCTTTAATCAACGAGCTAGTCAAGTAGAGGCATACTAGTGACACTCTGTTTGTCTATGTATTCACACATGTATTATGTTTCTGGTTAATACAATTCTAGCATGAATAATAAACATTTATCATGAAATAAGGAAATAAATAGTAACTTTATTATTGCCTCTAGGGCATATTTCCTCCAGTCTCCCACTTGCACTAGAGTCAATAATCTAGATCACATCGCCATGTGATTTAACATCAATAGTTCACATCACCATGTGATTAACACCCATAGTTCACATCTTCATGTGACCAACACCCAAAGGGTTTACTAGATTCAATTATCTAGTTCACATCGCTATGTGATTAACACCCAAAGAGTACTAAGGTGTGATCATGTGTTTGCTTGTGAGAGAAGTTTAGTCAACGGGTCTGCAACATTCAGATCCGTATGTATTTTGCAAATTTCTATGTCAACAATGCTCTGCACCGAGCTACTCTAGCTAATTGCTCCCACTTTCAATATGTATCTAGATTGAGACTTAGAGTCAT
The DNA here is from genome assembly GCF_003073215.2 of Triticum urartu. Lineage (NCBI taxonomy): Eukaryota > Viridiplantae > Streptophyta > Magnoliopsida > Poales > Poaceae > Triticum > Triticum urartu. The sequence continues at coordinate 362,784,405 of NC_053022.1, read as the reverse complement.
CTGGATCAGTGTCAAAACTTGCATCGTCATAACCCTTTACGACGAACCTTTTGTCACCTCCATAATCAAGAAACAAATCCTTACTCCAGTAAGGATAATTTTGACCAATGTCCAGTGATCTACTCCTAGATCACTATTGCACTCCCTTGCCAAACTCAGGGCAGGGTATACAATAGGTCTGGTACACAGCATGGCATACTTTATAGAACCTATGGCTGAGGCACAGGGAATGACTTTCATTCTCTTTCTATCTTCTGTCGTGGTCGGGCTTTGAGTCTTACTCAATTTCACACCTTTTAACAAAGGCAAGAACTCCTTCTTTTACTGTTCCATTTTGAACTACTTCAAAATCTTGTCAAGGTATGTACTCATTGAAAAACTTATCAAGCGTCTTGATCTATCTCTATAGATCTTGATGCTCAATATGTAAGCAACTTCACCGAGGTCTTTCTTTGAAAAACTCCTTTCAAACATTCCTTTATGCTTTGCAGAATAATTCTACATTATCTCCGATCAACAATATGTCATTCACATATACTTATCAGAAATGCTGTAGTGCTCCCACTCACTTTCTTGTAAATACAGGCTTCACCGCAAGTCTGTATAAAACTATATGCTTTGATCAACTTATCAAAGCGTATATTCCAACTCCGAGATGCTTGCACCAGTCCATAGATGGATCGCTGGAGCTTGCATATTTTTGTTAGTACCTTTAGGATTGACAAAACCTTCTGGTTGCATCATATACAACTCTTCTTTAATAAATCCATTAAGGAATGCAGTTTTGTTTATCCATTTGCCAGATTTCATAAAATGAGGCAATTGCTAACATGATTCGGACAGACTTAAGCATAGATTCGAGTGAGAAACTCTCATCGTAGTCAACACCTTGAACTTGTCGAAAACCTTTTTGCGAAAATTCTAGCTTTGTAGATAGTAACACTACTATCAGCGTCCGTCTTCCTCTTGAAGATCCATTTAATCTCAATGGCTCGCCGATCAATGGACAAGTCAATCAAAGTCCATACTTTGTTCTCATACATGGATCTCATCTCAGATTTCATGGCCTCAAACCATTTCATGGAATCTGGGCTCATCATCGCTTCCTCGTAGTTCGTAGGCTCGTCATGGTCAAGTAACATGACCTCAAGAACAGGATTACCGTATCAATCTGGTGTGGATCTCACTCTGGTTTACCTACGAGGTTCGGTAGTAACTTGATCTGAAGTTACATGATCATCATCATTAGCTTCCTCACTAATTGGTGTAGTAGTCATAGGAACAGATTTCTGTGATGAACTACTTTCCAGTAAGGGAGCAAGTACAGTTAACTCATCAAGTTCTACTTTCCTCCCACTCACTTCTTTCGAGAGAAGCTCCTTCTCTAGAAAGGATCCATTCTCAGCAATGAATATCTTGCCTTCGGATCTGTGATAGAAGGTGTACCCAACATTTTCTTTTGGGTATCCTATGAAGATGCACTTCTCCGATTTGGGTTTGAGCTTATCAGGTTGAAACTTTTTCACATAAGCATTGCAACCTCAAACTTTAAGAAACGACAGCTTAGGTTTCTTGCCAAACCATTGTCCATACAGTGTCGTCTCAACGAATTTAGATGGTGCCCTATTTAACGTGAATGCAGCTGTCTCTAATGCATAACCCCAAAATGATAGTGGTAGATTGGTAAGAGACATCATAGATCGCACCATATCTAATAAAGTACGGTTATGACGTTTGGACACACCATTACACCGTGGTGTTCCAGGTGGCGTGAGTAGTGAAACTATTTCACATTGTTTTAACTGAAGGCCAAACTCATAACTCAAATATTTTACTTCTGCAATCATATCGTAGAAACTTTTATTTTTGTTATGATGATTCTCCACTTTACTCTGAAATTCTTTGAACTTTTCAAATGTGTCATACTTGTGTTTCATCAAGTAGATATTGTAGCGACCAGACCTCAAACAGTCCGATCTCTGTGCTCCGGTGTCATCCCTGGATCAGTAATGCTGACACCACACAGTACTCGGAGGATTTATAGCAGAGTAGCAATCACACACTTATTACATCGAGTGTCTCAAAAGAGAACTTATTACAATAAGTATGGCTTAAGGCCATCTAATAACGATAACAGCGGAAGGCTTGGAAGATAAGTGAGTCCATCAACTCCAACGGCATCACTGAGTATAGGACCACGACCTAAAAACTCCTTAATCATCGTCTGAAAAGTCTGCAACATTAACATTGCAGCCCGAAACGGGTCAGCACATGGAATATGCTGGTAAGGTAACACAGAGAATAATGGAATGAAACAGCTATACTATATGCATATTTGGCTAGTGGAAAGCTCTATGGTTACTGTTTTGCGTAAAGCCAATTTTTCCCTACTTCAAAGGAATAAAATTTAATTACTATCATGGTGGTTGTTAAACATTGAGAATGGTTGACAGCATTCTCAATCCCAATTAAGCATCATCATTAAACATAACCCAACAAAATTAATTTAGAGTAACATGTTGAGATTCACATGATAATCCAGGTACTAGATACTCAAGATGTCCATAACCGGGGACACGGCTAACCATGATTAGTTTATTACACTCTGCAGAGGTTTGCGCACTTTTCCCCACAATACTCGATCGCCTCCGTTTGTTTTCTCTCTCTACAGGGTGTTTGCGAAGACGGATGACCGAGACATAGTCTTTCAGAAGCGCTAGCACCTTACGATCGGGTAGACCGTACCACCTACGTCCCCTACATCTGCTAGTCTACCACTGTAAGAGTTCGCACGACTTAGTCAACTATGCTAGAGCCCATAATAGCTTGTGGCTGCACACGGAAGTTTCTAGTATGAATAGTCTCATGATCCCTTTGACCCTGGGTGGCGGTCCAAAAGAAAACAGGCAAGTCCTGGAATACCCAGGTGCCTCAATCCACCCAGATGTGTGTTTAAGTTGCCACCTTAGATAAACCATTAATTAACAATCTCACATCTGTCATGGATATCACTCACCCAATCCACGTCTACTAGCATAGCATGGCATAATAAGCAAACGTAGAAGTAACTCCCAAAGGTTTGATAATAACAGGTAATAGGTACTACCTCATCTCTTCCCATCCCACAATTTAATTAGATCCTAATCATGCAATGTGTGAGGATTGATCTAATGCAATAAAACTGGGTAGTAGAAAAGGTATGATCAAAGTGTTACTTGCCTTGCTGATGATTCGCGAAACCTAACGATTCGAAGTAACAAGCGGCGCACTCCGGGTATTCTATCATAGACAAACAAACAAGCATACAATAAGTACTCATCTAATGCACAGGTAAAACTCAAATAAGAGATCTAACCAGAAGGTTCAACTTAAGAACTCCGGTTGGCAAAAAGAATCAAATCGAACGAAGCAACGAAAGACAAATGGCGAAAGAAAACAACTTCGTTCTTGTAATCTGGATCTAGGGCAAATTTTACAGTAACAAAAACTTGTTTAAGTTGGTTAAACGGATAGAGGGTTTCGAGACGAAACTCTAGGCGCTTGAATCACCTGATTCCGATAAACGAGCGAAACGTTAAACTAAAACGAAAATCGGATCAGGAATCGCGATCAGAAAAATCACGGATTTAATCCGAGAAAAAGAAAAATGACGAACGCCGAATATTTTTTTTCTTCTTTTTTTGGCACGAAAATCGAGGCACGACGAACCTCGTGCGACGGGATCATCGGCGGCGGCGACGGCGGCTCCGGCGGCACACGCGGATCGAGGCGGGGCTGATGGGCTGGGGCGGCTCGGGGCGGTGCTATTTAAAGGCTGCCCCCGGGCGGTGTCCCACTCGGGTACGGCCTGAAGTCGGTTCGTTGTTTTATTATTCCGCTCGGAAGAAAAATAAAAAGAAATACTAAACGGACTCCAAAAATTCCGAAATAAATTTTCATGGGCTTCTAAAATCAAGCCGCACAAGGTGAACATTTATTTGGGCCCTAAATGCAATTTTGAAAAACACACTTTTTTCCTAAATTCAAATAAAACACCGAAAAACTCCGAAATAAAATCTTATTTGATTTTATTATTAAATCCTCAATATTTCTTTATTTTGGGAAAGTCATTTTATTCCCTCTCTCATATTTTTGTAATAGAAATAATTGATGATAAAATAAATAAAATCAAATGATCCTATTCTCAAAATTTGAGAGAACTCAAATATGAAAATAACGAAATCCCCAACTCTCTCCGTGGGTCATTGAGTTGCGTAGAATTTCTAGGATCAACCAAAATGCAAAATAAAATATGATATGCATGATGATCTAATGTATAACATTCCAAATTGAAAATTTGGGATGCTACAGATATACTCATATCTGCTCAAATCATTTGTGAAGATCAGAAAATAATGATACCTGCCGTGAGCCTCAATATTCATCGGACCACATACATCAGTGTGTATGATTTCCAACAAATCTTTTGCTCGCTCCATTGTTCCAGAGAACGGAGTCTTAGTCATCTTGCCCATGAGGCATGGTTCGCAAGCATCAATTGATTCATAATCAAGTGATTCCAAAAGTCCATCAGCATGGAGTTTCTTCATGCGCTTTACACCAATATGACCTAAACCGCAGTGCCACAAACAAGTTGCACTATCATTATTAACTTTGCATCTTTTGGCTTCAATTTTATGAATATGTGTATCATTACGACCGAAATCCAACAAACCATTTTCGTTGGTGTGTATGACCATAGAAGGTTTTATTCATGTAAACAGAACAACAATTGTTCTCTAACTTAAATGAATAACTGTATTGCAATAAACATGATCAAATCATATTCATGTTCAACGCAAACACCAAATAACACTTATTTAGGTTCAACACTAATCCTGAAAGTATAGGGAGTGTGCGATGATTATCATATCAATCTTGGAACCACTTCCAACACACATCGTCACTTCACCCTTAACTAGTCTCTGTTCATTCTGCAACTCCTGTTTCGAGTTACTACTCTTAGCAACTGAACCAGTATCAAATACCGAGGGGTTGCTACGAACACTAGTAAAATACACATCAATAACATGTATATCAAATATACCTATGTTCACTTTGCCATACTTCTTATCCGCCAATTACTTGGGGTAGTTCCGCTTCCAGTGACCAGTCCCTTTGTAGTAGAAGCACTCAGTTTCAGGCTTAGGTCTAGACTTGGGGTTTTCACTTGAGCACCAACTTGCTTGCCGTTCTTCTTGAAGTTCCCCTTCTTCCCTTTGCCCTTTTCTTGAAACTAGTGGTCTTGTCAACCATCAATGCTTGATGTTTTTCTTGATTTCTACCTTCGTCGATTTCAGCATCACAGAGAGCTTGGGAATCGTTTCCGTTATCCCTTGCATATTGTAGTTCATCACGAAGTTCTACTAACTTGGTGGTGGTGACTAGAGAATTCTGTCAATCACTATCTTATCTGGAAGATTAACTCCCACTTGATTCAAGCGATTGTAGTACCCAGACAATCTGAGCACATGCTCACTGCTTGAGCTATTCTCCTCCATCTTTTAGCTATAGAACCTGTTGGAGACTTCATATCTCTCAACTCGGGTATTTGCTTGAAATATTAACTTCAACTCCTGTAACATCTCATATGGTCCATGACGTTCAAAACGTCTTTGAAGTCCCGATTCTAAGCCGTTTAAGCATGGTGCACTAAACTATCAAGTAGTCATCATATTGAGCTAGCCAAATGTTCATAACATCTGCATCTGCTCCTGCAATAGGTTTGTCACCTAGCGGTGCATTAAGGACATAATTCTTCTGTGCAGCAATGAGGATAATCCTCAGATCACGGATCCAATCCGCATCATTGCTACTAACATCTTTCAACTTAATTTTCTCTAGGAACATATCAAAAATAAAATAGGGGAGCTAAACGCGAGCTATTGATCTACAACATAGATATGCTAATACTATCAGGACTAAGTTCATGATAAATTAAAGTTCAATTAATCATATTACTTAAGAACTCCCACTTAGAAAGACATCCCTCTAATCTTCTTAGTGATCACGTGATCCAAATCAACTAAACATAACCGATCATCACGTGATATGGAGTAGCTTTCAATGGTGAACATCAATATGTTGATCAAATCTACTATATGATTCACGCTCAACCTTTCGGTCTCAGTGTTCTGAGGCCATATCTGCATATGCTAGGCTTGTCAAGTTTAACTTGAGTATTCTTCATATGCAAAAACTGGCTTGCACCCGTTGTAGATGGACGTAGAGCTTATCACACCCGATCATCACGTGGTGTCTGGGCACGACGAACTTTGGCAACGGTGCATACTCATGGAGAACACTTTTATCTTGAAATTTAGTGAGAGATCATCTTATAATGCTACCATCAATCAAAGCAAGATAAGAGGCATAAAAGATAAACATCACATGCAATCAATATAAGTGATATGATATGGCCATCATCATCTTGTGCTTGTGATCTCCATCTCCGAAGCACCGTCATGATCACCATCATCACTGGCGTGACACATTGATCTCCATCGTAGCATCGTTGTTGTCTCGCCAATCTTATGCTTCCACGACTATCGCTACCTCTTAGTGATAAAGTAAAGCATTACAGCTCAATTGCATTGCATACAATAAAGCGACAACCATATGGCTCCTGCTAGTTGCCGATAACTTGGTTACAAAACATGATCATCTCATACAATAAAATTTAGCATCATGTCTTGACCATATCACATCACAACATGCCCTGCAAAATCAAGTTAGACGTCCTCTACTTTGTTGTTGCAAGTTTTACGTGGCTGCTACGGGCTTAGCAAGAACCGTTCTTACCTACGCATCAAAACCACAACGATAGTTTGTCAAGTTGGTGCTGTTTTAACCTTCGCAAGGACCGGGCGTAGCCACACTTGGTTCAACTAAAGTTGGAGAAACTGACACCCGCCAACCACCTGTGTGCAAAGCACGTCGGTAGAACCAGTCTCGCGTAAGCGTACGCGTAATGTCGGTCCTGGCCGCTTCATCCAACAATACCGCCGAACCAAAGTATGACATGCTGGTAAGAAGTATGACTTATATCGCCCACAACTCACTTGTGTTCTACTCGTGCACAGCATCAACGCATAAAACCTAGGCTCGGATGCCACTGTTGGGGAACGTAGTAATTTCAAAAAAATTCCTACGCACACGCAAGATCATGGTGATGCATAGCAACGAGAGGGGAGAGTGTTGTCTACGTACCCTCGTAGACCATTCGCAGAAGCGTTATATCAACGCGGTTGATGTAGTCGTATGTCTTCACGATCCGACCGATCCAAGTACCGAAAGCATGGCACCTCCGAGTTCTGCACACGTTCGGCTCGGTGATGTCCTCGCCTTCTCGATCCAGGAAGAGGGGCGAAGTAGTAGATGAGTTCCGGCAGCACGACGACGTGGTGGCGGTGTTGGTGAAGAACAATCTCTGCAGGGCTTTGCCAAAGCACTACGAAAACTATGACGGAGGATAAACTAGAGGGGACGGGGTTGCCGGCACACGGCTTGGTGTTTCTTGATGTCTCTTTGGTGCTAGCCCTACCCCTCTATTTATATGTTGATCCCTGGGGTCGAAACTTGGAGTAAAATCCTCCTCAAAGTCGGTTTCACCTGAAAGGCAAGAGTCCTTCTCGGACTCCAGGGCTAGACGCCAGGGTTCTCGGCGACTACCCCCTAGACGCGAGGGTTCCTGGCGTCTAGCCTCTGGTCTCCGCAAAACTTCCTTTTGCACATTCCAAAAGCCTCGTGGGCTTTCCCCTTTGGCCCAGATAAAGTGTTCTCGTGCCCAAACATTTCGGGAAACATCCAGAACCCCTTCCGGAGATCAAACACTACTATCCACATATCAATCTTTACTTCCGGACCATTCCGGAGTTCCTCGTCATATCTGTGATCTTATCCAAAACTCCGAACAACATTCGGTCACCAACATACATAACTCATAGTACTATATCGTCAACGAATGTTAAGCGTGCGGACCCTACGGGTTCGAGAACTATGTAGACATGACCGAGACACCTCTCTTGTCAATAACCAATAGCGGGACCTGGATGCCAATATTGGCTCCTACATATTCTACGAAGATCTTTATCGGTCAGACCGCATAACAACATACGTTGTTCCCTTTGTCATCGGTATGTTACTTGCCCGAGATTCGATCGTCGGTATCTCAATACCTAGTTCAATCTCGTTACCGGCAAGTCTCTTTACTCGTTCCGTAATACATCATCCCGCAACTAACTCATTAGTTGCAATGCTTGCAAGGCTTATAGTGATGTGCATTACCGAGTGGGCCCATAGATACCTCTCCGACAATCGGAGTGACAAATCCTAATCTCGAAATACGCCAACCCAACAAGTACCTTTGGAGACACCTATAGAGCACCTTTATAATCACCCAGTTACGTTGTGACGTTTGGTGGCACACAAAGTGTTCCTCCGGTAAACGGGAGTTGCATAATCTCATAGTCATAGGAACATGTATGAGTCATGAAGAAAGCAATAGCAACAAACTAAACGATCAAGTGCTAAGCTAACGGAATGGGTCAAGTCAATCACATCATTCTCCTAATGATGTGATCCCGTTAATCAAATGACAACTCATCTCTATGGTTAGGAAACTTAACCATCTTTGATCAACGAGCTAGTCAAGTAGAGGCATACTAGTGACACTCTGTTTGTCTATGTATTCACACATGTATTTTGTTTCCGGTTAATACAATTCTAGCATGAATAATAAACATTTATCATGAAATAAGGAAATAAATAGTAACTTTATTATTGCCTCTAGGGCATATTTCCTTCAACATCCTCCTCCTCCGTGCGTGTGGGCTCGGTGCTTGGTGCCCTTGTCGGGGATGCCCCTCTAGGCGGTGTGGTCAACGGGGGTGGCGTGTTGGGGCTGGCCCTCAGCGGCTCCTCCTGCTGCCGCTCTCCTCCTGCGAACCCGGCAAGGTCAACACCAAGGGATCGTGCCCCAGCACACACCGACGGGAAGTGAGTAGTGAACTCACGCTGGGGGCTGAAGCGGGGGCTATCGTCCGGGCTGATCACCACCAACTACGGCGTGCACGAAGTGTTCGCCGGGGGCTTGTCGCCCATCGAGGCCCTGGCCCTCTTCGCCACCCTCTAGGCCAACGTCTCCATGTCCCTGTGAGGATAACATCAAGTTAAAGGAGGATAGCACAGGCATGGGTCAGGAGATGATGGAGGGCGAAGTGCTTACTCGTCCTTCCCGTCCTCTTCTTCTTCGGGCTGAAGGACCCGAGGTCGAAATTGACCTCCAAGGTGCCATCCAAAGGAGGAGGAGAAGGGGATGGGGTCCGGCGCCACTTGGACAAGGAGGAAGCGGCCGCCGTTTTCTTCGCTACAGCGGCCTTCACCGCCTTCTTCGCTGCCGCGGCCTTCGTCGCCGCGGCCCTCGTCTAGCGCACGAACTGCTCCTGGACCTTTTGCCATTGTGAGGTCCTACCGGGCCGGACCGGCTCGCCGGAGCTAGCCCACCGCAGGACGCGTCTCTTCCCTATGGCCGAGGGGTCGTCAGCCTCGGCCTTTTCTTCGTCCGACTCCTCGACCACGTCTTCAACAAGGGGGGCCCCGACGCCGACGCTGCTGGCCTCCCCCACAGACTCCGCCCATCAGGTGAGCTCTTTCTCCTCCACGGTTGTGTCATCCTCGTCCTCCATGGTGCCGGCGCTGCCAGCCTCCTTGGCGAGCGCCGCCTCCGCCGCCCTCGCGGCGATGTAGTCCAGCTCCTCCTTGGTGGTGCGCGAATGAGCAGCGGCTCGTCGCGGACATAATTCTTCGACAAGTTGTCGAAGAACGCCTGCACCTCCTCCGCTTCCGGCTCAACCTAGAGCGGATCGAGGCCGTGCGCGTTGAAGTCCGGCATCATGGCAATGATGGCGGTTTGTCGAGAATTGTTGCTCAACGGGACCACCCCCGCCGGCAACCCAAACAGAGATGCCTTGACGGTCTTGCCGGCCTTCTCGGCTCTGCCGGTCCTCTCAGCCCTGCCGTCGTCACTCACCTTGAGCTGGAAGAGCCTTTGGCAAAAGTGAGCATGCCCCATCACCGTGAAGTTGTGCTTCAAGCCGGGGCGGAGCCTCATGACGTCAGCCGTGTTCCTGTAGTCCCAAGCCAGCCTCCCCTTGTTGTGCAGTGGGGCAATCTGGCGGCGGATAAAATCAGCCCCAATCATTTCAAGGGTGAGCCCGGCCATAGTGAGGCGATTGATCCTGGTGGTGGCGACTGAGAGCTTCTTGTCGTTGGCGTCGAGGTTGCTCCAGTCCTTGTGATGGACTGGCGGACTCCGGTGAACCCGGCAGAACTCCCGTGGATCCTCCTCCTCGATCCAGCACCACCGGCTATGCCACTCCTCCCACCTCTCCTTCTGGGCGCCCTCCGGATACGTGCCCTTCTCCTGAGACCTCGGGATCCAGGTTATGTAGCCGGAGATGGCGCCCCTGACTGGATGTGAGGGTAGAAGTAGTGGTGGAAGAGCGTCGTGCTAGGGAGCACTCCGGCGAAGCCCTCGCAGAGATGGGCGAAGAAGGCCATGCACGCCACGACATTTCGCGTAACATCCAGAAGATGGAAGCCGTAGGTGTGCATGACGTCGTTGAAGAAATCAGAGAAAGGGGGCAGAGCCTGCAAGAGAAGTAGTCAACGATTTGGGCCGGCCTTGGCGAAATCGGCAGGGATGATGCGCGTGGCAGGGTGCCCCGTTGTCTCCCTCCCCCACAAGGGCTTGAAGTAGTCCCTGAGATGGACTACATCGACTGTCAAGGGGAAGTAGGCATGCTGCATCCGAAGCACCGCCAACTCGCTCTTCGGCGCCTCCTTCTCCCCGGCATCCTTGGCCGCCCCCTTACCTTTCCCTATCTTGGGAGCCATCGCAACCTAGAGGGGATGGAGGATTAAGGGCAATATGGGCGCGGCGGCGGCGAGCAAAGGCAAGAGCTTGAGGAAGAAGAAGGTAGCGATAGTTCCGAGATTGGGAAAGGCACAGGGGGTAAATGAGCAGCGTGCCTGCGGTTTCCCCCTTTTATGGGGAAGGCACGGGCCGCCTCTTTACCATTTACCACAATGAGATGCAAGCGTGCTGCAACTGCCCCACGCACGACCCCCACGTCACACATTCAACGCGGGTCATGGGGAAGCGCAACTGGCGAGGGAGTTACTGCGGTAAAACTCTGCCACGCGTACCCGCGCACTGTTCTGGGCCTGGCCCAATAACGCTCCGCGCTTATATGTGGCCCAGGCCCGGGGCTCCTGTCGGTGTACAAAAGTAGGGGTCCTTTTTGTACCCCTTTACTTGTGCGCGGGCAGTCGCAGCCACATGCCTGCGTCCACGCTTGGCGGGGCAGAGGAAGCAAAGACACAAGACTACCAGGGCAGTGCCAAGCCAAATGCGCGAGAAGCAGATGGGCAAGGTGGGCTTTCCCCGGCAAGAGCCTTGCCGGGGCAGCTTACGTAGCCCCGGCAAGAGCCTTGCCGGGGCAACTTGCCCAACACCAGTAGAGCCGCCACCCTTGAGCCTAAGAGTTCCGACACCGTCGACAACATTGGAACCAAGGCTCGGGAGGTGCCTGCATGGTGGCATGCGGATCTTTGTAAAGACCAAGAACATACAAGACTAGATGAGAACCAGAAGATGGAAACCCCCCGGCGAGATCCTTGTCGGGGACGCTCACGAAACCCCCGGTGAGATCCTTGCCGGGGACGCTCACGAGACCCGTGGCAAGACCCTTGCTGGGGATACCTGCGAGACCCCGGCAAGGCCCGACATCTGCGGGGCCGTAGCCAGCCCCCCACCTGCCAAGGCTCCATCGCCGTTCCAACACAGCAGTCAACCCGCCAACAAGGCAGGAACTTGCATGGCGACGGGCAGCTTCCAAGCCAACTCAGCGAGCACCTGCGTGGTGGCATGCAGATCTTTGTGAAGACTCCGCCACCGCACCAACTCAGCAGCCAGCCAGCCAGCGTGGCGCTGCACGCCTAGTCAGTTTGGACACGTGTCAGTGCGAGACGAGGCGGCGACGGATGAGACGAGCTTCCTTGCCATCCCCGATAAAGTGAGGGGACACGTCGGCGGCGCATTAAATGTGTTTGTCCTACGGTACCAGGGGATAGACTTGTATACAGTATAAACTTTCCACCTCCTGTGTGCCACTGTGGCGACCCCTTTGGCTATAAAAGGAGGCCCGAGGCATACTGAGAGGGATTCAGACTTTTTGGACCCTTCATGCTTTGTAGCTAGTCCAAGAACACTAGATAAACACAAACTACTAGGAGTAGGGTATTACGCATCACTTGCGGCCTGAACCTGGATAAATTCCCCCGTGTTGATCTTCTAAACCCGCTCTTTCCACAGCCCCACGCCCGCCAACCGTAGAAGGGATTCCCTGTGATCCCGTAGGTGTCATTTCCACCGACACTAGCACGGGTGATTTATGGGCCGAAAGTATCATCGGACAAAAATGGGCCCAAATGTAGCAGGACCTTAAACATGCCAGAAACACACCGGTCCGTAATTGGGCCCAAATACATAGCAGAGTGTTAACGAGCCAGAAGTGGCCATGGGCCGCAATGATGAGAAATCCACAACAGGGCGGTGACTGGCCAAATTTACACTATTCTTGTGGGTCGTACCTATAAATGGGTAGTGTGCAAGCGAACCGTTAATGGGTTTGCCAGCTAACTCTCACTGGGCTGGCCTTTTATGTAAACGGACCACTGTTGGGCCGTGCCACATGTCAACATTTCATAGGCTCGTCTCATCCATTGGATGGATGACACTTGTCACAACTTAGAGCCAACACGTGGTTCCATTGGCGAATGAGAATTTTACATGTGGAAAATCACCATTGGTCCGGGCCGTTAACGGATTATCGGATCCAATGCCGCCACCCGATAGCTTAACGGTGAACCGTTACGTTGGATGCCATGTGTCGCTTACCCTTGACAAAAACACTTCCATAACGCGCCATTTATTGTCATGGAAGTGGACACTTCCGTGATGATAATTTGAGTATTGTCATGGAACACTTCTACAACAACACATGTATCACTACCTGGATTCTATCAAAAAATCGTCACAGATGTACATGCATGACAGAAAATGTGACCTACTGTGACAAACATGTAACATCTCAGAAGTGTTTTTCGTAGTGGAGGCTGATAGTCTATCGGCTTCAGCGGCCCCCAACATCGGTGGTGGTGGTGGTGGGGGGGAGGGGTTGGAGGAAGGATAGATCGCTGAATGCCTATATTAGGATGTGTAGAATTTTCAGTGTCCGAGACGGGGGCCGAAATGGGGAAATGGTAACCGGCTCACGAGCCAAACTCGTATATATTGCGGGTGGGGTAGGTACGATTGCGCCTAGTCTATGGGCGGCTCGAGCCATTTATATAGAAGGTGATTATCCTCCCCTTGAGAAAAATACTCACCAAATAATGGACTTTACAAAGACACCTCAATTTAAATTTAGCCAATGATAACGCATACACTTTGCTTCTTTAGAATGTCTCAAAGATGGAAAACCTTTTTCCAACCAACTAATATTTTCCTCCCATACACCTCCTCCGCTCGACGCGCGTTCCCTTTGGGGGTCCGCCAAGCTACAACCTTATCCTCCTTACCACATATTCTTCTCCACACATTCCATGTGGGGCCAGAGTCGTATATATTTCAAGCAGGGCGAGGACGGCTTCGTCTTATGCGTAGGCGGCTCACATCGGATTATCCTCCACTTGAGAAAAATACTCACAAAAATGTGTCCTTCATAGACACAATTTAATTGAATTCAACAAGTTGGTTAGTAATAACTTCCTCTCTTAAAAACGTCTCAAAAAGAAAGAATGCATACACTATCTCATTGACATGATATACTTCACTACCATAAATGGATATAAAGTTAATGACCCTAATGAAAGAAGTGTCTCTACCATAACACAAATAATCATAAGTTTATGTAAGTGTGGTAACAACATTTTTTACATCATACAAGAAGGCAAATTGTTGTTTATGTTAATGTTTTATTAAGCATGTGTGGTTAAGCTTGAAAGTCTTATAAAATAGCCAAGTGCTATTAGCTTAAACATGAATCTACCATAAATATCTTTCCACATTCTTGTAGACCAACAAAGTTTGGCAAACAAACATGTAACTTTAACCAGTTTAGCATAAAAATCTTATAAAATAACGCCGACCTGAGTGCTATTAGTTTGAAACATGAATCTGCCATGATTTGTTTCCTGGTTCTTGAAGGCAACAAAGTTTGGCAAAGAAATCTATAACTTCAACATGTTCAGTTCAGAAGTCTTTTAAAATACACCATAGTGCTATTAGTTCAAATATGAATCTAACATAATCTCTTTCCTGGTTATTACATACCAACAAAGTTTGGCAGAAGAACCTATAACTTCAACCAGTTGAACTTAAAAGTCTTCTAAAATACGCCCCCAATGCTATTAGTTTTAAAACTAAATATACTGTAATCTCTTTCATGGTTCTTGCATGCACACAAAGTTTGGCATAGAAACCTATAGCTTCAAACAGCTCTGCATAAAAGTCGTCTAAGATAACCCCCACCCAACACAATTAGTTTAAAATGTGACTACCATAATCTATTTACTAGTTCTTGTAGACCAACAAAGTTTGGCAGAGGAACCTACAACTTCAACCTGTTCAGCTTAAAAGTCTTCTAAAATAACCCCACACGAGCGCTATTAGTTTAAAACATGAATTTTCCATGATCTCTTTCCTTGTTCTTAAATGCTAACATTGTTCGGGAGTGGAACCTATAACATCCACTAGTTCAGCTTAAAAGGCTTCTGAAATACCGCCCAACGCTATTAGTTTAAAGAAAAATCTACCATGATCTCTTTCCTAGTTATTGTAGACCAATAATGTTTGGTAGAGGAAGCTATAACATTAACCAATTCCACTTAAAGGTCTTCTAAAATAATCCCCTCCCCCTAAGCTCTATCAGTTTAAAAGTCTTCTAAAATACTCCCAAGTACTATTCGTTCAAACATGAATCTACCATAATCTCTTTCCTCGTTATTACATACCGACAAAGTTTGGCAGAAGAACCTATAACTTCAACAAGTTCAACTTAAAAGTCTTCTAAAATATGCCGCCAATGCTATTAGTTTTAAAACTGAATATACCGTAATCTCTTTCATGGTTCTTGCATGCGCACAAAGTTTGGTAGATAAACCTATAACTTCAACTAGCTGTGCATAAAAGTCATCTAAAATACCCCCACCCAGCAATATGACTACCATAATCTATTTCTGGTTCTTGTAGACCAACAAAGCTTGATAGAGGAACCTAAACTTTAACCTGTTCAGCTTAAAAGTCTTCTAAAATAACCCCACCCAAGCACTATTAGTTTAAAACATGAATTTGCCACGATCTCTTTCCTCGTTGTTAAAGGCCAACAATGTTTGGCAGTGGAACCTATAACTTCCACCAGTTCAGCTTAAAAGTCTTCTAAAATACCATCCCCAACGCTATTAGTTTAAAGACGAATATACCATAATCTCTTTCTTAGTTACTGTAGACCAACAATGTTTGGTAGAGGAACCTATAACTTCAACCAATTCAACTTAAAAGTCTTCTAAAATAATCCCCTCCCCCTAATCTCTATTAGTTTAAAACATGAATATATCGTAATATTTTCCCTAGTTCTTGCAGACCAAGAAATTTGGCAGACAAACTGATAACTCCAACCAATTCAGCATAAAAGTCATCTAAAATAACCCCCGTCCAACACAATTAATTTAAATTTGACTATCATAATATATTTCCCGGTTCTTGTAGACTCACAAAGTTTGGCAGAGGAACCTACAACTTCAACTTGTTTAGCTTAAAAGTATTCTAAATTAACCCCCACACAAATGCTATTAGTTTAAAACTTGAATCTGCCAACATCTCTTTCCTTATTCTTAAAGGCCAAAAATGTTTGGCAGAGGAACCTATAACTTCCACCAGTTCAGCTTAAAATTCTTTGAAAATAAACCCAATGCTATTAGTTTAAACCTGAATCTACCATCATCTCTTTCTTGGTTATTATAGACCAACAAAGTGGGCACAGGAACCTATAAATTCAACAACTTTAGCTTAAAAGTATTCTAAAATACGCTCCTCCCCCCAGCTCTATTAGTGTAAAACATGAATATACCACAATCTCTTTCCTGGTCTGGTAGAGCAACAAAGTTTGGCAGAGAAACCAATAACTTCAACCAGTTTAGCATAAAAGTCAACACAGTAGGCCGTTAACAGGATGAAAGTCAACACGGGCCATAAATGCACTAGCCTACTACACGGGTCGTTAACAGGCCGAAACTGTGGGCGGACTAGATTTGTCTCATCGAGAATATGGGTCGTTAATAGCACATATGGCCCGTGTGTTGCACCGACCTTTAACTGGCCGAAAATCACATCGGGCTAGAAGTGGCCCAAGTCTACAGTGGGCCGCTAACTGGCTGAAAGTCAGACCTCGCCGAAAATAGCCCAATTCCAGCATGGGTCATTTATGGGTCGAGAGTATCATCGGGGAACAAATGGGCCCAAATGTAGCAGGACCTTAAACAGGGCAGAAACACACTATGCCATAGTTGGGCCCGAATACATAGCTGACTGTTAATGAGCCAGAAGTGACCATGGGCTACATTGATGAGAAATCCACAACGGACCGGTGACAGGAAGAATTTACACTATTCTTGTGAGTCGTGCCTCTAAATGGGTCGTGTGCAAGCGGGCCGTTAATGGGCCTATCCTTTAACTTTTCCTGGGCCGACCTTTCTATGTAAACGGGCCATTGTTGGGTCATTCCACGTGTCAACATTTCATACGCTCGTCTCGTCCATTGGATGGATGACACTTGTCGCAACTTAGAGCAACATGTGGTTCCATTGGCGAATGAAAATTTACACGTGGAAAATTGCCATTAGTCTGGGCTATTAACGGATTATCGGATCCAACGCCGCCACCCGACAACTTAATTGTGTTTCGTTATGGTGGATGCCACGTGTCGGTTACCCTTGACAAAAACACTTCCACGACGTGCCATTTTTCGTCATGGAAGTGGACACTTCCGTGATGATAATTTGAGTATTGTCATGGAACATTTCTATGACAGCACACGCATGACTATTTGGATTCTATCAGACAATCGTCATGGATGTACATGCATGACAGAAAACATGACCTATTGTGAGAAACACGTATCATCACGGAAGTGTTTTTTGTACTGGAGGTTGATGGCCTATCGGCTTCGGTGGCCTCTGCCCCCATTGCGGGCGGTGGCTCCGACATTAGTGGTGGTGCAGGTTTGAGGAAGGAGAGATCGTTGTATTCCTAGATTAGGATGTGAGAAATTTTGGCTATCCAAGATGGGGGCTAAGACAGGAAAGGGGAACCGACCCACGAGCCAGACACGTATATATTGCGGGTAGGGTCAGTACGGTTGTGCCTAGTCTATGGGCGGCTTGAGCCATTTCTATATGAGGTGCTTATCCTCCGCTTGAAAAAATACTTACCAAATAATGGAACTTATATATACACATAAATTTAAATTTAGCCAATGATACAACACTTTTCTTCTTTAGAACATCTCAAAGATGGAAACCCCTTTTTTCAACCAACTACTCTTTTCGTCACGTACCTCCTCCCCTGCTTGACATTCGTTAACTGTGGGGCTCACCCACCACAACCTTGTCCACTCCACCCCATATTATACTCCACACATTCCCTGTGGGGACATTCTCGTATATATTTCGGGCGGGGAAGCTCGCAAAGGATTATCCTTCGCTTGAGAAAAATACTTGCAAAAACGTGTCCTTCGTAGACACATTTTAATTGAATTCAATGAGTTGGTTAGCGATAACTTTCTCTCTTAAAAATGTCTCAAAAATAAAGAATGCATACAATATCTCATCGGCATAACATACTTCACTGCCACAAATGGATATAAAGTTAATGACCCTAATGAAAGAAAGTGTCTCTACCACAACACAAATAATCATTAATTTATGGAAGTTTGGCAACAACATGTTTTGCATCAGACAAGTAGGCAAATTGTTGTTTATGTTAATATTTTGTTAAGCATGCATGGTTCATTAACCCATATGGATTTCGTCCGTCCCACTAAACTATTCATAACTTTATGGGCAGAACTGTCATCTTCTAACTTCTCAAATTCGAAGTTTGCAGAAGTTTGATCACTAGAGAAATCAACACCTTCAATCTTTTGAGTCTTTTGAAACTCTTCGTCTACCTCCTACATTGAAATAGACGAATTATGTCCTCCAATGCATAGGTTCCTAATAGATCTAGCGATAAAAACCAAGCAACAAACACTGGCCATCAGAAGGCATAATATTTATGTAATGAAATAGAAGACTAAAATCTTCATCCAAGCAGTCCTAACAACAAAACTTATGAGATAGATATGAATTTACTCGATCTAAATTAAAGTGAAAAATATAGGAGATAACATGCTAGTTATGTCAAAGCATAGCCTGAATAACATCAAATTGTATGACTTGTGCACAACCCATTACACAACAACAGCTGATGAATGGATCAATTTGAATCGATAAATAAACAACTACCACTAACCAAGGATAATTTAGTATTTTTACACCATTCACACGTAAATCAAACCATACCATGGGGACTAGATATTCACCTATTCCATATTTCATAGAAATTACAGCTACAATTAAACGAGTAAGTATCATGAGGGCATAAATCTATAAATTGTGACAGCATAACAATTTCACCCTAGAACAAGGAACAATCACCAATCTGTGACTATATTATGACATGTATCATCCGGCATAGTCCAAACCGCACAAAAGAGCGGGACCACGGGATGATAACTCTCCATCTCGTGCGGCGGGCCAAATCACAAGCACCAAAACCATAATTACCTGAAAAGGCTAATTGTAGGGTGAAAACTTGTTGTTAGATCACAGTAGGGACACAAGGTTGGATCTTATCCGGGCTGTCGAGAAGGAAGTGGAGATATTATTGGCTGTAAAAACTTGATCTGGATGAAGGAGCCCTTGACATTGGACACGTGGAGATCTTGGAGGGCAGCCTTTGACTGGGCGAGGGAGCAAAAGAGGACGAATACATGCCTACATGACTCACCATGCCTCACGATGCAGTCAAGTGCGATGTGCGGGGCGAAGGTTACACTAAGGTCGTCCTCTCCCGTCTGCGTGGGCAGGTTGCCGACCCACGATGTGTGCTGCTACTTCTTGAGCTTGCGTAGGCTTTCCCTTAAAGAGGAAATGGTGATGCACAAAGTAGAGATAATTACACAAGAAAAATCAATCTAGTTTCCCAAACCAAATCAATAGATCAGAGAGAAATACAAAGCTATATAAATCATGCATAAAAGAGTTCAGAGAAGACTCAAATAATATTCATAGATAATCTGAACGTAAACCCACAATTCATCTCATCTCAACAAACACACCGCAAAAGAAGATTACATCGAATAGATCTCCAAGAACATCGAGGAGAACATTGTATTGAAGATCAAAGAGAGAGAAGAAGCCATCTAGCTACTAGCTATGGACCCATAGGTCTGTGGTAAACTACTCACACATCATCGGAAGGGTAGCAAGGTTGATGTAGAATCCCTTCATGATCATATCCCCCTCCCACGTAGTACCAAAAAAGGCCCAAGATGGGATCTCATGAAGACACAAACTTTCGGTGGTGGCAAAGTATTTTTGGTGTTCCCTCTGGTCAGCGGGGAATATTTGGATATTTATAGAAGAAAAATTAGGGTTGGAAGTGCCACGGGGGGCCCACAAGCTTGCCCCCCCCTTGGGTGTGCCCCCTGAGCTTGTGGCCACCTCGTGGCTCTTCGGGCCTCCTCCTGAAGCTTCAAGGGTGTCTTGTGGTCCAAGATAAATCATCAAAAAGTTCTGTTCCATTTGGAGTCCGTTTGGGGTTGATTTTCTGTAAATACAAAAACAAGGAAGACACAAAAATTGGCACTGGGCACTAGGTTAATAGGTTAGTCCCAAAAAATGATATAAAATAGCATAATAATGCATATAAAACATCTAAGATTGATAATATAATAGCATGGAACAACCAAAAATTATAGATACGTTGGAGATGTATCATGGTCATCTCATGGGCTGTCACTGGCGCGGAGGCAACACCCCCTGTGTCGAAGGGTTCTTATTCATTCGGTGGTCGGGGAGGCTGATGTTCTATCGGCCTCGGCTGCCTCCACTGTCTCTATGGGCGGTGGCTCCGACATCAGCAATGGTGGGGTTGGAGGAGGGAGAGATCTCCAAACGCCTAGATTGTGATGCGGGAAATTCTGCTTGTCTAAGACGGGGGCCAAAATGGGGAAAGGGGAATCGACCCACGAGTCGGACTCGTATATATTGTGGCAGGGTAGGTACGGTTGCGCCTAGTCTACGGGCGGCTTGGGTCGTTTCTTTACGACGTGATTATCCTTCGCTTGAGAACAATACTTACCATAAAATTGCCTTTATATAGACACATCAATTTAAAATTTAGGGGTTGATAATGCATACACTTTCCTTCTTTAAAATGTCTCAAAGATGGAAAACCCTAAACCCTCAACCGACTAATCTTTTCCTCCCATACACCTCCTCCTCCTCCACTCGACACATGTTCATTGTGGGGCCCGCCCACCGAAATCTCTCTCAACCTTATCTTCTCGATGACATATTTTCTCCACACGTTCCCTATGGGGCTGGACTCATATATATTTAGGGTTGGGTAGGGACGGCTTCGCCTTGTGTGTAGGTGGCTCCCAACAGATTATCCTCCTCTTGAGAAAAATATTCGCAAAAATGTGGCCTTCACAGACACCTTTTAATAGAATTCGACGAGTTGGTTAGTAATAAATTTCTCTCTTCATAATGACTCAGAAAGAAGGAATGCATACAATATCTCATTGGAATAGTATATTTCACTACCACAAATCGATATAAACTAAATGGCCCTGATGAAGAAAAGTGTCTCTACCACAACACAAATAATCATAAGTTTATTTTAAGTGTGGTAACAACATTTTTTACATCATACAAGCATGCAAATTGCTGCTTATGTTAAAGTTTTATGAACCATGCATGGTTTATTAACCCATATGGATTTCTCCCGTCCCACCAAACTGTATTTCGAAGAGGAATGTGATATGTCTCCAACGTATCTATATTTTTTGATTGTTCCATGCTGTTATATTCTCATTCTTGGATGTTTTACAATCATTTATAGCAACTTTATATCATTTTTTGGGACTAACCTGTTGACATAGTGCCCAGTGCCAATTGTTTTTTTGCTTGCTTTTTACTTCATAGAAAATCAATACCAAATGGAGTCCAAACACAGCGAAACTTTTTGGAGATTTTTTCTGGACCAGAAGACACTTGTTGGGCCAAAGAAGTACTAGAGGGGGGCTCCAAGGGGAGCAGAACCCACCAGGGCACGCCTAGGGGGGGGGACAGGCGCGCCCAGGTGGGTTGTGCCCACCTCGGTGGCCTCCCGCACCGCCTCTTTGCTCTATAAATACCCCAATATTCCAGAAACCCAAGGGGAGTTGACGAAAATCAATTCCAGCCACCGCAAGTTCCAGAAACCACCAGATCCACTCTAAACACCATCCGGAGGGGTTCATCATCCTCATTGGTGCCTCTCCGATGATGCGTGAGTAATTCATTGTAGACCTACCGGTACGTAGTTAGTAGCTAGATGGCTTCCTCTCTCTCTCTCTCTCTTTTGATTCTCAATACAATGGTCTCTTGGAGATCTATTTGATGTAACTCTTTTTACGGTGTGTTTGTTGGGATCCAATGAACTTTGAGTTTATGATCAGATCTATGTTTTTATCCATGAAAGTTATTTGAGTCTTTTGATCTATTATATGCATGATTACTTATAGCCTCATATTTCTTCTTCGAATCTTCGATTTAGTGAGGCCGACTAGATCGATTTTTCTTGCCATGAGAAGAGGTGCTTTGTGATGGGTTCGATCTTATGGTGCTTGATCCCAGTGACAGAAGGGGAACCAACACGTATGTATCGTTGCTATTAAGGATAAAAAGATGGGGTCTATTTCTACATAAATGGATCTTGTCTACATCATGTCATCGTTCTTATTGCATTACTCCGTTTCTCCATGAACTTAATACACTAGATGCATGCTGGATAGCGGTCAATGTGTGGAGTAATAGTAGTAGATGCAGGCAGGAGTCTGTCTACTAATGTTGGACGTGATACCTATATAATGATCATTGCCTGGATATCGTCATGATTATTTGAAGTTCTATCAATTTCCCAACAGTAATTTGTTTACCCACCATATGCTATTTTTCTCGAGAGAAGCCACTAGTGAAATCTAGGGCCCCGGGGTCTCTTCTTTATTATATTTGCCTTCACGATCTATTTTTATTTGCTTTTATTTTCAGATCTATTAATCTAAAAATACAAAAATACCTTGCTCTTATTATTATTTATTTTATCTCGCGTTCCCGCGAGATCTATTTACCCAATCTACTACAATTTTACCTATCTTTTTACCCGTGAGGGATTGACAACCCCTCTCTTACGTCGGGTTGCAAGTATTTGTTCTTTTTGTGCAGGAGCTGTTTACGTGGTGTTGCGTGGTTCTCCTACTGGTTCGATAACCTTGGTCTCATCACTAAGGGAAATACCTACCGTAGCTGTGCTGCATCATCCCTTCCTCTTTGGGGAAATACCGACGTAGTTCAAGCCGCATCAAAAGGAATTTCTGGCACCGTTGCTGGGGAGACATCATCAACATCTACTAGGTTCCTAATCAAAAATCTCATCTCCTTGCAATTTACATTATTTGCCATTTGCCTCTCGTTTTCTTCTCCCCCACTTTACAAAAAATTTGCCGCTTTATTTGCCCTCTTTTTCGTTCGCCGTTTTCTCGCTAGACTTATCTTTTTTGCTTGAGATCTTGTTGATATAGCCATCATGACTACTCCTTCTTTGTCACTGGATTTTGAAGTTTTGTACTTCAAACAGAGACAAGGAGAAAATTTGAAAGATTCTTGGTATAGGCTTGTCGTGGGTTTGTCACGGCAGATGTCCTCGTGAAAGGACTTAGTCGTGGAGCCATCGCAACGGGTTAGCTTAAAGGGGTTAAACCGGACAAGGGGACACGGGAGTTTATACTAGTTCGGCCCCTTCAATGAAGGTAAAAGCCTACGTCTAGTTGCGATTGGTATTGCTAGGGGTTAGAAGGCCAGGGAGCGAATCCGCTTTGTCTGGATCTCGAGTTGTTGTTGTCTGTCCTTGAACCGCTGCCGGGTCACCCCTTTATATACTCAGGAGGACCCCGGCCGGTCTACAGAGTCCCGAGGCTGGCTCATACAAGTGTCTCCCTCGGTCTCCTCTTTCCTATCTTACAATGCAAGTTTATACAATCATGGCGGTTTACTACCATGGGCCCTAAATCGCCTGTGGGCTCTGGGCCTGTAAGCCTCATCCGTAAAGCGCCATCTTCTGGGTTTCCTTGGGCTTCAGTATAGGTGAAGGTGAACCGGCCCCTCCTGGGCGGTTTACCCTTAGTGGTTATATCCTCAACATTAGGCCCCAGATTGATTTGAACCTGTTCATGTCAATCTTCAATCCTTAGAAAAACTACCTAAGTTTCTGACAATTCTCGTAAACCGTCATATTGTCTTCTCCCTGTGAACTTTGGTGAACCGCCATGACATCATCTTCTGTCACTGCAGTAAATCATTGTGACACCATCCCTATATAAAAAGATTTATGAAGATTCCCTTCTCTTTAATTAATTCCTGAAGATCGAGGCGACAGCTGCATCCTCTTTTGCCGCTTCCGACTCCTTGATTTTCGCGCCTGCTCTTTTATCCCACTTCCCTTATAAATAATACCGGGGCGCCTTCCATTTCCCCCCTTTCCTATTCGCCTCGTCTTCCTCCTCACGACCCGAAGACCTCAAGCATCGCCGCCGCCGCCGCCGTCATCGATCTTCCAGTCTGCACCAACTAGGCCGCTGCATCACCCTATTCGTACCAGATCTCTTGAGATACTCCGCCGCTGCGTGTCCCTGGTAAATACTCCTTTCCTTTACTTGTTAGATCTACATTAGGGTTTCGAAATTTCTTCAGTGTTCGTCAGTGTTCATCAGTACTTTTTCTGCTTTTCCTTTAGCATCTTACTGAATCTAGCTAGGCCTGATAGTTTCCCCTTGCAGCTGGATCTGTAGCTTTACTCTGTCGTACTACAACATCTTACTGTTCCTGTATAGATCCCTATCTGAACCTTCTCTGTTCTATTTAACATCATTGTAGGGCTCAGAAAAATTTGTTTTTTGAACAAAAGTTGATCCAAAATTATATCACCATCTTGTGAAACTTGTTTCCGCAACACCTAGCAAATTTTCAGATTGGGTTCTGCCTCCCAAGGGCGGTTTAACCTTTAGTAATTGATAATCTATCATATGTCATTAGCCCTCTCTTAAACCGCCATCTAGACTTGAATAGCAATGCCTGGTTCACTTCATATGTACACCTTGAATTGTCGGTTTAACATTGACTAACACATATGAACCGTCAATCGTAAACCATCCATTTTCCTTTTACAGACTTTGTAAGATGACGAAGCAATTTGCTGCTTGCAACTGGGTTCCATCTCGGATCACAGAAATGCAAATCAATGGATATGTCACCACAGGCGCTTTAGCTTCAAAAAATGTCCTCCATTGGCCAGTTCCTGGCCTTGAGTGCCCTCCTGAGCCTTAAGATGGAGAAGTGATTGTGTTCATGCAACATTTAGCTCGAGGTTTCAGTCCTCCCGGATCAAAAAATTTCCGGGATGTTCTTGCCAGCTTCCTACTCCATCCTCAAGATATTGGACCAAATTCTGTGTCCAACATATGCGATTTCCAAGTATTCTGCGAGGTTTACCTGCAAGAAGAACCAACTGTCGATCTCTTTCAAGATCTCTTTCACTTAAACCATCGGACTGAATTTTCTGACGGACCCAATACTGAACTTGGTGGTGTGTTGATCCAAAAGAGGAAAGAAGTTGAATTTCCTCACGCCAAACTTCACATCCATCCAAAAGACTGGAACCAAACTTGGTTCTACTGTCAGAATACTTCCCCTGCTGAAGAGAATCCTTTACCGGGCTACCGTCCTCACCGGCTCAGCAATAACCACCCTTTACCTCAGAGATTGTCTGCCAAAGATCGACAAGCCTATGCACCTCAACTCGCCAAACTCCGGGCTTTCCTTGCCAACGGTTTAACTGGTGTTGATCTCGTCCGCCGCCCCGGATTGATGCTTGAACATACCGGCAACACCAATGATCCACAACTGTTTAATGAAATAGAACTGACTGATGATGAAGTCACTGAAAGTGTAAAGAAAATACTTGACGAACGGCTCGCCGTATGTACTCAAACTGGTCTGCGCCCTTTTTATGCCTCCAACAGACCGCCAGCGGTAAAGACTTTAACCTTGTACTTTTCCTGATCCTTCTCCACTTTAACACTGCTATAATAACCCTTTGTGCAATCTCGCAGGCTAGTAGATCCTTCTGGAAAAGGAAATCTCAAGACAAAGCGGCTAAGGCTCCTCGTGTTAAGACCAAGGTCATCAAGAGAGCTGCCAAAAAGAAAACTGCTGAGTCTTCGGAACCACCAAAGGATGTCGGTGACTCGGCTAAGAGGTAAAATTTGAATCCCTTGTCTTTTATTCATATACTTTACTGATAATGATTACTCCTAGGATGATGCGGAGGCCAGCCATGCAGATCATGTTGAGGTAATTTGTCTTTCTGACTCAGAACTTGTGTCGGTTCAACGATTTCGCCGTGCAGTTCGGAAAGTGAAATGCTCTCACCCTCTTGCTCATTTGGATCAAAAACTTTCTTTGAAGACACAGCAAACCGAAGGGCGTCGCACAACCCGACACAGTGGTCAACAGGTCACTTCTTCCGGTTTACCTCATACACCAAACCGGAAACGTCATCCAGAGGTTGCTTGTTCTCCTGAAAAACTTTATCCTTTGAAAGGTTTCTTCTGATGCCCTCTCAATCCATCTGATTCAAATTACCAGGTATCTTCTAATTCGTCTGGCGGTTCATCAACCACTCAGCTGCCTCCACTGAAAACCATCCCCGGGTAAGCATGCAGCCCTCCCTTCTCCTTCATAATTCAGTTAATCATGCTAATCCTTGTTTTAATATTAGTGCCAAAGCTCGTCTGAGTAAGAAGGGTAAGACCAGTGCCCCTACTGGCGAAGTTGAAGCGGAGGAAACTCTTGAAAATCCTGATAAAAATCTTGATAATATCATGGATGATTCTGTCCCGCCGGAGCCAGCTACCAACGCTGATCCGCCGGAAGCTGATCCGGCCACACATGAGGGCACCTCAAGTCCACATGCTATACCTGCAAGTCCAGTTGTTGATCCACTGAGCTCAACTGCTAATCCGCCAAGCCCTGCTGCCACTCCTAACCCAGCCAAAGATGATGACGTTATTGTTACTAGCACTGCTTATACCGCTCCGGGAAATCCAGTTATCTTGGCAAAACATACCGCCAAGGATGAGTTTACTTCTATGGGCAATGGGAAGATGGAAGCTGACTTGTCAAAATATGCTAATCTTTCTGCCCAGGATCTTCATTCTGGATTCTTGAACCGGCTTTATACAAGCCGAGATAATGAAGCTGATTTGGTAAATCTGATGAAGGAACGCTATGAGGTGAACATTTTCATCCTTATCTTTGTATTTTCACTACCTTGTATCTTGTAGCCCCCAAGGGCCGGTTTAGCTTGTAAAGACAAACCGGGACTTTTGACCTTCCATACTGCACATTGTTGACTTTTAAGTTTTTGAACAAATATACATTAGCCCCCAAGTGCCAGGATTGAAACTTGTATTAATCCTCGGGACTTTGAACAAGCAGTAGGAAAGAAGCAATCCGCATTAGCCCCCAAGTGCCAAGTGTAGAACCAGTTGTATGCTTGGGACTTTTGATAAAATATTGATATGCTCCTCTGATTGTGGCAGGCTGATATAAACCTTCAATGCACGCAAATTGCTGATATTCAAGAGAGTATCAAATCCTATCAAGAAGAATCTTCTAAGGCCAAAGATGAGCTTCGAGCCGCTTTAACTTCCATGGAACAACTTAAGGAAGAATTCAAGTCTGAACGTGCCAATTGGGACACTGAGAAGGATACATTGCTGAAACGGGCTGAAGACGCCGAGTCCGCTCTTAAACCGGTGGCAGAAGAGCTTTCTGGGTTGAAGCGTCAAGTGAACGCCATGACCTCCGCAGTATTTGTTAAGTACTCCTAGCAAGGCATCTGAAATATCCATCTTGTAAGGTGCCGGTTGAAATATGAAATTCTTAAACCGTTGCAGGTAGCCGCATTACTCATCTGGGCTCAGATGCACGGATGAAGCTGAAAGCAGCATATACTCTGCTTGAACAACTGTGCGCCAGCGCCCAACGGGTTATCTGCGCAGCATCCTACGACAATCCAGCCCCAACACTAATCAAGGACACTCTGGCAAGGCTATCCATGGCACCAGCACAGATAGAATAGGTAAAGCGATCCGCTGCCAGGGTTGGCGCTTTGTTGGCACTCACCCGAGCCAAAGCATGGATAGCCAACTTGGATCCGGTTGACCTCGCCAAAGGCTTTCCAAGCACACAAGAAAACGGGGCTGATTTTGATGATGAAGCCCTTAAAAAGTGACAAGGGAAATGCGTCCTCTGGCGAGTCAGCTGGCAGAAGATGCTAACTTGACTGTTCACCGGTCTTTTTATGATGCCAACAACAAATGGGTTAATGCTGTCATGCCGGAAGCGCAAAATCTTATTCCGCCAATCCGTAAGCACACTTATGCCCCTAACATTGATCCGTCGGAACTTATCAGTGAAGAAGCTATCTTTCAGGCCTTAACCCGGATTGACTAGACCACCACAAACTTCCAGCCGCTAGGTGGGGAGGAGGAGGTTGATCCGACACCAAATGACCGATCAACTTCACATCAACATGGTAATGAGGCTTGATCCGGCAATCAGAGTGATGCTCCATAAACTTTTTTCTGTTGGAAACACCATACTTTGGGCCTTCAAGCACCTTGT
Source organism: Triticum urartu (assembly GCF_003073215.2). Taxonomy (NCBI): domain Eukaryota; kingdom Viridiplantae; phylum Streptophyta; class Magnoliopsida; order Poales; family Poaceae; genus Triticum; species Triticum urartu. The sequence continues at coordinate 362,756,190 of NC_053022.1, read as the reverse complement.
AATAGGCTAGTGAAAATACTTTAATCCGTTGCCATCGTGCACTGGGATACACTTTGCGTTGATCCGTCATGATAATTTCAGTACTGACTTATGTATTTTCACAATATTATGCAATCCCTATGTCTGCATAAGAAAAATCTGTCCGGGCGGTTTACCACCGGACGGGTCAAAATACCCAACACAACTTGGTAAGCAACTATGGTTGCAGCAATAATAAATCATACCTGTGATACGAAACATTGCTGTTGGTTTACCAATTGTGATTTTAAGAAGGGTGAAAACCCAACTTCCACCATGCCATGCTGGTATATATGATATAGAACCGGGTTGTGATGAACACCGGACGATTGCTGGAGACAAGGTGTCAAAGCCAGACCGGTTTGAAGGATACCAGGTTACCTTTAATTGTATGCTTTAACAGAAGACCCGTAGGCCATACCGGGTTAAGAAACACCAGGTTAACATAAACCTTAAGAAAGAACAAAAACTTGGCAAGAAGCAAACAAACAAAAATAAACCATGGTCAAGGCTTTTCAAGGGCTGCCAGGCCCAAATCGAGGCTTTTCATGGGCTGCCAGGCCACTGAGTTAAACCATTTTGACAAAGCCTTTTAAGATGGCCCTCCAACTAACCAATCATCGTTTTAACTTTGACAAGTTCAGGGTCTCGATGAGAGTAACTGTCAAACGTTCGACGGGTCGTGCCAGGACTACCTGGATAGGAGTGGCTTACTTGATGAAGGCAGGTTAACCCGGGGTTTTAGGTGAATACACCAGGCTTCCAAGCCGTGGGTCGATACCCGGCTACAAGGGTCCTTTCAAACTCTTTGGTATTTGACACAAAGAGCCCCCAAGTAACTTTGTGAGCTGTGCTCAATGGGTGCCTATGTTTGAGTCGTGCTTTGAGCAATCAAACTCTCTTTGGCCCCTTGGGTGTGAAGCTCCCAAGCTAGGTGGTGGCATGGTAGCCGGGTTAACAGGTAGTACTTTGCTTTATTAGCTGAAGCCCCCAAGTTAACAGATATTTGAAGAAAAACGGCGGAGACCCTGCTTAATAGCAAGGATGTCGGTTTATTATATTGACCATAATATATACATTGTTGAAATATGTACATAAGAAAAGCCTGTGGCTTCAAGTGTAATAAGGCCGTAGGAGAGCTATGTTCCATGGCCGCCGGGTCTCCTCCTCAGAGCTACATGAGTCTTCTCGAACGTCAATGAGGTAGTATGATCCGTTGTGTAGATCTTTGCTGACCACAAAGGGCCCTTCCCAAGGTGGGGATAACTTGTGCATATCAGTCTGATCTTGAATGAGCCGAAGTACCAAATCGCCTTCTTGAAAGGTTCTTGTCTTAACCCGGCGGCTGTGATAACGCCGCAGGTCTTGTTGATAAACCGCTGACCGAGCCAAAGCCATGTCCCGTTTCTCATCTAACAGGTCCAGCGCCTCTTGGCGTGCTTGCTCGTTGTCCGCTTCAACATAATTCACAACCCGGGGCGAGTCGTGACGAATATCACTTGGGAGGACAGCCTCAACCCCGTAAACCATGAAAAAAGGTGTATAACCCATAGATCGGTTTGGGGTGGTATTTATACTCCATAACATAGATGGTAATTCTTCCACCCAACAACCCGGCGTCCGCTTCAAAGGGACCATAAGCCGAGGCTTGATACCCTTCAGGATCTCTTGATTCGCCCTCTCAGCTTGACCATTAGACTGGGGGTGAGCCACGGACGCTACATCAAGCCGGATGTGCTCTCGTTGGCAAAACTCCTCCATCTCACCTTTAGAAAGGTTCGTACCATTATCTGTGATGATGTTGTGTGGAAAGCCAAAACGGAAAATAATCTTTTTGAGAAATTGAACCACCGTGGCTGCATCACATTTACTGATGGGCTCCGCTTCAACCCATTTGGTGAACTTGTCAACCGCCACCAACATGTGGGTCTTTTTGTCCTTGGAGCGCTTAAAGGGTCCAACCATATCAAGCCCCCAAGTAGAAAACGGCCAAGTGATGGGAATCATGCGTAACTCTTGAGCCCGAACATGAGCTTGACGTGAAAATTTCTGACAAGCGTCACACCGCTTTATTAAGTCTTCCGCATCAGAATGAGCTGTCAACTAGTAGAACCCATGTCGGAAAGCTTTAGCCACCAAGGATTTTGAACCGACATGGTGACCGCAATCCCCTTCATGGATTTCACGTAGAATCTCTTGTCCTTCTTCAGGAGAAACACAATGTTGGAATACACCTGAAATGCTAGAACGGTGTAACTCGCCATTGTGAACAACCATAGACTTGGACCGCCGGATTATCTGTCTGGCGAAAAGCTCGTCATCTCGTAATTCACCCCGGTTCAGATACGCCAAATATGGAACCGTCCAATCCGGAGTGGCATGTAAAGCGGCTACCAACTGGGCCTCCGGATCAGGAACAGCTAAATCCTCCTCTGTAGGCAACTTTACAGACGGGTTATGCAAGATATCTAGAAAGGTATTGGGTGGTACCGGTTTACGCTGAGATCCCAGCCGGCTTAGAGCATCTGCTGCTTCATTCTTGCGCCGGTCGATGTGTTCCACCTGATAACCCTTAAAGTGACCTACTACAATATCCACCTCACGCCTATAAGCCGCCATGAGTGGGTCCTTAGAATCCCAAGTACCAGAAACTTGCTGAGCCACCAGATCAGAATCTCCAAAGCATCGAACCCGGCTTAAGTTCATTTCCTTAGCCACACGAAGGCCGTGGAGTAAGGTCTTGTACTCTGCTGCGTTGTTAGTACAAGGAAACATTAAGCGGAGAACATAACAAATCTTATCACCTCGAGGGGAAGTGAGGACAACCCCAGCCCCCGAGCCTTCCAACTGCCTGGACCCATCAAAGTGAATGGTCCAGTATGTATTATCCGGTTTGTCCTCTGGTGCTTGTAACTCGGTCCAATCATTGATGAAGTCAACAAGCGCCTGAGATTTGATGGCTGTTCGGGGTGTATACTTCAAACCATGGGGACCAAGCTTAATTGCCCACTTCGCAACCCGGCCAGTTGCTTCTCTATTCTGGATTATATTGCCCAAAGGAGCAGAACTAACCACTGTGATAGGATGGCCTTGAAAGTATTGCTTGAGCTTCCTACTTGCCATAAAAACTCCATACACTAGCTTCTGCCAATGCGAATATCTTTGCTTTGATTCGATCAGTACCTCACTGATATAATAAACTGGTCGTTGAACCGGATATTCTTTTCCAGCCTCCTTACGCTCAACCACAATCGCCACACTGACCGCTCGGGCATTGGCAACCACGTACAATAATAGAGGCTCATTATCAACCGGAGCAGCAAGGACTGGCGGTTCAGCCAGCTGCCGCTTCAAATCCTCAAATGCTGCATTGGTGGCATTACTCCAGACGAATTTATCTGTCTTCTTCAACATCTGATACAGGGGAATCGCCTTCTCTCCCAAACGGCTGATAAACCGGCTGAGGGCTGCAACCCGGCCCGCCAGACGCTGAACATCATTAATACAGGCCGTTTTAGCCAAGGATGTGATCACTTTGATTTTTTCCGGATTGTCCTCAATGCCTCTGTTGGACACAAGAAAGCCCAAGAGCTTGCCTGCCGGAACACCAAAAACGCATTTGTCTGGGTTGAGCATCATTTTGTAAACCCGAAGATTGTAGAACGTCTCCTTGAGATCATCTATCAAGGTTTCCTGCTTCCTGGACTTCACCACAATATCATCCACATAGGCATGAACATTACGCCCGATCTGCTTGTGAAGACAATTTTGCACACAACGCTGGTAGGTTGCTTGGGCACTCTTGAGCCCAAAGGGCATAGAAACATAGCAGAAGGCTCCAAAGGGAGTGATGAAGGCTGTCTTCTCCTAGTCCTTAACTGCCATTTTAATCTGATGATAACCTGAATAAGCATCCAGGAAACTCAGGCTCTCACAACCCACCGTCGCATCAATGATCTGATCAATACGTGGGAGAGCGAAAGGATCTGCTGGGCAGGCCTTGTTCAAATCAGTGTAGTCCACACACATACGCCATGTGCCATTTTTCTTAAGGACAAGCACCAGATTAGCCAACCACTCGGGATGAAACACTTCGACGATAAACCCAGCTACCAGTAGCCGGGCTACCTCTTCACCAATGGCCTTGCGTCTTTCTTCGTTAAAACAACGAAGGAACTGCTTGACCGGTTTAAACTTAGGATCAATATTGAGAGTGTGCTCAGCGAGTTCCCTCGGTACACCTGGCATGTCAGAAGGCTTCCATGCAAAGATGTCCCGGTTCTCACGGATGAACTCGATGAGCGCGCTTTCCTATTTCGGATCTAGATTGGCACTGATACTAAACTGCTTGGATGAATCACCAGGGACGAAGTCAACGAGTTTAGTCTCAGTAGCCGGTTTGAACGTCAGGGCCGGGTCATGCTCAGTTGTGGGCTTCTTCAGAGGGGTCATGTCCGCTGGATCAACATTGTCCTTATAGAACTTCAGCTCCTCTGTAGCACAAACCGATTCAGCATAGGCCGCTTCACCCTCCTCGCAATCCAAAGCAATCTTTCGACTTCCATGTACTCTGATCGTCCCCTTATAACCTGGCATTTTGAGCTGTAAATAGACATAACAGGGTCTCACCATGAATTTCGCGTAAGCCGGCCGTCCAAATAGCGCGTGATATGGGCTCTGAATTTTCACCACCTCAAAGGTTAATGTTTCAGACCTGGAATCATGCTCATCTCCAAACACGACTTCCAAAGCAATTTTCCAACAGGGTATGCCGATTTACCTGGTACTACACCATGAAAAACAGTGTTTGACGGTTTAAGATTCTTATCTGTCAACCCCATGCGACGGAAAGTCTCATAGTACAGGATGTTGATATTGCTCCCTCCATCCATCAGAACTTTGGTAAACTTATAGCCCCCCACCTGAGGTGCCACCACCAAGGCTAGTTGACCCGGATTGTCAACCCGGGGCGGGTGATCCTCTCTGCTCCACACAATGGGCTGCTCCGACCATCGTAGATAACGTGGCACGGCCGGTTCATAGGCTTCGCAATCTTTGAGAAATTCTCAATAAATCTCCGGTAGTATCCTGCGAGTCCAAGAAAACTCCGGATCTCTCCAACTGTTGTTGGGGCTTCCCACTTGGTCACGGTTTCAACTTTAGCGGGATCTACTGCTATACCTTCTCCAGATATAACGTGTCCGAGTAATCCCACTTCTTTCAACCAAAACTCACATTTGCTGAACTTGGCATATAATTGATGTTCTCTGAGCTTTCCAAGTACCAAACGCAAATCCTCCTTATGCTCCTCTTCATTCTTCGAATAAACCAGGATATCATCAATGAACACTACGACGAACTTATCCAAAAACTCCATAAACACTTTGTTCATCATGTTCATAAAATAGGCAGGCGCGTTAGCCAGACCAAATGACATAACGGTATACTCATACAGCCCATACCTGGTGGTAAAAGCTGTCTTCGGAATATCCTGTTCTCGAATCTTCAACTGGTGGTATCCTGATCGCAGATCGATCTTGGAAAATACCTTAGCTCCTTGCAATCGATCAAACAGATCGTTGATCATTGGTAGTGGGTACTTGTTCTTGATCGTTACTTTGTTCAATGCTCGATAATCAACAACCATCCTTAACGATTCATCCTTCTTCTCCACTAGAGGTACTGGCGATCCCCAAGGTGAAGAACTTGGGCGAATATATCCCTTATCCAGTAACTCCTTAATCTGCTTCTTAATTTCCACCAAATCCTTTGCTGACATCCTATATGGTCTCTTTGATATTGGCCCAGTGCCTGGCAATACCTCAATCAAGAACTCAATATCTCTATCCGGTGGCATGCCTGGCAACTCTTCTGGAAATACATCAGGGAAATCCCTTACCACTGGTACTTCCTCCTGCACAACTCCTGTTAGGCAATTTACTTGGGTCCTCTTTGGCACATGTCGGGATACATACTTGATCCTTCTCCCTTCTGGGGTGGTAAGCAAAATTGACTTACTAGCACACTCAATATTCCCTTCATACTTTGATAACCAATCCATGCCTAATATCACATTCAATCCTTGAGATTCCAATATTATTAGGTCTGAGGGAAAAACATAGTTACCAATCCTTAATGGTAACCTATCACACCATAGAATAGCCACATACTCTGCTCCGGGCGAGGTTACTAACATGGGTGACCTAAGGGCTTGGGTTGGTAGGTTATACTTATCCACAAATCCCCTTGAGATGTATGAATGCGATGCACCAGTATCAAAAAGAACGAGTGCAGTAAATGACTTAACCAAAAACTTACCTATTACTGAAGGAAATATGCCCTAGAGGCAATAATAAAGTTATTATTTATTTCCTTATTTCATGATAAATGTTTATTATTCATGCTAGAATTGTATTAATCGGAAACATAATACATGTGTGAATACATAGACAAACAGAGTGTCACTAGTATGCCTCTACTTGACTAGCTCGTTAATCAAAGATGGTTATGTTTCCTAACCATGAACGAAGTGTTGTTATTTGATTAACGAGGTCACATCATTAGTTGAATGATCTGATTGACATGACCCATTCCATTAGCTTAGCACCCGATCGTTTAGTATGTTGCTATTGCTTCCTTCATGACTTATACATGTTCCTATGACTATGAGATTATGCAACTCCCGTTTGCCGGAGGAACACTTTGTGTGCTACCAAACGTCACAACGTAACTGGGTGATTATAAAGGAGCTCTACAGGTGTCTCCAAAGGTAAATGTTGGGTTGGCGTATTTCGAGATTAGGATTTGTCACTCCGATTGTCGGAGCGGTATCTCTGGGCCCTCTCGGTAATGCACATCACATAAGCCTTGCAAGCATTACAACTAATGAGTTAATTGTGAGATGATGTATTACGGAATGAGTAAAGAGACTTGACGGTAACGAGATTGAACTAGGTATTGGATACCGACGATCGAATCTCGGGCAAGTAACATACCGATGACAAAGGGAACAACGTATGTTGTTATGCGGTCTGACCGATAAAGATCTTCATAGAATATGTAGGAGCCAATATGGGCATCCAGGTCCCGCTATTGGTTATTGACCGGAGACGTGTCTCGGTCATGTCTACATTGTTCTCGAACCGTAGGGTCCGCACACTTAAGGTTTCGATGACAGTTATATTATGAGTTTTGATGTACCGAAGGAGTTCGGAGTCCCGGATGAGATCGGGGACATGACGAGGAGTCTCGAAATGGTCGAGACGTAAAGATCGATATATTGGACGACTACATTCGGACTTCGGAAAGGTTCCGAGTGATTCGGGTATTTTTCGGAGTACCGGAGAGTTACGGGAATTCGCCGGGAGAAGTATTGGGCCTTGATAGGCTTTAGTGGGAAGAGGAGAAAGGGCCTGCTGCGCCCCCCTCCCCTCTAGTCCGAATTGGACTAGGGAAAAGGGGGCCGGCCACCTTTCCTTCTCCTCCACTTCCTTCTCCCTTCCTCCCCTCTTGGTGGACTCCTACTAGGACTTGGAGTCCTAGTAGGACTCCACATCCTGGCCGCACCTAGCCTTGGCCGGCCTCCTCCTCCTCCATCCTTTATATACAGGGGAAGGGGGCACCCCAGAGACACACAAGTTGATCCTCGTGATCGTTCCTTAGCCGTGTGCGGTGCCCCCTTCCACTATATTCCACCTCGGTCATATCATAGCGGTGCTTAGGCGAAGCCCTTCGACGGTAGAACATCAAGATCGTCACCACGCCGTCGTGCTGACGGAACTCCTCCCCGAAGCTTTGCTGGATCGGAGCCCGGGGATCGTCATCGAGCTGTACATGTGCTAAGAACTCGGAGGTGCCGGAGTAACGGTGCTTGGATCGGTCGGATCGGGAAGACGTACGACTACTTCCTCTACGTTGTGTCAACGCTTAAGTTGTTGATCTACAAGGGTACGTAGATCATACTCTCCCCTCTCGTTGCTATGCATCACCATGATCTTGCGTGTGCGTAGGAAATTTTTTCAAATTACTACGTTCCCCAACAGTGGCATCCGAGCCTAGGTTTTTATGGTTTGATGTTATTTGCACGAGTAGAACACAAGTGAGTTGTGGGCGATATAAGTCATACTGCCTACCAGCATGTCATACTTTGGTTCGGTGGTATTGTTGGATGAAGCGGCCCGGACCGACATTACGCGTACGCTTACGCGAGACCGGTTCTCCCGACGTGCTTTGCACAAAGGTGGCTAGCGGGTGACAGTTTCTCCAACTTTAGTTGAACCGAGTGTGGCTACGCCCGGTCCTTGCGAAGGTTAAAACGGAGTCTATTTGACAAACTATCATTGTGGTTTTGATGCGTAGGTAAGATTGGTTCTTGCTTAAGCCCGTAGCAGCCACGTAAAACTTGCAACAACAAAGTAGAGGACGTCTAACTTGTTTTTGCTGGGCATGTTGTGATGTGATATGGTCAAAACATGATGAGATATAAGTTGTTGTATGACATGATCATGTTTTGTTGAAGTTATCGGCAACTGGCAAAAGCCTTATGGTTGTCTCTTTATTGCATAAGATGCAAGCGCCAAATAATTGCTTTACTTTATCGCTATGCGATAGCAATAGTTGCAAGAGCAATGGTTGGCGAGATGACCACGTGACGACACATTGATATAGATCAAGATGATGGAGATCATGGTGTCATTGCCGGTGACGATAGAGATCATGACAGTACTTTGGAGATGGAGATCAAAGGGGCAAGATGATGATGGCCATATCATGTCACATATTTTGATTGCATCTGATGTTTATCTTTTATACATCTTATTTTGCTTAGTTTGATGGTAGCATTTTAAGATGATCTATCACTAATTATCAAGAAGTGTTCTCCCTGAGTATGCACCGTTGCCAAAGTTCGTCGTGCCCAGACACCATGTGATGATCGGGTGTGATAAGCTCTACGTCCATCTACAATGGGTGCAAGCCAGTTTTGCACATGCGGAATACTTAGGTTAAACTTGACGAGCCTAGCATATGCAGATATGGCCTCGGAACACGGAGACCGAAAGGTCGAGCGTGAATCATATAGTAGATATGATCAACATAGTGATGTTCACCATTGAAAACTACTCCATCTCACGTGATGATCGGTTATGGTTTAGTTGATATGGATCACGTAATCACTTAGAAGATTAGAGGGATGTCTATCTAAGTGGGAGTTCTTAAGTAATATGATTAATTGAACTTAAATTTATCATGAACTTAGTCCTGGTAGTATTTTGCAAATTATGTTGTAGATCAATAGCTTGCGTTGTTGCTTTCATATGTTTATTTTGATATGTTCCTAGAGAAAATTGTGTTGAAAGATGTTAGTAGCAATGATGCGGATTGGATCCGTGATCTGAGGTTTATCCTCATTGCTGCACAGAAGAATTATGTCCTTGATGCACCGCTAGGTGACGGACCTATTGCAGGAGCAGATACAGACGTTATGAACGTTTGGCTAGCTCAATATGATGACTACTTGATAGTTTAGTGCACCATGCTTAATGGCTTAGAATCGGGCCTTCAAAGACGTTTTGAACGTCATGGAGAATATGAGATGTTCCAGGAGTTGAAGTTAATATTTCAAATACCCGAGTTGAGAGATATGAAGTCTCCACCAAGTTCTATAGCTAAAAGATGGAGGAGAATCGCTCAACTAGTGAGCATGTGCCCAGATTGTCTGAGTACTACAATCGCTTGAATCAAGTGGGAGTTAATCTTCCAGATAAGATAGTGATTGACAGAATTCTCTAGTCACCATCACCAAGTTAGTAGAACTTCGTGATGAACTATGACATGCAAGGGATAACGGAAACGATTCCCAAGCTCTTCGTAATGCGGAAATTGACAAAGGTAGAAATTGAGAAAAACATCAAGTGTTGATGGTAGACAAGACCACTAATTTCAAGAAAAGGGCAGAGGGAAGAAGGGGAACTTCAAGAAGAACAGCAAGCAAGTTGCTGCTCAAGTGAAGAAGCCCAAGTCTTGTCCTAAGCCTGAGACTAAGTGTTTCTACTGCAAAGGGACTGGTCACTGGAAGCGGAATTACCCCAAGTGATTGGCAGATAAGAAGGATGGCAAAGTGAACATAAGTATATTTGATATACATGTTATTGAAGTGTACTTTACTGGTGTTTATAGAAACCCCTCAGTATTTGATACTAGTTCAGTTGCTAAGATTAGTAACTCGAAACGGGAGTTGCAGAATAAACAGAGACTAGTTAAGGGTGAAGTGACGATGTGTGTTGGAAGTGGTTCCAAGATTGATATGATCATCATCGTACACTCCCTATACTTTCGGGATTAGTGTTGAACCTGAATAAGTGTTATTTGGTGTTTGCGTTGAGCATGAATATGATTTGATCATGTTTATTGTAATACGGTTATTCATTTAAGTAAGAGAATAAATTGTTGTTCTATTTACATGAATAAAACCTTATATGGTTACACACCCAATGAAAATAGTTCGTTGGATCTCGATCGTGGTGATACACATAATCATAATATTGAAACCAAAAGATGCAAAGTTAATAATGATAGTGTAACTTATTTGTAGCACTGCCGTTTAGGTCATATTGGTGTAAAGCGCATGAAGAAACTCCATGCTGATGGGATTTTGGAATCACTTGATTATGAATCACTTGATGCTTGCGAACCATGCCTTTTGGGCAAGATGACTAAAACGCCGTTCTCCGGAACAATGAAGCAAGCAACAGATTTGTTGGAGATCATACATACTGATGTATGTGGTCCGATGAATATTAAGGCTTGCAGCAGGTATCATTATTTTCTGACTTTCACAGATGATTTGAGCAGATATGGGGATATCTACTTGATGAAACATAAGTCTGAAACATTTGAACAGTTCAAAGAATTTCAGAGTGAAGTGGAAAATCATCGTGACAAGAAAATAAAAGTTTCTACGATATGATCGCAGAGGTAAAATATTTGAGTTACGAGTTTGGTCTTCAATTAAAACAATGTGGAATAGTTTCACAAACTCATGCCACATGGAACACCACAGCATAATGGTGTGTCCGAACGTCATAACCGTACTTTATTGGATATAGTGCGATCTATGATGTCTCTTACCGATCTACCACTATCATTTTAGAGTTATGCATTAGTGGCAGCTGCATTCACGTTAAATAGGGCACCATCTAAATCCGTTGAGACGACACCATATGAACTATGGTTTGGCAAGAAACCTAAGCCGTCGTTTCTTAAAGTTTGGGACTGCGATGCTTATGTGAAAAAGTTTCAACATGATAAGCTCGAACCCAAATCGGAGAAATATGTCTTCATAGGATACCCAAAGGAGACTGTTGGGTACACCTTCTATCACAAATCCGAAGGCAAGACTTTTGTTGCTAAATTCGGAGTTTTCTAGAGAAGGAGTTTCTCTCGAAAGAAGTGAGTGGGAGGAAAGTAGAACTTGACGAGGTAACTGTACCTGCTCCCTTACTTGAAAGTAGTACATCACAGAAAACTGTTTTAGTGACACCTACACCAGTTAGTGAGGAAGCTAATGATAATGATCATGAAACTTCAGATCAAGATACTATTGAACCTCGTAGATCAACCAGAGTAAGATCCGCACCAGAGTGGTACGGTAATCCTGTTCTGGAAGTCATGCTACTAGATCATGATGAACCTACGAACTATGAAGAAGCGATGGTGAGCCCAGATTCCGCAAAGTGGCTTGAAGCCATGAAATCTGAGATGGGATCCATGTATGAGAACAAAGTATGGACTTTGGTTGACTTGCCCGATGATCGGCAAGCAATTGAGAATAAATGGATCTTCAAGAGGAAGACGGACGCTGATAGTAGTGTTACTATCTACAAAGCTAGAATTGTCACAAAAGGTTTTCGACAAGTTCAAGGTGTTGACTACGATGAGAGTTTCTCACTCGTATCTATGCTTAAGTCTGTCCGAATCATGTTAGCAATTGCCGCGCTTTATGAAATCTGGCAAATGGATAAACAAAACTGCATTCCTTAATGGATTTACTAAAGAAGAGTTGTATACGATGCAACCAGAAGGTTTTGTCAATCCGAAAGGTGCTAACAAAATGTGCAAACTCCAGCGATCCATCTGTGGACTGGTGCAAGCATCTCGGAGTTGGAATATACGCTTTGATGAGTTGATCAAAGCATATAGTTTTATACAGACTTGCGGTGAAGCCTGTATTTACGAGAAAGCGAGTGGGAGCACTACAGCATTTCTGATAAGTATATGTGAATGACATATTGTTGATCGGAAATAATGTAGAATTATTCTGTAAAGCATAAAAGGAGTGTTTGAAAGGAGTTTTTCAAAGAAAGACTTTGGTGAAGCTGCTTACATATTGAGCTTCAAGATCTATAGAGATAGATCAAGACGCTTGATAAGTTTTTCAATGAGTACATACCTTGACAAGATTTTGAAGTAGTTCAAAATGGAACAGTAAAAGAAGGAGTTCTTGCCTGTGTTACAAGGAGTGAAGTTGAGTAAGACTCAAAGCCCGACCACGGCAGAAAATAGAAAGAGAATGAAAGTCATTCCCTATGCCTTAGTCATAGGTTCTATAAAGTATGCCATGCTGTATACCAGATCTATTGTATGCCCTACCACTGAGTTTGGCAAGGGAGTACAATAGTGATCTAGGAGTAGATCACTGGACAGCGGTCAAAATTGTCCTTAGTGGAATAAGGATATGTTTCTCGATTATGGAAGTGAAAAAAGGTTTGTCGTAAAGGGTTACGCCGATGCAAGTTTGACACTAATCTAGATGACTCTAAGTCTCGGTCTAGATACATATTGAAAGTGGGAGCAATTAGCTAGAGTAGCTCCATGCAGAGCATTGTTGACATAGAAATTTGCAAAATACATGCGGATCTGAATGTGGCAGACCCGTTGACTAAGATTCTCTCACAAGCAAAACATGATCACACCTTAGTACTCCTTGGGTGTTAATCACATAGCGATGTGAACTAGATTACCGAATCTAGTAAACCCTTTGGCTGTTGGTCACATAGCGATGTGAACTATGGGTGTTAATCACATGATGATGTGAACTATCGATGTTAATCACATGGTGATGTGATCTAGATTATTGACTCTAGTGCAAGTGGGAGACTGAAGGAAATATGCCCTAGAGGCAATAATAAAGTTATTATTTATTTCCTTATTTCATGATAAATGTTTATTATTCATGGTAGAATTGTATTAATCGGAAACATAATACATGTGTGAATACATAGACAAACAGAGTGTCACTAGTATGCCTCTACTTGACTAGCTCGTTAATCAAAGATGGTTATGTTTCCTAACCATGAACAAAGTGTTGTTATTTGATTAACAAGGTCACGTCATTAGTTGAATGATCTGATTGACATGACCCATTCCATTAGCTTAGCACCCGATCGTTTAGTATGTTGCTATTGCTTCCTTCATGACTTATACATGTTCCTATGACTATGAGATTATGCAACTCCCGTTTGCCGGAGGAACACTTTGTGTGCTACCAAACGTCACAACGTAACTGGGTGATTATAAAGGAGCTCTACAGGTGTCTCCAAAGGTAAATGTTGGGTTGGCGTATTTCGAGATTAGGATTTGTCACTCCGATTGTCGGAGAGGTATCTTTGGGCCCTCTCGGTAATGCACATCACATAAGCCTTGCAAGCATTGCAACTAATGAGTTAGTTGCGAGATGATGTATTACGGAACGAGTAAAGAGACTTGCCGGTAACGAGATTGAACTAGGTATTGGATACCGACGATCGAATCTCGGGCAAGTAACATACCGATGACAAAGGGAACAACGTATGTTGTTATGCGGTCTGACCGATAAAGATCTTCATAGAATATGTAGGAGCCAATATGGGCATCCAGGTCCCGCTATTGGTTATTGACCGGAGACGTGTCTCGGTCATGTCTACATTGTTCTCGAACCGTAGGGTCCGCACGCTTAAGGTTTCGATGACAGTTATATTAGATGTACCGAAGGATTTCGGAGTCCCGGATGAGATCGGGGACATGACGAGGAGTCTCGAAATGGTTGAGACGTAAAGATCGATATATTGGACGACTACATTCGGACTTCGGAAAGGTTCCGAGTGATTCGGGTATTTTTCGGAGTACCGGAGAGTTGCGGGAATTCGCCGGGAGAAGTATTGGGCCTTGATGGGCTTTAGTGGGAAGAGGAGAAAGGGCCTGCTGCGCCCCCCTCCCCTCTAGTCCGAATTGGACTAGGGAAAAGGGGGCCGGCCACCTTTCCTTCTCCTCCACTTCCTTCTCCCTTCCTCCCCTCTTGGTGGACTCCTACTAGGACTTGGAGTCCTAGTAGGACTCCACATCCTGGCCGCACCTAGCCTTGGCCGGCCTCCTCCTCCTCCATCCTTTATATACAGGGGCAGGGGCACCCCAGAGACACATAAGTTGATCCTCGTGATCGTTCCTTAGCCGTGTGCGGTGCCCCCTTCCACTATATTCCACCTCGGTCATATCTTGCTTAGGCGAAGCCCTGCAATGGTAGAACATCAAGATCGTCACCACGCCGTCATGCTGACGGAACTCCTCCCTGAAGCTTTGCTGGATCGGAGCCCGGGGATCGTCATCGAGCTGTACGTGTGCTAAGAACTCGGAGGTGCCGGAGTAACGGTGCTTGGATCGGTCGGATCGGGAAGACGTACAACTACTTCCTCTACGTTGTGTCAACGCTTCCGTTGTTGATCTACAAGGGTATGTAGATCATACTCTCCCCTCTCGTTGCTATGCATCACCATGATCTTGCGTGTGCGTAGGAAATTTTTTCAAATTACTACGTTCCCCAACAATTACTGCATCGGGCTGAGCTTCAACCTCCTCCATGCTAACGTTGTTCACCTGTCCCCTGTTGAAAGGGTTCGGCTTCTTCCCAGAACTTCCATTGCCATTTTGGCCTTCTGGACATTCATTGGCGTAATGTCCGGTCTTCGAACACTTATAGCAAGTGACTTGGCTCAAGTCCTTCTTGGCTGGGGTTGAGGGGTTGGTGCGGTTCTGGCCGTTGCTTCCTCCATTGCCATTACCATTTTTTGTGCCATTGTGATTGTGCGAGCTACCTCCTCCATGGGTATGCTGAAAATGTCCTCCCGGTCTAGGGGTAAAACGTGGCTTCTACTGAGCTCCTGAATTGTACTTTCCTTGTCCATACTTCCTCTTGCGGTTCTCAATTCGCTGCTGCTTCCCTTCAATCATAAGAGCACGATCTACCAACTCCTGGTAGTTATTGAAGGTGGCTACCATCAACTGCATGCTCAACTCATCATTCAGTCCTTCCAGAAACTTCTCTTGCTTAGCTACATCCGTAGCGACGTCATCTGGGCATAACGTGCTAACTTACTAAATTCCTCCACATACTGGCCAACTGTCCGTCCTCCTTGGCGCAAGTTACGAAACTCACACTTCTTCATGGCCATAGCTCCTGCTGAAACATGGGCAGTACGGAAAGCCTGCTGAAACTGGTCCCATGTGACAGTGTCGACTCGGAAGGTGGCTGTGAAATTCTCCCACCATGATGCTGCGGGTCCTTCAAGCTGATGTGCGGCAAACTTCACCTTCTCCGCATCTGTGCATCCTACTGTGGTTAACTCCCTAGCTGTCTTGCGGGGCCAATTATCTGCTACTATCGGCTCGGTGCTACTGGAAAACACCGGCGGATTCAGCCTAAGAAAATGGGCTAAGTGGTCAACAGGTGGTGGTGGTGGTGGGTTGTTGTTGTTGTTCCCCTGATTCTGATTCTGGACTAGCAAATGCATCAATGTGTTCTGCTGCTAGATCAACTGGGTGAGCTCCGGTGGGAAAACAAAACCGGGGTCACGTCTCGGAGGCATCTGAGGGTTTAGAAAAGATGAGATATAAGAATAGAGAGGGTCTAAAGAGAAAACACTACCCATATGCACATGAGGCAAAAGCAAACAATTCACTTCAATCAATCAAACAAAGGCATACAATCGATCTATCTATCGCAAAAGTGCTCGGACTACTATATTTACATGGTGGACTACTACTACTGATGAGGTGGTCTACTAGAAATATTCTACAGTCGTTGACTCCATGTTATCTGCTCCAGCTTCATCAACATAGTCATCATCGCTACTGTCTGGTTCCGTGTCGGTGTCGTCGATGATGATGTTGTCTTCTGGGCTAATCTCCTTGGGTTCTTCGTCTTCATCTACTGGTGTCGGGCCTCCCATAAATATTCCAATCTTCTTGATCAGGTCGTCATTCTTCTCCACCAATACTTCAATTTCTTCTTCATAATTTCCACGTGTAGCCTTGAGTTCTTCCTCCAGTTCCTTGATTCTAGTCTTAGCCTTCTTCAGATCTATCATGTCGGCGCACATCTGGTTCTCCTATCGTTGAATGTGCTGGTTTAATTCCTGGATAAGAGCTGCAATTGATCTATCCTTCCTGGTGCCGATCATCTCCCAGTGTTCATCTCGGCGCCCACAAATCTGGTAGATAGTATCCTTGAGATCCTTGTGGTAGACTTCTCCAATGCGTCCCATGGCGATGTGAGCTGCCATGCTCATTCCTAGACTCCAAGTTGGTGCATCAAATGAAAACTCTATGGGCTCAGTGACTGGCATGAACGTCCTTCCTGGAACTTGAACTTGAATCATCCAGCGCTCTTCTTCAGGCAAAGTGGCATTGTAGGTTCCGGTGAAGCTTGGTACTCCTATATTCAGGTATCTGGTGACTTTCTTCAAGTGACGTCCAAAGGGTGTATCTTCATCCGGTTGCGTGAACTTGTTCCTTGCATCCGCCATCCTAAAGAGTAGAAAAGATGAGAAGTCAGAAGAGAAGAGAGTGAATAGTGATCTAGATCTTTTAGCTTAGTGGTCGTGTCCTACAGTCAGCGTGTGCTCTGATACCATCTCTATAGCGAGCAGACCTCAAACAGTCTGATCTCTGTGCTCCGGTGTCATCCCTGGATCAGTAATGCTGACACCACATAGTACTCGGAGGATTTATAGAAGAGTAGCAATCACACACTTATTACATCGAGTGTCTCAAAAAGAGAACTATTATAATAAATATGGCTTAAGGCCATCTAATAACGATAACAGCGGAAGGCTTGGAAGATAAGTGAGTCCATCAACTCCAACGGCATCACTGAGTATAGAACCACGACCTAAAAACTCCTTAATCATCGTCTGAAAAGTCTGCAACATTAACGTTGCAGCCCGAAAATGGGTCAGCACATGGAATATGCTGGCAAGGTAACACATAGAGAGTAATGGAATGAACAGCTATACTATATGCATATTTGGCTGGTGGAAAGCTCTATGGTTACAGTTTTGCGTAAAGCCAATTTTTCCCTACTTCAAAGGAATAAATTTATTTACTATCATGGTGGTTGTTAAACATTGAGAATGGTTGACAGCATTCTCAATCCCAATTAAGCATCATCATTAAACATAACCCAACAAAATTAATTTAGAGTAACATGTTGAGATTCACATGAAAATCCAGGTACAAGATACTCAAGATGTCCATAACCTGGGACACGGCTAACCATGATTAGTTTATTACACTCTGCAGAGGTTTGTGCACTTTTCCCCACAAGACTCGATCGCCTCCGTTTGTTTTCTCACACTACATGGTGTTTGAGAAGACGGATGACCGAGACATAGTCTTTCAGAAGCGCTAGCACCTTACGATCGGGTAGACCGTACCACCTATATCCCCTACATCTGCTAGTCTACCACTGTAAGAGTTCGCACAACTTAGTCAACTATGCTAGAGCCCATAATAGCTTGTGGCTGCACACGGAAGTTTCTAGTATGAATAGTCTCATGATCCCTTTGAGCCTAGGCGGCGGTCCAAAAGAAAACAGGCAAGTCCTGGAATACCCAGGTGCCTCAATCCACCCAGATGTGTGTTTAAGTTTCCACCTTAGATAAACCATTAATTATCAATCTCACATCTGTCATGGATTTCACTCACCCAATCCACGTCTACTAGCATAGCATGGCATAATAAGCAAACGTAGAAGTAACTCCCAAAGGTTTGATAATAAACAGGTAATAGGTACTACCTCATCTACTTCCCATCCCACAATTTAATTAGATCCTAATCATGCAATGTGTGAGGATTGATCTAATGCAATAAAACTGGGTAGTAGAAAAGATATGATCAAAGTGTTACTTGCCTTGCTGATGATCCGGGAAACCTAACGATTCGAAGTAACAGGCGGCGCACTCCGGGTATTCTATCGTAGACAAACAAAGAAGCATACAATAAGTACTCACCTAATGCACAGGTAAAACTCAAATAAGAGATCTAACCAGAAGGTTCAACTTAAGAACTCCGGTTGGCAAAAAAAATCGAATCGAATAAAGCAACGAAAGTCAAACGGCGAAAGAAAACAACTTAGTTCTAGTAATCTGGATCTAGGGCAAATTTTACAGTAGCAAAATCTTGTTTAAGTTGGTTAAACGGATAGAGGGTTTCGAGACAAAACTCTAGGCGCTTGAATCGCCTGATTTCGATAAACGAGCGAAAAGTTATACTAAAACGAAAATCGGATCAGGAATCGCGATCAGAAAAATCGCGGATTTAATCCGAGAAAAAGAAAACGACGAACAGATTAACGAACGAATGTTCGTTATCCAGATCTAAACGATGAACGTGTTCGTCTAAACGAACAAACGAGCGAACGCTCGCTATTTAACCTAAACCGAAAAAAACCGATCTAAAAAACGAAAACTAAAAAAACCGAAAAAAAACCGACGGAAAACCGTTCGGTTTTCTAAAAAAACAGGCGGTGCGGACTACGAGGCGGCGGCGAACCTCGGCGAGCGTGCGGCGGGGCGGCAGCTCCGGCGGGCGGCGCGGCGGGGCAGCGGCGCGGCGACGGCGGGGCGGCGGCGCGGCGACGGCGGGAGGCGAGCGGCGTGGCGGGGCGGTAGCGGCGCGCAGGCGGCGGCGGCGGGGCTGGGGCGGGGCGCTGGGCTAGGGTCCCCCCCCCCCCGGGGTGGGCCGGCTTATAAAGCCCCTACGGGCCGGGAGTCCTAGTCGGACACGGCCCGTAGGTCGGTTCCCTTTTTTTTTTAAATAATTACGCTCGGAAGAAAAATAAAAAGAAATACTAAACGGACTCCAAAAATCCCGAAATAAATTTTCCCGGACTTCTAAAATCAAGCCCGACAAAGTGAACATTTATTTGGGCCCTAAATGCAATTTTGAAAAACGCACATTTTCCTAAATTCAAATAAAACACCGAAAAACTCCGAAATAAAATCTTATTTGAATTTATTATTAAATCCTCAATATTTCTTTATTTTGGGAAAGTCGTTTTATTCCCTCTCTCATATTTTTTGTAATAGAAATAATTGATGATAAAATAAATAAAATCAAATGATCCTATTCTCAAAATTTGAGAAAACTCAAATATGAAAATAACAAATCCCCAACTCTCTCTGTTGGTCATTGAGTTGCGTAGAATTTCCAGGATCAACCAAAATGCAAAATAAAATATGATATGCATTGATGATCTAATGTATAACATTCCAAATTGAAAATTTGGGATGTTACACTCCAGAAGACTCGTCATCAGAGCAGACTACGGTTTCTCCATCGGAGACCGGTCCGTCCTCATACCCCGATCCATGGACGACACCTACGAAAACATGCCTTGCGTCGGGCTGAACCGGCGAAGAACTTGCACGCCGAGCCGTTTCGATGATGTCGGTGCAGATGTCCGGCTCGGGGGCCGGTTTGCCGATCTTGCCGATGAAGACGTGAATCCCACCAAAGGGGACCCGGTACCCGTATTCGATTGAATCGGCCTCGGGACCCAATCCTGCGTTGTCGATGTAGAGCTTTCCGCGGCGACTCTTTGTCATCCGGCCCACAGCGTATCCCTTGAGTCCATCGAAGCTGCCCTTCAAGAACTCGAAACCACCGTGCGATAGCCCCACGGTGGGCGCCAACTGTCGTGGGTTTGTCACGGCAGATGTCCTCGTGAAAGGACTTAGTCATGGAGCCATCGCAACAGGTTAGCTTAAAGGGGTTAAATCGGACAAGGAGACACGGGAGTTTATACTAGTTCGGCCCCTTCGATGAAGGTAAAAGCCTACATCTAGTTGCGCTTGGTATTGCTAGGGGTTCGAAGGCCAGGGAGCGAATCCGCTTTGTCTGGCTCTCGAGTTGTTGTTGTCTGTCCTTGAACCGCCGCCGGGTCACCCCTTTATATACTCAGGAGGACCCTGGCCAGTCTACAGAGTCCCGAGGCTGGCTCATACAAGTTTCCGCCTCGGTCTCCTCTTTCCTATCTTACAATGCAAGTTTATACAATCATGGCGGTTTACTACCATGGGCCCTAAATCGCCTGCGGGCTCTGGGCCTCTAAGCCTCATCCGTAAAGCGCCATCTTCTGGGTTTCCTTGGGCTTCAGTATAGGTGAAGGTGAACCGGCCCCTCCTGGGCAGTTTACCCTTAGTGGTTATATCCTCAACAAGGCTGATGGAATCATATCGCATTTGCAATCTAAAAGGAGATGCAAAAATTTTCCTTCAGAATTTTTATATAGGTCTAGCTTTGCATCATAGACAACTTTTGGATTTTGCCGTTAAAGGAAATTTTATTGAGCTTGATGCCAATACCGCTTATGAGATCCTAGAAGGGATTTTTGGAATTCCTTCTACCAAAAAGGGGATTTCTTTTACTCCAGAAGGAGCCCAAATTTTGGATAAGTTGAGTGATTTGCATAAACATTTGGTTGAGTTACAAGAGTACAATGAACCTCTGAAACATATCACTGGGAACCTCAATCGAATGAATACCTTGATCACTCTTTGCAATAAGCGTTTGGATATTTTGGATCTCAAGATGGTCTCTACTCCTGAAAATCTTGGGAAGTGTAAGGGACCTCCTGGGTTTGAAAAGGCCCTTACAAAAGTTGCAAAAACTCAAGATGACAATACTCGAATCCTTGCATTATGCCTAGCTAGGGGCGTAAAATGATAACGCTTATTGGGAGGTAACCCAATGAACAAAATTTATTTTTGCATTTTTCTTTCTGTTCTTGAGTGTTTGCACACTTATGCTACTGTTATGATTGTGTTTTTTTTGTTTTACTTAGTGTTTGTTCCAAGCAAAGATTTTGGGATCATGTTGGGTGATAGTTGATTTGATCTTGCTGAAAAACAGAAACTTTTGCGCTCACAAAAATAATTTTCATTTTTAACAGAAGCATGATAAAATATTGATTATTTTTTCATAAGATTAATATACAAATTTCCCATGTTTTCCTAAATTTTCAGAGTTTTTGGAGTTACAAAAGTATTCTAAATATTCATATTTCTACAGACTGTTCTGTTTTTGACAGATTCTGTTTTCTTTGTGTTGTGTGCTTATTTTGATTGATCTATGGACTCTTTTGAGGGGTTTGAGCCATAACAAAGTCGGAATACAGTAGATATAATGCAATAATAAAATATGAATGGGTTTGAAACAGTACTTATAGTAGTGATTTGCTTTCTTATACTAACGGATCTCACAAAGGTTTTGTTGAGTTTTGTGTGATTGAAGTTTTCAAGTTTTGGGTGATATTAAGATGGATGAAGGAATAATGAGTAAGAAGAGCCTAAGCTTGGGGATGCCAATGGAATCCCAAGATATTATCTAAAGAGAAGCAAGAAATTAAGCTTGGGGATGCCCGAGTAGCATCCTCTCTTTCTTCTAACGACCATCAATATTTTACTTGGAGCTATATTTTTATTCCTCACATATCAGGAGTTTTGCTTGGAGAGTCTTGTATGATATGAGTCTTTGCTTGTTTTTCTTTTTATTTTGTGTCATCTATCCTTGATGGACACACCTATTTGAGAGAGCCAAAATTATGCTATGACTTGTTAGAATTGCTCACTATGCTTCACTTAAATCTTTATGAGCTATGGAATTGCTCTAGTGCTTCACTTATATCTTTTTTAGCACGGTGTGCTTTAGTATTTTTTTGAAGAAATGCTCTCTTGCTTCACTTAGATTTATTTGAGAGTTAGTAATTTTTTTAAGAAATTCTCTCATGCAAAGTAGAGATAATTACACAAGAAAAACCAATCTAGTTGGTCAAACCAAATTGATAGATTGGAGAGAAATACAAAGCTATCTTAATCATGCATACAAGAGTTCAGAAAAGACTCACATAATATTGGGAGATTTACATTTTCCCCCTAACTTTGTCCCGACCTCATCTTTACCCCTAAATAAAAACAGTGCTCAACTTTACCCCTCTTCCGTTAAGTGCGTTTATAGAAATACCCTTCCGTACATTTTCCGTCCAGTTAAAGGCCTTTGACCGTTAAGTGCGCGTGTAGAAAAATCTAACGGTCAAAGGCCTTTGACTGGACGGAAAATGTACGGAAGGGCATTTCTATAACCGCACCTAACGGAACAGGGGCAAAGTTGAGCACTATTTTTATTTAGGGGTAAAGATGAGTTCGGGACAAAGTTAGGGGGGAAATGGAATTGGCCCAATAATATTCATAGATAATCTGATCATAAATCCACAGTTCATCAGATCTCAATAAATGCACCACAAAAGAAGATTCAATCAAATAGATCTCCAAGAACATCGAGGAGAACATTGTATTGCAGATCAAAGAGAGAGAAGAAGCCATTTAGCTACTAGCTATGTACCTGTAGGTCTGTGGTAAACTACTCACACATCATAGAAAGGGCAACAAGGTTGGTGTAGAGGCCCTCTGTGATCAAATCCCCCTCCGACGGAGTGCCAGAAAAGGCCCCAAGATGGGATCTCATGAGAACAGAAGTTTATGGCAGCGTAAAAGTATTTTTGGTGTGCCCTCTATTGTAGGGGGAATATTTGGGTATTTATGGAGCCGAAGTTAGGGTTAGGGGAGTCCCGAGGGGCCCACAAGCCCTGAGGGCGCCCGCCCTGGGTCGTGGCCAGGAGGCTTGTGGCCTCCTCGTGGCTCCTCTGGCCTCCTCCCGAAGCTTCGTGTCTTGTTGCCCAAGAAAAATCATCAAAAAGTTTCGTTCCGTTTGGTATTGAGTTTATGTAAAAGTCAAAAACAAGGAAAAACAACAACTGGCACTGGCACTAGGTTAACAGATTAGTCCCAAAAATGATATAAAATAGCATATAAATGCATATAAAACATACAAGATAGATGATATAATAGCATGGAACAATAAAAAATTATAGATATGTTGGAGACATATCAGGATCCGTGGAGTGCCTCGAGGGAGCAGAAGGAAATGAAGGCATAACTAAGGTAGCCGACGCGCCCGACAATGCAGTCGAGCGCCCTGTGTGGGGTGAAGACCAGCATGACATCATCCTCGCCCACTTGCATGGGCAGGTTGCAACCACAACATGTTCTTCTTGTGGGCCACCCTGGCATGACGTTAGTGGCACCTCCTATGCTAGAGGGTTCTGATTCCTTCGGTGGGAGGCCGATGACCTGGCGGCCTCAGCGCCTTTGCTGCCTCTCTACGGGCGGCGGCTATAACAACATCGGCAGCGGTGGGGTAGAAGGATGGAGAGATCGCCAGACACCTAGGTTAGGATGCGGGGAATTCTACATGTCTTAGATGGGGGCAGGAACAGGGAAAAGGGAACAGGCCCACAGGTCGGACTCGTACATATTGCAGGCGAGGCACAGAAGGCTTTGCTGAGTCCGTGGGCGGCTTGAACTACTATGCGAGGTGATTATCCTCCGCTTGAGAAAAATACTCACCAAATAATGGCCTTCATATAGACACATTCATTTGAGATTTTGCGGATGAAAACACATACACTTTCCTTCTTTAAAACGTCTCAAAGATGGAAAACCCTATTTCAACCGACAAATCTTTTCCTCCTGTAGACCTCCTCCTCCATTTGGCACGCGTTCCTTATGGAGGCCACCATCCACAACCTCTCTCAACCTTATCATTTCCATAAAATATTCTTCTCCACATGTTCCCTATGGCAGTTGATTCATATATATTGCGGGTAGGGCAGTGAAGGTTTCACCGTATGCATGGGCGGCTCGAATCCAATTATCCTCCTCTTGAGAAAAATACTCGCAAAATCATGGCCTTCATAGACAGCTTCTAATTTAATTCAAGAATTTCATTAATAATAACTTTCCCTCTTAAAAGGACTAAAAATAAGGAATGCATACTATATCTCTTTGTCATAATATACTTCACTGCCATAAATAAAAATAAAGTAAATGACCCTAATGAAAGAAAGTGTCTCTACCACAAGAGAAATAATCATAAGTTTATGTAAGTGTGGTAACACCATTTTTTAACATCGTACAAACAAGCAAATTTTTATTTATGTTAATGTTTTATTAAGCATGTTTCATTAACCCATATGGATTTGACCTATCCCTTCAAACTATACGTTGTTGAGGAATGTAGCATCGTTAGTTGTCCTAAGTCTATCTCGCTAAGGGTTCTATGGGCATAAATGAAATCCTCCAGCTTCTCAAAGTCGATGTATGACATAGTTTAATCACTGGAGAATTTAACACCTTCAATCTTTCCAAACTTTCGAAACTCTTGTCTACCTCTTGCTTTGAAATAGATGAATAATTCCTCCAACCCATAGGTTCCTAAAATCTCCATCATGCCAAAACCAATCAAAATACACAAGCCATCAAAAGGCATGATATTTCTGTAATGAAATAGAAGAATAAAATTCTCATCCAAGTAGTCCTAGCAATAAAGACTATGAGATAGCTATGAATGGTCTAACTTAAAGTGTAACAGATAAATGATAACATACACATAGTTATATGAAACCACAACCTGAAGAACATCAAATTGTGTCATTTGAGCACAACTCATTACATAATAGTAGCACATGAATGGAGAAATTTCACTCTAGATATACACAACTCCGACTAACCAAGGATCAATCAATATTAGTACACCATTCAAATTAAATCAGACCATACAATAGTAACTAGATATTGAACTATTCCAAGGCATATTAAAGCTGGAATTACAATAGTAAGTATCATGAGGGCAACAGTCTTTACACAACACCAGCATAACAATTTCACCATAGAACAAGAAACAATCACAAATCTAGGACTATATAACAAGCCAACACCGTAAAAGAGCTTGACCACGGGATGATAAATCTCCCTCTTATGTTGCGTCATGCCAAATCACCAGCACCAAAACCATAATTTCCCAAGAAATCACTTCACGGGGTGATAACCTACAGCCAGATCATTGGGGGGGGGTCCAAGGTGGGTGCAGATCCGGGCGATCGAGAAGTGAGTGAAGAGATTACTAGCTGGAAAAACTTGATCCGGATGAAGGAGCCCTTGACCTTGGACCCGCAGAGTGCCTCCAGCGAGCTAAAGACGATGAAGGCGTTGCTGTGAGAGTCAGCGCATGTGGCGATGCATTCAAGTGCCCTTTGTAAGGCAAAGGCCGTAGTGACATCGTCCTTGCCCACCTGCATGGGAAGGTTGCCAACCCATAGCATGTTTGCCTCATGGGCCGCCCCTAGCGCGTCGGCAGCACCCCCTCTGCCAGAGGGTTCTGATTCCTATGATGGGGAGGCCAACGGCTTGGCCGCCTCTGCGGGTAGTAGCTCCGACAACATCGACGATGGTGTGGGGTGGGAGGAAGGAGAGATCACTGGACACCTAGACGAGGATGCACAAAATTATGGCTATCTGAGACAATGTCCGGAATGGGGAGAGGGGAACCGACCCATGGGAAAGACTCAAATATATCATGAGCAGGGTAGGGATGGCTGCACCGAGTCCATGGGCGGCCCAACCATTTCTATGCGATGTGATTATCCTCCGTTAGAGAAAAATACTCACCAAATAATGGCCTTCTATAGACACATTGATTTGAGATTTAGAGGATAACAATGCATACACTTTCCTTATTTAAAACATGTCGACGATGGTAAACCCTTTTTTCAACCAACTAATATTTTCCTCTAGAAGACCTCCTCCACTCGACACGCGTCCCTATGGGGCCCGCCCACTATAACCTCTCTCAATCTTATCCTCTCCCCATGACATATTCTTCTCCACAAGCTCCCCATGGGGCCAGACTCGTATGTATTACCAGGGGTGGGGCAGAGTGATGACATTGTCGTGTGTGTGTGGCCGACTCAAACCCAATTATCCTTCGCTTGAGAATAATACTCACAAAATCATTAAATTTATATACACCTTTTAATTTATTTCAAGGAGTTGGTTAGCAATTACTTTCCCACTTATAAACGTCTCAGAAAGAAGGAATGCGTACAATATCTCATTGGCCTAATATACTTAACTACCAAAAATAAATAAAGTAAATGACCCTAATGAAAGAGAGTATCTCGACAACAACACAAATAATCATAAGTTTATGTGAGTGTGGTTACAACATTTTTGTACATCATACAAGCAGGCACATTGTTGTTTATGTTAATGTTTTATTAATCATGTTTCATTAACCCATATGGATTTGACCCGTCCCTCCAATCTATACAGCAGAGAGGAATGTTGCATCATGAGGCCCCTAAAATGTGTCCCATTCACAACTTTACAGGTAGAAATGGCATCTTCCAGGTACTCAGAGTTGATGTATGCAGAAGTTTGATCAATGGATAATTCAACACCTTCAATCTTTCCAATCCTTTGAAACTCTTCATCTACCTCCTGCTTTGAAGTAGACGAACTGATTCCTCCAACACATAGGTTCCTAATAGCTCTATCATGTAAAAACCAATCAAAGAACATATGCCATTAGAAGGCATACTATTTCTATAATGAAATAGATGAATAAAATCCTCATCAAAGCAGTCCTAGCAACAAAAACT
This sequence comes from Triticum urartu, assembly GCF_003073215.2. Classification (NCBI taxonomy): domain Eukaryota; kingdom Viridiplantae; phylum Streptophyta; class Magnoliopsida; order Poales; family Poaceae; genus Triticum; species Triticum urartu. The sequence continues at coordinate 362,729,306 of NC_053022.1, read as the reverse complement.
ATGAGATAGCTATGAATGGTCTAACTTAAAGTGAAACAGATCTAAGATAAAATACACTGAATAGTTATATCAAATTACAACCTGAATAATGATACGTCTCCAACGTATCTATAATTTTTGATTGCTCCATGCTACATTATCTACTGTTTTGGGCAATATTGGGCTTTATTATCCACTTTTATATTATTTTTGGGACTAACCTATTAACCGGAGGCCCAGCCCAGATTTGTTGTTTTATGCCTATTTCAATGTTTTGAAGAAAAGGAATATCAGACGGAGTCGAAATGGAACGAAATCAACTGGAGAAGTTATTTTTGGAAGGAAACACACCTGATGGACTTGGACCCCACGTCAGAAGATACGGGAGCTGCCCACGAGGGTAGGGGGCGCGCCCCCCTAGGGCGCCCCCCCTGCCTCGTGGGGCCCCCGTGGCTCCCCTAACGTGCTTCTTCTGCCTATATAACTCCATATACCCTAAAACTTCTAGAACAGAAATTAGATCGGGAGTTTCGTCGCCAGAAGCCTCCGTAGCCACCGAAAACCAATCTAGACCCGTTCCGGCACCCTGCCGGAGGGGGCAATCCTTCTCCGGTGGCCATCTTCATCATCCCGGTGCTCTCCATGACGAGAAGGGAGTAGTTCTCCCTCGGGGCTGAGGGTATGTACCAGTAGCTATGTGTTTGATCTCTCTCTCTCTCTCATGTTCTTGAGGTGATACGATCTTGATGTATCGTGAGCTTTGCTATTATAGTTGGATCTTATGTTTCTCCTCCCCCCTCTTCTCTCTTGTAATGAATTGAGTTTCCCCTTTGAAGTAATCTTATCGGATTGAGCCTTTAAAGATTTGAGAACACTTGATGTATGTCTTGCCGTGGATATCTGTGGTGACAATGGGATATCACGTGATTCACTTGATGCATGTTTTGGTGATCAACTTGCGGGTTCCGCCCATGAACCTATGCATAGGGGTTGGCACACGTTTTCGTCGTGATTCTCCGGTAGAACTTTGGGGCACTCTTTGAGGTCCTTTGTGTTGGTTGAATAGATGAATCTGAGATTGTGTGATGCATATCGTATAATCATGCCCACGGATACTTGAGGTGACATTGGATTATCTAGGTGACATTAGGGTTTTGGTTGATTTGTATCTTAAGGTGTTATTCTAGTACGAACTCTAGGGCTGTTTGTGACACTTATAGGAATAGCCCAATGGATTGATTGGAAAGAATAACTTTGAGGTGGTTTCGTACCCTACCATAATCTCTTCGTTCGTTCTCCGCTATTAGTGACTTTGGAGTGACTCTTTGTTGCATGTTGAGGGATAGTTTTATGATCCAATTATGTTAGTATTGTTGAGAGGACTTACACTAGCGAAAGTATGAACCCTAGGCCTTGTTTACTATCATTGCAATACCGTTTACGCTCACTTTTATCATTAGTTACCTTGCTGTTTTTATAATTTCAGATTACAAAAACCTTTATCTACCATCCATATACCACTTTGTATCACCATCTCTTCGCCGAACTAGTGCACCTATACAATTTACCATTGTATTGGGTGTGTTGGGGACACAAGAGACTCTTTGTTATTTGGTTGCAGGGTTGCTTGAGAGAGACCATCTTCATCCTATGCCTCCTACGGATTGATAAACCTTAGGTCATCCACTTGAGGGAAATTTGCTACTGTCCTACAAACCTCTGCACTTGGAGGCCCAACAACGTCTACAAGAAGAAGGTTGTGTAGTAGACATCAAGCTCTTTTCTGGCGCCGTTGCCGGGGAGGTTAGTGCTTGAAGGTATATCTTTAGATCTTGCAATCGAGTCTTTTAGTTTCTTGTTTTATCACTAGTTTAGTTTATAAAAGAAAACTATAAAAAATGGAATTGAGTTTGTCTCATACGCTTCACCTTTTTAATATCTTTCGTGAGTATGATGGAAAGGATAATTGTGCTCAAGTGCTAGAAGAAGAAATCTATAAAATGTTTGGCACTAAATATTTGAATGATGAGCATGATTGCAATGTTGTTAGTATGAATTCCTTGAATATCCATGATGCTAATGATATGCAAAGCCACAAGCTTGGGGAAGCTATGTTTGATGAAGATGATATTTTTTGTCCCCCAAGTTTTGATGAGAAATTTTATTATGATGAAAGCATGCCTCCTATTTATGATGATTATATTGATGAAAGTGGTTTCGGAGAGGTCATGACTTTATTTTGTGATGAATCCACTATTTCGGAAGAGGTTCCAATTGATTATGAGAACAAAGTTGCTATCTATGATGATTATTGTGATGACTTGTATACTATAAAGAATAATGATATCCATGAAACTTGTCATCATGATTTTAGTTTTCAATTGGATTATGCCTCACATGATAATTATTTTGTTGAGTTTGCTCCCACTACTATTCATGAGAAGAAGTTTGCTTATGTGGAGAGTAATAAAAATTCTATGCTTGTAGATCATGAAAAGAATTATTTAGGTGCTGGTTATATTGTTGAATTCATTCATAATGCTACTGAAAATTATTATGAGGGAGGAACATATGCTTGTAGGAATTGTAATAATATCAAGTTTCCTCTCTATGTGCTTAAAGTTTTGAAGTTATGCTTGTTTTACCTTCCTATGCAAGTTGATTATTGTTCCCATAAGTTATTTGCTCACAAAATCCCTATGCATAGGAAGTATGTTAGAATTAAATGTGCTAGTCATATTCTTCATGATGCTCTCTTTATGTTACAATTCTTATCCTTTATGTGAGCATCATTGAAATCATCATGCCTAGCTAGGGGCGTTAAACGATAGCGCTTGTTGGGAGGCAACCCAATTCTTATCCTAATATTCTAGGTATTCAAGAATAATAAAACTTTCTTATGAGTGTGTTGAATACTATGAGAAGTTTGATACTTGATAATTGTTTTGAGATATGGAGATGGTGATATTAGAGTCATGCTAGTTGAGTAGTTATGAATTTGAGAAATACTTGTGTTGAAGTTTGTGATTCCCGTAGCATGCACGTATGGTGAACCGTTATGTGATGAAGTCGGAGCATGATTTATTTATTGATTGCCTTCCTTATGAGTGGCGGTCGGGGACGAGCGATGGTCTTTTCCTACCAATCTATCCCCCTAGGAGCATGCGCGTAGTACTTTGTTTCGATAACTTCTAGATTTTTGCAATAAGTATGTGAGTTCTTTATGACTAATGTTGAGTCCATGGATTATACGCACTCTCACCCTTCCACCATTGCTAGCCTCTCTAGTACCGCGCAACTTTCGCCGGTACCATAAACCCACCATATACCTTCCTCAAAACAGCCACCATACCTACCTATTATGGCATTTCCATAGCCATTCTGAGATATATTGACATGCAACTTTCCACCGTTCCGGTTATTATGACACACTCCATCATTGTCATATTGCTTAGCATGATCATGTAGTTGACATTGTATTTGTGGCAAAGCCACCGTTCATAATTCTTTCATACTTGTCACTCTTGATTCATTGCATATCTTGGTACACCGACGGAGGCATTCATATAGAGTCATCTTTGTTCTAGTATCGAGTTGTATCATCGAGTTGTAAATAAATAGAATTGTGATGATCATCATTCAATAGAGCATTGTCCCAAAAAAAGAAAGGCCAAATAAAAAAAGAAAGGCCAAATAAATAAATAAATAAAAGGGACAATGCTACTATGATTTTACCACACTTGTGCTTCAAAGTAGCACCATGATCTTCATGATAGAGAGTCTCCTATGTTGTCACTTTCATATACTAGTGGGAATCTTTCATCATAGAACTTGGCTTGTATATTCCAACAATGGGCCTCCTCAAGTGCCCTAAGTCTTTGTGAGCAAGCAAGTTGGATGCACACCCACTAGTTTCTTTTGTTGATCTTTCATATACTTATAGCTCTAGTGCATCCGTTGCATGGCAATCCCTACTCACTCACATTGATATCTATTGATGGGAATCTCCATAGCTCGTTGATACGCCTAGTTGATGTGAGACTATCTTCTCCTTTTTGTCTTTTCCACAACCACCATTCTATTCCACCTATAGTGCTATATCCATGGCTCACGCTCATGTATTGCGTGAAGATTGAAAAAGTTTGAGAACATCAAAAGTATGAAACAATTGCCTGGCTTGTCATCGGGGTTGTGCATGATTTAAATATGTTGTGTGGTGAAGATGGAGCATATCCAGACTATATGATTTTGTAGGGATAGCTTTCTTTGGCCATGTTATTTTGAGAAAACATGATTGCTTAGTTAGTATGCTTGAAGTATTATTATTTTTATGTCAATATGAACTTTTGTCTTGAATCTTTCGAATCTGAATATTCATATCACAAGTAAGAAGAATTACATTGAAATTATGCCAACTAGCATTCCACATCAAAAATTATCTTTTTATCATTTACCTACTTGAGGATGAGCAGGAATTAAGCTTGGGGATGCTTGATACGTCTCCAACGTATCTATAATTTTTTATTGCTCCATGCTATAATATCTACAGTTTTGGGCAATATTGGGCTTTATTTTCCACTTTTATATTATTTTTGGGACTACCTATTAACCGGAGGCCCAGCCCAGATTTGCTGTTTTATGCCTATTTCAGTGTTTTGAAGAAAAGGAATATCAGACGAAGTCGAAACGGAACGAAATCAACTAGAGAAGTTATTTTTGGAAGGAAACACACCTGATGGACTTGGACCCCACGTCAGAAGATACGGGAGCTGCCCACGAGGGTGGGGGGCGCCCCCTCTAGGGCGCGCCCCCTGCCTCGTGGGGCCCCCGTGGCTCCCCTGACGTGCTTCTTCTGCCTATATAACTCCATATACCCTAAAACTTCTAGAACAGAAATTAGATCGGGAGTTTCGTCGCCAGAAGCCTCCGTAGCCACCGAAAACCAATCTAGACCGTTCCGGCACCCTGCCGGAGGGGGCAATCCTTCTCCGGTGGCCATCTTCATCATCCCGGTGCTCTCCATGACGAGGAGGGAGTAGTTCTCCCTCGGGGCTGAGGGTATGTACCAGTAGCTATGTGTTTGATCTCTCTCCTCTCTCATGTTCTTGAGGTGAACGATCTTGATGTATCGCGAGCTTTGCTATTATAGTTGGATCTTATGTTTCTCCTCCCCCTCTCTCTCTTGTAATGAATTGAGTTTCCCCTTTGAAGTAATCTTATCGGATTGAGTCTTTAAAGATTTGAGAACACTTGATGTATGTCTTGCCGTGGATATCTGTGGTGACAATGGGATATCACGTGATTCACTTGATGTATGTTTTGGTGATCAACTTGCGGGTTCCGCCCATGAACCTATGCATAGGGGTTGGCACACGTTTTCGTCGTGATTCTCCGGTAGTAGAACTTTGGGGCACTCTTTGAGGTCCTTGTGTTGGTTGAATAGATGAATCTGAGATTGTGTGATGCATATCGTATAATCATACCCACGGATACTTGAGGTGACATTGGAGTATCTAGGTGACATTAGGGTTTTGGTTGATTTGTGTCTTAAGGTGTTATTCTAGTACGAACTCTAGGGCTGTTTGTGACACTTATAGGAATAGCCCAACGGATTGATTGGAAAGAATAACTTTGAGGTGGTTTCGTACCCTACCATAATCTCTTCGTTCATTCTCCGCTATTAGTGACTTTGGAGTGACTCTTTGTTGCATGTTGAGGGATAGTTTTATGATCCAATTATGTTAGTATTGTTGAGGGAACTTACACTAGCGAAAGTATGAACCCTAGGCCTTGTCTCAACGCATTGCAATACCGTTTACGCTCACTTTTATCATTAGTTACCTTGCTGTTTTTATAATTTCAGATTACAAATACCTTTATCTACTATCCATATACCACTTGTATCACCCTCTCTTCGCCGAACTAGTGCACCTATACAATTTACCATTGTATTGGGTGTGTTGGGGACACAAGAGACTCTTTGTTATTTGGTTGCAGGGTTGTTTGAGAGAGACCATCTTCATCCTACGCCTCCTACGGATTGATAAACCTTAGGTCATCCACTTGAGGGAAATTTGCTACTGTCCTACAAACCTCTGCACTTGGAGGCCCAACAACGTCTACAAGAAGAAGGTTGTGTAGTAGACATCAAATAACAGCAAATTGTGTCACTTGTACACAACTCATTACACAACAGTAGCACATGAATGGAGCAGTTTCACTCAAGAAATAAACAACTATGACTATCCAAGGATCATTCAGTATTAGTACATCATTCAAACTTTAAATACAACATACCATAGTAACTAGATATTGACCTATTCCATGGCAAATCAAAGCTAGAATTACACCAGTAAGTATCATGTGGGTATCAATCTTTAGACAACACCAGCATACATTTTTTTACACTAGAGCAAGAACAATTACCAACCTAGAACTATCTAAAAACATATATCAGCCGACACTACCTAAAATGTATAATAGGGCAAGAGCATGAAATGATAAATCTCCCACTCGTGAGCTGCCATGCCATATCACATGCATTGAAACCGTAATTACCCAAAAATCACATCGCAGGGTGACAACCTGCAGCCATATCACAGGGAGATACAAGGTGGGAGCTGATCCAGGTAGTGGAGAAGGGAGAGGAGAGATTATCCAGATGAAGGAGCCCTTGACCTTGAACTCACGGAGTGCCTTGAGGGAACCCTATTACTCAACTAGTGAGAAAAATAGGACTAAGGCGTAGCTACTGGATTCACCCCGCGTGATGACGTTGTTAGGCGCCCTATGTAGGGCGAAGGCCATAGTAATGTCGTCCTCATCCGTGTGTGTGGGCAGGTTGCCGATGCATAGAGTGTTTGCCTCATGGTCTCCCCCTGGCATAGCGATAGCACCCCTTGTGCCAGCGGGTTTTGCTTCCTTCGGTGAGGAAGCCGATGGCTCGGCGGCCTCAGTGGCCTCCGCCACCTCTGCATGTGGTGGCTCTGATGACATCGACGGCCGTGGGGGTGGGAGGAGGGAGAGATCGTCGGACGCCTAGGTTTGGATGCTGGGAATTCTGGTTGTCTGAGATGAGGACCGGAACAGGGAGAGGGGAACCGGCCCATGGTCCAGACTCGCATATATTGGGGGGCAGGGTAGGAACAGCTACGCCAAGTCCGTGGGCAGCTTGAACCATTTCTATGTGAGGTTATTATCCTCCACTGAGAAAAATACTCACAAGATAATGGCCTTCATATAGACGCATTAATTTGGGATTTAGCAGATGATAATGCATACACTTTCCATCTTTAAAACGTCTGAAAGATGGAAAACCCTTTTTCAACCGACTAATATTTTCCTCCCGTACACCTCTTCCTACGCTGGACATGCATTGCCTATGGGTCCCGCCCACCGCAAACTCTCCCAACCTTATCCTATCCACGACATATTGTTTTCCATATGTGCGTTGTGGGGCCGGACCTGTATATATTGCGAGTGGGGCAGGGATGGCTTTGCCGTGAGCATGGGCCACTCGAATCCGATTATGGGCGCTTGAGAAAAATAATCGCAAAAACATGGCCTTCATAGACACCTTTTGATTTAATTCGAGGAGTTGGTTAGTAATAACTTTCCCTCTTAAAAATGTCTCAAAAGAAGGAATGCATACAATATCTCATTGCATAATATACTTCACTACCTCAAATAGAAATAGTGTAAATGACCCTAATAAAATAAAGTGTCTCTACCAAAACACAAATAATCATAAGTTTATGTATTTGTGGTGCGTGCTTCTGCCTGTCCGCCCTGACCCTAATAAACGAAAGTGCCTCTACCACAACACAAATAACCATAATATACTTCACAACCACAATGTTTTCATGAACACTGATAAAGGGATTCGTGCTTCTGCCCGTCCATCCTAACATTGCCCATGAAGTTGCAAACAATTACCCACCACTGCCATCCATAAGTGGTAGAATACGATTTGCTAATGATCCTGTAACATCCCAAATTTGCAATTTGGAATGTTATACACTAGATCATCATGCATATCATATTTTCTTGCATTTTGGTTGATCCTAGAAATTTCACGCAACTCAAGGACCTTCGGAGAGAGTTGGGGATTTTGTTATTTTCATATTTGAGAGTTTTCTCGAATTTGAAAAGAGGATCATTTGATTTATTTATTTCATCTTCAATTATTTTCCTATATCAAAAATGAGAGAGGGAATAATATGACTTCCCAAATTTAGGAAAAATGAAGATTTAATAAATAGATCAATTTTGGTTTTGCCGGAGTTTTTTGCTTTTATTTTGGATAGGGAAAAATGCGTGTTTTCAAAAATTGCATTTTAGGTCGAGAAAAGTTCATTTTGTTCGGCTCATTTTTAGGAGTCGGGGAAAATTTACTTTAGGTTTTTGAGTTCGTTTAGTTTCTTTTTCTTTTGTTTTCTGCGCGCGAAAACTTTAAAAAAAGACTCCCGCAGGCCAGCCGGGCCAAAGGCCCAGCCAGCCGCCACCGCCCCAGCCTCCCTGCGCGCGTGCGCCAGGCGCAGGCCGCCGCCTCGCCTCATCCTAGCCGAGTCCGGTTGGACTCTAGGCTAGCCCCCTTTCCTTGTTTTGTTTTCCTTTTCCTTCTCTTTTTCTTGCCCCCTACCCCAAGTAATCCTCCCCTCACCAATATAAATACCCCAACACCCCCCTCCAAATCATCAACCAAACCCCAAGCCCTCCACGCACCCCCACCCGCGCCGCCCCTTCCCTAGCCGCCGCCGCACCTTGCCACGCCGCCGCCCTACGCCACGCCGCCGGAGCCCCTCGCCGGAGGTTGCCCCGCGTCTCTTTTCCTCGGATCGTTTTCTTCTAATCGTTCCGATTCTTTTCTTCTCTTCTGATTCGTTTTCTAGATCGGTTTTTCGTTTCGGTTTTCTTCTCCGAAACCCTAGATCGGATTCGTTTTCTTTTCCGATTTAGTTGCCTTTGGACCGTTCGCCGGACCGTTCGTCCTAACGAACGTGATCACCGGATTCTTCTAGGTTAACGAACGTCCGTTCGTTAACCGTTCTTCTTTTTCTTCTCGTCGGATTTATTCCGCGATCGCGATCTCAGATCCGATCTTCGTTCTAGTTTATCTTCTCGCTCGTTTATCGGAATCAGGTGATTCAAGCGCCTGGAGTTCATCTCGAAACCGCCGTTCCGTCTAATCAACTTGAAACAAGTTTTTGCCCCAGTAAAATTTGACCTAGTTTCAACTTGCTAGAACCGAGTTGTTTTCTTCCGCCGTTTGTTTTCCGTTTCTTTGTTCGGTTCGTTCTTTCTTTGCAACCGGAGTTCTTAAGTTGAACTCTCTGGTTCGTTCTCTTGTTCGAGTTTTACCTGTGCATTAGATGAGTACTTATTGTGTGCTTGTTGTTTGTCTGCGATAGATCACCCGGATTGCGCCGCTTGTTACTTCGAAACCCTAGGTCTCGCGGATCATCAGCAAGGCAAGTAACACTTTGATCATACCTTTTCTACAACCCATGTTTTATTGCATTAGATCAATCCTCTCACATTGCATGATTAGGATCTAATTAAATTGTGGGATGGGAAGTAGATGAGGTAGTACCTATCACCTGTATTATTATGAAACCTTTGGGAGTTACTTCTACGTTTTCTTATTATGCCATGCTATGCTAGTAGACGTGGATTGGGTGAGTGATATCCATGACAGATGTGAGTTGATAATTTTAATGGTTTATCTAAGGTGGCAACTTAAACACACATCTGGGTGGATTGAGGCACCTGATGTCTATCAGGACTTGCCTGTTTTTTTTCGGACCGCCACCCAGGCTCAAAGGGATCATAAGATCTTTCATGCTAGAAACTTCCGTGTGCAGCCACAAGCCATTATGGGCTCTGGCATAGTTGACTAAGTTGTGCAAACTCTTACGGGGTGGACTAGCAGATGTAGGGGTTGTAGGTGGTATGTTCTACCCCACATGTAAGGTGCTAGCGCTTCTGAAAAACTGTGTCTCGGTCATCCGTCTTCTCAAACACCATGTAGTGCGAGAAACCAAACGGAGGTGATCGAGTCTTGTGGGGAAAAGTGCGCAAACCTCTGCAGAGTGTACAAACTAATCATGATTAGCCGTGTCCCCGGTTATGGACAACTTGAGTATCTAGTACTTGAATATCATGTGAATCTCATCATGTTACTTCTAATTAATATTGTTGGGTTTTAATTGTTCACTTAATTGGGATTGGAATGCTGTTAACCATTCTTGATGTTTAACAACCACCATGATAGTTAAATAAATTTATTCCTTTGTAGTAGGGAAAAATTGGCTTTACGCAAAATTGTAACCATAGAGCTTTCCACCAGCCATATATGCATATAGTATAGCTGTTTCATTCCATTACTCTCTATGTGTTACTTTGCCAGCATATTCCATGTGCTGACCCGTTTTCGGGCTGCAACTTCTCATGTTGCAGACTTTTCAGACGACGAGTAAGGTGTTTTAGGTCGTGGTTCTATACTCAGTGATGCCGTTGGAGTTGATGGACCCATTTATCTTCCGAGTCTTCCGCTGTTATCGACACTAGATGGCCTTAAGCCATTTTTATTGTAATAAGTTCTCTTTGAGACAACGATGTAATAAGTGTGTGATTGCCACTCTGCTATAAATCCTTCGATGTACTGTGTGGTGTCAGCATTACTGATCCAGGGATGACACCTGAGCACAGAGCGCTTGATCCATTCGGGTCGGGTCGCGACAGAGAATGGTATCAGAGCACACGCTGACTGTAGGACACGACCACTAAGTTAAAGCCATAGATCACCATTCTCTTCTCATTTTCTAACTCCTCATCTTTTCTACTCTTCTAGGATGACGCACGTGAAGATTAAGTACGCTCAACCGGATGAAGGCACACCTTTTGGATTTCACCTGAAGGAAGTCACCAAGTACCTGAACATTGGATTACCAAGCTTCACGGGAACTTTCAACGCCACTCTGCCTGAAGAGGAGCGCTGGAAGATTCAAGCTCACGTTCCGGGAAGGACATTCGCGCCAATTACGAAACCCATAGATAGTGTTTTCAATGCACCAACCTGGAGTCTGGGAAGGAGCATGGCAGCTCATATCACCATAGGACGCATTGGAGAAGTTTATCAAGAAGACCTCAAGGACACTATCTACCAGATTTGCGGACGCCGAGATGAACAATGGGAGTTAGTCAGCACCAAGAAGGATAGATCCATTGCATCATTCATCCAGGAGTTAAACCAGCACATTCGACGCCACGAGAACCAGATGTGCAATGATATGATAGAGCTGAAGAATGCGAAGGCAAGGATCATCGAGATAGAAGGAGAACTGAAGTCTACACGCAAGGACTACATGGACGAGATCGTAGCTCTAGCAAGACACAATGGCGATCTTAAGCAGGAGATTGAAGAACTCAAGAGGAAGTTAGCATCCCAGGAGGAAGACGAGTACGTCGCATGTCCGGACAACTACATCATCATCGACGACACCGATTCGGATCCAAGTGAACCCGACTTTGAAGACGAAGCTGGAGCAGATATCATGGAGTCTTCCACTGGTTCAAATTTCTAGATGACCACCAGATAGTAGTAGTATTCCCCCCTGTAAACATTATAGTCGAGCACTTTTGCGAACCCTTGTTTGATTGATTGAAGTGAATTGTGTGCTTTTGCCTCATGTGCATATGGGTAGTGTTTTCCCTTTAGACCCCCCCTCTATTCTTAATTCTCGTCTTTTCTAAACCCTTAGATGCCTCCGAGACGTGACAATGGATTCCCACAGGAGCTTACTCAGTTGATCCAGCAACAGAATCAATTGATGCAGATGTTAGTCCAGAACCAGCAGAACAACAACAACAACCCACCACCACCACCACCTGTTGACCACTTAGCCCGTTTTCTTAGGCTGAATCCGCCGGTGTTTTCTAGTAGCACCGAGCCGATAGTAGCAGACGATTGGCTCCGTAAGATAGGAAGGGAGTTGACCACCGCAGGATGCACGGATGGTGAGAAAGTGAAGTTTGCCGCTCACCAGCTTGACGAACCCGCGGCAGCATGGTGGGAGAATTTCACAGCCACTTACCCAGTTGACACTGTCACATGGGATCAGTTTCAACAAGCTTTCCGCACTGCCCATGTTTCAGCAGGAGCTATGGCCATAAAGAAGCGTGAGTTTCGTAACTTACGCCAAGGAGGAAGGACAGTTGGCCAGTACGTTGACGACTTCAGCAAGTTAGCACGTTATGCTCCAGATGACGTTGCTACGGATGCAGCTAAGCAGGAGAAGTTTTTGGAAGGATTGAATGATGAGCTAAGCATGCAGTTGATGGTAGCAAGTTTCAACAACTACCAGGAGTTGGTAGATCGTGCCATCATGATTGAAGGGAAGCAACAGCAGATTGAGAACCGCAAGAGGAAGTATGGACAGGGGAAGTATAACTCTGGAGCCCAGCAGAAGCCCCGTTTTACCCCTAAACCGGGATTTCAGTTTCAGCATACCCATGGAGGAGGTAGCTCGCACAACCATAATGGCCACAAGAATGGTAATGGGAATGGAGGAAGCAACGGCCAGAACCGTACCATCCCATCAACCCCAACCAAGAGAGACCTGAGTCAAGTCACTTGTTTCAAGTGTTCCAAGACCGGACATTATGCCAATGAATGCCAGAATGGAAATGGCAATGGAAGCTCTGGGAAGAAGCCAAACCCTTTCAATAGGGGACATGTGAACCACGTTAATGTGGAGGAGGTTGAAGATCAACCCGATGCAGTAATCGGTAAGTTTTTGGTTAAGTCATTTACCGCACTTGTTCTTTTTGACACTGGTGCATCGCATTCATACATATCAAGGGAATTTGTGGATAAGTATAACCTGCCAACCCAAGCCCTTAGGTCACCCATGTTAGTAAGCTCACCAGGAGCGGAGTTTATGGCTAGACGATGGTGTGATCGGTTACCATTAAGGATTGGTAACTATGTGTTTCCCTCAGACCTAATAGTATTGGAATCTCAAGGATTGGATGTGATATTAGGCATGGATTGGTTATCAAAGTATGAAGGGAATATTGAGTGTGCTAGTAAGTCAATTTTGCTCACCACACCCGAAGGGAGAAGGATCAAGTATGTATCCCGGCATGTACCAAACTGGACACAAGTAAACTGCCTAACAGGAGTTGTGCAAGAAGAAGTACTAGTGGTAAAGGATTTTCCTGATGTATTTCCTAAGGAATTACTAGGCATGCCACCGGATAGAGACATTGAGTTTTTGATTGAGTTGTTACCAGGTACAGGCCCAATATCGAAGCGACCATACCGGATGCCAGCAAAGGATTTGGTAGAAAGTAAGAATCAGATTAAGGAGTTACTGGAGAAAGGTTACATTCGCCCAAGTTCTTCGCCTTGGGGATCACCAGTACTTCTAGTGGAAAAGAAGGATGGATCATTAAGGATGGTTGTTGATTATCGGGGATTGAATGAAGTAACCATCAAGAACAAGTACCCACTGCCAATGATCAACGATCTGTTTGATCGGTTGCAAGGAGCTAAAGTGTTTTCCAAGATCGATTTGCGATCAGGGTACCACCAATTGAAGATTCGGGAGCAGGACATACCTAAGACAGCATTCACCACAAGATATGGACTGTATGAGTATACCGTTATGTCATTTGGATTGACTAACGCACCTGCCTATTTTATGAACCTGATGAACAAAGTGTTTATGGAGTTTTTGGATAAGTTCGTCGTAGTGTTCATTGATGACATTCTGGTTTATTCAAAGAATGAAGAGGACCATAAGGAACATTTGCGTTTGGTTTTGGAGAAACTAAGGGAACATCAGTTATACGCCAAATTCAGCAAATGTGAGTTTTGGTTGAAGGAAGTTGGATTCCTTGGACACGTTATATCCGGAGAAGGTATAGCAGTTGACCCCACAAAGGTTGAGACCGTAACCGAATGGGAAGCACCAACAACAGTTGGAGAGATCCGGAGTTTTCTTGGACTCGCAGGATACTACCGGAGATTCATTGAGAACTTTTCAAAGATTGCAAAGCCTATGACGGAATTGTTGAAGAAGGATACTAAGTTCAAATAGACTGAGGAGTGTGAGGCTAGTTTCCAAGAGTTGAAGAAACGTTTGGTTACCTCACCAGTGTTGATTTTGCCAGATCAAACCAAGGATTATGAGGTGTATTGCGACGCTTCACGTTGAGGACTTGGAGCAGTGCTTATGCAGGAAGGAAGAGTTGTTTCGTATACTTCACGGCAACTGAAGCCTCATGAGTTGAATTATGCCACGCATGATTTGGAGTTAGCAGCCGTAGTGCATGCATTGAAAACATGGAGACATTTCCTCATTGGAAATCATTGTGAGGTGTACACGGATCACAAGAGTTTGAAATACATTTTCACGCAGAAGGAGTTGAACCTCAGACAAAGGAGATGGTTGGAACTCATCAACGATTATGACATGAGATTGCATTACCATCACGGAAAAGCTAATGTAGTAGCTGACGCATTGAGCCGTAAGAGCCATGTCAATACCCTAATGACGGGGAAAATACCCAAGGAGTTAGCAGAAAACCTTCGTGAGCTATGTTTGGAAATAGTTCCGAGAGGCTATGTAGCAGCATTGGAGATTCAGTCAAAATTGATGGATAAGATCAGAGAAGCTCAGAAATCTGACAAAGAGATTGCTGCTATCAAGGAGAAACTTAGCAAAGGAAAAGCTAAGGGATTTCGTGAGGATGAGCACGATACCTTATGGTTTGAGGACCGTGTTTATGTGCCCAATGACCCGGAGATCAGGAACTTGATTTTGCAAGAGGCACATGATTCACCATATTCGATTCACCCAGGGAATACCAAGATGTATTTGGATTTGAAGGAAACATTCTAGTGGACCGGAATGAAGAAGGATATTGCAGCATATGTAGCAGTGCGTGACGTTTGTCAGAGAGTAAAGGCAGAGCATCAGAAGCCAGCGGGATTGTTACAACCATTGCCGATACCTGAATGGAAGTGGGATAAGATAGGCATGGATTATATCACAGGACTACCCAGGACAAAATCAGGCTATGACTCGATATGGGTAGTAGTTGATCGTTTGACAAAGGTAGCACATTTTATTCCAGTTAAGGCCACTTACACCAGTGCTAAGTTGGCAAAGATATACATGACTTGGATCAATTGTTTGCATGGAGTTCCGAAGAGTATCGTATCAGATAGAGGAACCCACTTTACCTCGAAGTTTTGGAATCAGTTGCATGAAACTTTAGGAACCAGACTAGAGTTCAGCACAGCTTTTCATCCGCAGACAGATGGACAGACCGAGAGAGTCAATCAGATTTTGGAAGATATGCTGAGAGCTTGTGCACTAGATTATGGATCTAGTTGGGATGATAACTTGCCGTATGCAGAGTTTTCTTATAACAATAGTTACCAAACCAGTTTAAAGATGGCACCTTTCGAAGCTTTATACGGAAGGAGGTGCAGGACACCGTTGTCATGGGATGAAGTTGGAGACCGTCAATTCTTTGGACTAGATTTGATTAAGGAGTCTGAACGTAAAGTTAAGTTGATTCGCGATAGGCTCAAGGTAGCCCAGTCCAGGCAGAAGAGCTACGCAGATTCTAAACGCAAGGAGACAGTTTACGAAACCGGAGACAGAGTTTATCTCCGAGTATCCCCACTTCGAGGAGTTAAGCGCTTTGGAGTTAAGGGAAAGTTAGCACCGCATTTCGTTGGACCGTATAAGATCTTGCAACGTATGGGGGAAGTCGCTTATAAGTTGGAATTACCAGAGGGACTGTCAGGAGTTCATGATGTATTCCATGTTTCTCAACTGAAGAAATGTCATGCCGAAATGGCGGAGGTACCGCTAAGAGATACCGTGCCGCTTGAAGCGATTCAGTTGAAGGACGACTTAACATATGAGGAGAAACCAGTCAAGATTCTCGATTATGCCAGTAGAGTTACTCGCAGCAAGGTTATCAAGTTTTGCAAAGTTCAGTGAAACCACCACTCAGAGGATGAAGCCACCTCGGAGAGAGAAGAATATTTGCTCAAGGACCACCCTCACCTATTTTCTAGCCAACCCGAATCTCGAGGGCGAGATTCATCTTAAGGGGGGTAGGTTTTTGTAACATCCCAAATTTGCAATTTGGAATGTTATACACTAGATCATCATGCATATCATATTTTCTTGCATTTTGGTTGATCCTAGAAATTTCACGCAACTCAAGGACCTTCGGAAAGAGTTGGGGATTTCGTTATTTTCATATTTGAGAGTTTTCTCGAATTTGAAAAGAGGATCATTTGATTTATTTATTTCATCTTCAATTATTTTCCTATATCAAAAATGAGAGAGGGAACAATATGACTTTCCCAAATTTAGGAAAAATGATGATTTAATAAATAGATCAATTTTGGTTTTGCCGGAGTTTTGTTTGACTTTTTTTTGGATAGGGAAAAATGCGTGTTTTCAAAAATTGCATTTTAGGCCCGGAGAAAAGTTCATTTTGTTCGGCTCATTTTTAGGAATCGGGGAAAATTTACTTTAGGTTTTTCGGAGTTCGTTTAGTTTCTTTTTCTTTTGTTTTCTGCGCGCGAAAAACTAGTTAAAAAAAAGGGAGCCTCCCGCCAGGCCAGCCGGGCCAAAGGCCCAGCCAGCCGGCCACCGCCCCAGCCTCCCTGCGCGCGTGCACCAGGCGCAGGCCGCCGCCTCGCCTCGTCCTAGCCGAGTCCGGTTGGACTCTAGGCTAGCCCCCTTTCCTTGTTTCGTTTTCCTTTTCCTTCTCTTTTTCTTGCCCCCTACCCCAAGTAAATCCTCCCCTCACCAATATAAATACCCCAACACCCCCCCCTCCAAATCATCAAACCAAACCCCAAGCCCTCCACTGCACCCCACACCCGCGCCGCCGCCCTTGTGCCCTAGCGCCGCCGCCGCACCTTGCTCACGCCGCCGCCGCCCTACGCCACGCCGCCGGAGCCTCTCGCCGGAGGTTGCCTGCGTCTCTTTTCCTCGGATCGTTTTCTTCTAATCGTTCCGATTCTTTTCTTCTCTTCTGATTCGTTTTCTAGATCGGTTTGTAGTTTCGGTTTTCTTCTCCGAAACCCTAGATCGGATTCGTTTTCTTTTCCACTTTAGTTGCCTTTGGACCGTTCGCCGGGCTGTTCGTCCTAACGAACGTGATCACCGGATTCTTCTAGGTTAACAAACATCCGTTCATTTAACCGTTCTTCTTTTTCTTCTCGTCGGATTTATTCCGCGATCGTGATCTCAGATCCGATCTTCGTTCTAGTTTATCTTCTCGCTCGTTTATCGGAATCAGGTGATTCAAGCGCCTGGAGTTTCATGCTCGAAACCGCCGTTCCGTCTAATCAACTTGAACAAGTTTTTGCCCCAGGTAAAATTTGACCTAGTTTCAACTTGCTAGAACCGAGTTGTTTTCTTCCGCCGTTTGTTTTCCGTCGTTTGTTCGGTTCTTCTTTCTTTGCAACCGGAGTTCTTAAGTTGAACTTTCTGGTTCGTTCTCTTGTTCGAGTTTTACCTGTGCATTAGATGAGTACTTATTGTGTGCTTGTTGTTTGTCTGCGATAGATCACCCGGATTGCGCCGCTTGTTACTTCGAAACCCTAGGTCTCGCGGATCATCAGCAAGGCAAGTAACACTTTGATCATACCTTTTCTACAACCCATGTTTTATTGCATTAGATCAATCCTCTCACATTGCATGATTAGGATCTAATTAAACTATGGGAGGGGAAGTAGATGAGGTAGTACCTCACCTGTATTATTATGAAACCTTTGGGAGTTACTTCTACTATGTTTGCTTATTATGCCATGCTATGCTAGTAGACGTGGATTGGGTGAGTGATATCCATGACAGATGTGAGTTGATAATTTTAATGGTTTATCTAAGGTGGCAACTTAAACACACATCTGGGTGGATTGAGGCACCTGATGTCTATCAGGACTTGCCTGTTTTTGTTCGGACCGCCACCCAGGCTCAAAGGGATCATAAGATCTTTCATGTTAGAAACTTCCATGTGCAGCCACAAGCCATTATGGGCTCTGGCATAGTTGACTAAGTTGTGCGAACTCTTACGGGGTGGACTAGCAGATGTAGGGGTTGTAGGTGGTACGGTCTACCCCACATGTAAGGTGCTAGCGCTTCTGAAATACTGTGTCTCGGTCATCCATCTTCTCAAACACCATGTAGTGCGAGAAACCAAATGGAGGCGATCGAGTCTTGTGGGGAAAAGTGCGCAAACCTCTGCAGAGTGTACAAACTAATCATGATTAGCCGTGTCCCCGGTTATGGACAACTTGAGTATCTAGTACTTGAATATCATGTGAATCTCATCATGTTACTTCTAATTAATATTGTTGGGTTTTAATTGTTCACTTAATTGGGATCGGAATGCTGTCAACCATTCTCGATGTTTAACAACCACCATGATAGTTAAATAAATTTATTCCTTTGCAGTAGGGAAAAATTGGCTTTACGCAAAATTGTAACCATAGAGCTTTCCACCAGCCATATATGCATATAGTATAGCTGTTTCATTCCATTACTCTCTATGTTTTACTTTGCCAGCATATTCCATGTGCTGGCCCGTTTTCGGGCTGCAACTTCTCATGTTGCAGACTTTTCAGACGACGAGTAAGGTGTTTTAGGTCATGGTTCTATACTCAGTGATGCCGTTGGAGTTGATGGACCCATTTATCTTCCGAGTCTTCCGCTGTTATCGACACTAGATGGCCTTAAGCCATTTTTATTGTAATAAGTTCTCTTTGAGACAACGATGTAATAAGTGTGTGATTGCCACTCTGCTATAAATCCTTCGATGTACTGTGTGGTGTCAGCATTACTGATCCAGGGATGACACCTGAGCACAGAGCGCTTGATCCATTCGGGTCGGGTCGCGACAGATCCAAAAAAAAGAGAGTTGCCCGACCCGACCGTTGTTCCCCAATCAGGAAAACGATTTGCTACAAATCTAGAAAAAACAATTACTCACCACTGCCAACCATGAGTGGTAGAAAAGGATTGGCTAAAGATCCATAAAAAAGCTTGCCGACCCGACCCTCGTTCCCTAATCCAGAAAATGGTCTGCTAAAGATCTAGAAAAAGTAATTACCCACCACTACCATCCAAAAGTGGTAGAAAATGATTCATTGAAGATTGAAAAAAAGAGCTGCCCGACTAGACCCTTGTTCACCAATCCAGAAAACGATTTGCTAAAGATTCGAAAAAACAATACACACCACTCTCATCCATAAGTGGTAGAAATCGATTCGCTAAAGATCCCAAAAAATGAGTTTCCCAACCCGACCATTGTTCGCCAACCCGAAAAACGATTTGCTAAAGATCCGGAAAACAATTACCCATCGCTGCCATCCATAAGTGGTAGAAAATGATTCACTAAAGATCTAGAAGGAAAAAAGAAATGCCAGACCCGACCATTATTTCCCACTCCAGAAACGATTTGCTAAATATATAGAAAAAATTGCCCAACCCAACCCTTCTTCCCCCCACTCCAAATGACCTGCAATTAAAGAAAATCCGGACGGCTCAGCCTCCCCGCGTGGCGCCGACGTCTCCCACCACATGAACCTCCCTGCAGTGGCCGCCGCCGCTGCACAGGAACCACTGCCACCAGTTCCTACTATGCCATCCACCGGTGTCAAGGTTTCCTGTTGCCATCGACTCCCCACATGCTCATCTACCATCTCAAAGGCCTCGTGTGCCGCGCTCCCCTAGACCCTTAGCACCGCTGCCCCCAGCCACCCACGAGCCTTCACTAGACCACCCCGTCGCTATTGATCCCGTCTGCCGCCGCTTGATGACCCACAAGTATAGGGGATCTATCGTAGTCCTTTTGATAAGTAAGATTGTCGAACCCAACGAGGAGCAGAAGGAAATGATAAGCGGTTTCCAGCAAGGTATTCTCTGCAAGTACTGAAATAAGTGGTAACAGATAGTTTTGTGATAAGATAATTGGTAACAAGCAACAAGTAACAAAAGTAAATAAAGTGCAGCAAGGTGGCCCAATCCTTTTTGTAGCAAAGGACAAGCCTGGACAAACTCTAATATAGAGAAAAGCGCTCCCGAGGACACATGGGAATATTGTCAAGCTAGTTTTCATCACGTTCATATGATTCGCGTTCGGTACTTTGATAATTTGGTATGTGGGTGGACCGGTGCTTGGGTACTGTCCTTACTTGGACAAGCATCCCACTCATGCTAGGCAGAGTGACCAATAAAATCTAAAATGGTAGCCTATAATTATGCCAACACACAACAATAGAAAAAAATATGTATAGAAATGTCCGAATTCACTTGTATCTGAACTACTAATTCACCTGTCTCGAACTACTATCTTCTAGAGGGGATGAGGACCCCAATTGCATCAGCTTGCATCATGATGACTTCAGCAATTGGAACAAGCATCGACTTCTCATTGTTGATGAATTGCAGGGCCCTGTTTGCAGCCACAGCCAAGAGCTCAGACTCCTCGGGCCCCGTGCCAGGCAAAGGTTACACATGTCTGGTCATGCTTTTGCGAGTTGTTCCTTGAACTTCTTGATCTGTAATTCGATCGGATTGCAGTAGGCATTTCAGCTTTCATCAATTTCATGTATGAAGAGCATACACTTGATATTTTGTATTTTGAGTTGAGTACAAATTCCAAGGAGACTTAAAGATGCATTGATGTAGCTGAAGCTGGTGATTGTGCCATGAGCTCCCCGTAGCCTGACATGCGTCAGCCGCCTTTCACTTATGTAATCAATGCGAAAACCATCATGTAGATTATAGCAAGTTGAAAGTGTTATTTATTTATGTATGCCCAACCTAGAGAACAACTATGGCTGAAATCACATGCCATGAGACTGGAGGTGTTGTGCACATTCGAGAAACATGATGGAAGTTCTTCTCTAAGTAAATATAGAAGCCACATTACTAATAAAGTAATGAGCATGTATCATGGAAAGTCTTATTAGCCAATTAATGTTATTTTTTATGCATCAAGATACCAATGGAAATGAACGCATAGTACAAAGCTAATATAATCATTCCATAGACAGAGAATAAAGTTGAAAATACACAAAAGCACACATGCATAGAGAAGGACACTACTTACATTCAAACTATCACATAAAGCTCTTCAAATTGTTGATGGCCATCACACGAGTTTCCGGTAGGGCACAACATTGTAAGGATTTCCATCTTGTGTTACTATTAATCACTATGAGAAGAATAAAAAATCTAAAGTCTAAACATATGGAAAGCCCCTAGAAAAACTGAAATCTAAACCGATGTCCTACTCTTACATACAAAACTTGAAGTGTCTTTCCTTTTCACAGATAAGAAACCTTTAGTATCTGAAGCAGAACCAAAAGAAAAAATGTGTCACTAACACGGTGAAATAGAACTAAAATTGATACACCAATGTGTCAGTATGTAAAAATATCTCGTAAAATACACCATATTGCATCAACATACAAAGAAAAAACATGTCCTGTAAACATAAGGTACTATGGACATTGTTGAAGCTCGGCCTGCCATAAAGACCGAAAGTTTGCAAGTCCTTACACTGCCATGAATGTCTAAGTCCATGTCATCCCCAAGTTGACAAGTCCGAACAAAGACATTGAATGTCAAAGTGGCATGTGGTACTTGTAAGACTCATGGGCTTCTTGTGGGGATTCAAAATCTCTCACAGTTCCAGAAGCTCCGATTGATCAAGATTATCCCTCACCTATATAACACAAATAAAATCATTATATTACCAACTGAATGTTCGTTTTTAACCAACACATAAGCCTGGTGGCCAAAAACTATATATATATATATATATATATGCGACATGGGTGTAACTACACCCAATGCTAGGATGTATTTTTCATATACACAAAACTATTAAGAATTCATGGTTGTCATTTTGAATTGGGATTTGTAGTGTTAAGAACTAAGATGTATATGATTTTACGTGGCCAACTCTAGCAATGAAATGAAAATCTTCAAGACTTCAGTAAATACATATTTTATAAGAAGATATGTTTTGGAAGACCATATGTAGGTTACTCAACTCTGAATCATTTTTTATCAGATATGAAAGATAACATGCTCCAAAGGCTGCTCCTCTTAGTCTAAAATGTAGCTTGCACCACAATGATAAATGCATACATGAACTATGTAATATACCAGTCACTCATAATAATGTTTCCCATAAATATCAAGACCTCTTAGATGCCTTTTCTTGGCTTATCAAAACAGAGTATACTAATTCAGAAACATGTGTAAAACATACAGTATTACACAAAAAATCAAAGCTAAGACCCACAAGAAGGATTTCTTTATGGATATGCAAGGTTTTCCCTATCTATCAATTGCTTCTTCTAAATCCTCACCTATCAAGTGTTTTCTCTAAATAAAAATACTATAATGGTCCCTGGATTATATTGTATGACATGATTTGGTTTACAAATTCCATATCTGTATTCAAACAATAGTTTACCAGGAGCATGGTTTTCCATAGGTGGATGGAGGCTAGAGAGTAGTAAGGCATGAGGTCACTCCTATTCGTTATTAGGCAAGTGAGATGATGCGATAATACATACCATTCACAGCAAATAAGCATGTGCATATGTGAAGTGATTGAACTTCCATTAGATAGATTTGATACTATTTGTGCTTTTCTAAAAACATAAAAACTAAGCCACCAACACAATCATAGGATCAAATAATAAATGGCCTAGACCATTATTGATATGCAGAAAGATACAGCTGAATCACATAATTGACTTAGTTTCTATTATTCAACATATTGCAACTACAAGTAGAACTCAACCACTTCAGCCCAAGATGTTGTGCTAGTAGCCAAATCGGATCAAAAAGAGATAAAAAGAAAGTGAATAAGTCAACAGTGCCTTGTGAAAGCACATGAAAAAAAAGAAACTAAATGACTACAAGACTTGTTATCATTGACTGGAGCTAAATTTCATATATTTCTATAGCTCTTTATCCCTTTAGTTTCCAACATGGGAAACAACACAAATAAGAGAAAAAATGAGGTGGCATTTGAAAACATAAAACTTTTCGAGCCCCCCAACTTTACCCATATAATCATTGTTATCATTTAATGGAGGTTGATGATGGTGTTAAGTACCATGCATATAAACATATTGAAGGTGCTGCTAGCATCGGTGCACATTGTAGTAGAAGTCACCACTTCAAAGGTGGTAGATCATGTCTACTGCGCAACTTTATCCTGGTAGACGTTGTTGGGCCTCCAAGTGCAGAGTTTTGTAGGACAATAGCAAATTTCCCTCAAGTAGATGACCTAAGGTTTATCAATCCGTGGGAGGCGTAGGATGAACATGGTCTCTCTCAAACAACCCTGCAACCAAATAACAAAGAGTCTCTTGTGTCCCCAACACACCTAATACAATGGTAAATTGTATAGGTGCACTAGTTCAGCGAAGAGATGGTGATACAAGTGTAATATGGATGGTAGATATAGGTTTTTGTAATCTGAAAATATAAAAACAGCAAGGTAGCAAGTGGTAAAAGTGAGCGAAAACGGTATTGCAATGCTTGGAAACAAGGCCTAGAGTTCATACTTTCACTAGTGCAAGTTCTCTCAACAATGACAACATAATTAGATCATATGGCAATCCCTCAACGTGTAGCAAAAGTCACTCCAAAGTTCCTATCGCGGAGAACATAAGATGAAATTGCTTGTAGGGTACGAAACCACCTCAAAGTTATTCTTTCCGATCAATCCATTGAGCTATTCCTATAAGTGTCACAAACAACCCTAGAGTTTTAGTAAAATAACACCATATGACACACATCAATAACCCTAATGTCACCTAGATACTCCAATGTCACCACAAGTATCTATGGGTCAATTATACGATATGCATCAAACAACTTCAGATTCGTAATATTCAATCCAACATAAAGAACCTCAAAGAGTGCCCCAAGATTCCTACCAGAGAAACAAGGATGAAAATATGCATCAACCCCTATGCATAGATTACCCCAATGTCATCTCGGGAATCTACGAGTTGAGTGCCAAAACATACATCAAGTGAATCAATAGAACACCCCATTGTCACCACGGGTATCCCACGCAAGACACACATCAAGTGTTCTCAAATCCAGAATAGTATTCAATCAGATAATAGTGAAATCTCAAAGGTAAAACTCAATTCATCACAAGAAGATAGAGGGGAGAAACACCATATGATCCAACTATAATAACAAAGCTTGCGGTACATCAAGATCGTGCCAAATCAAGAACATGAGAGAGAGAGAGAGATCAAACACATAGCTACTGGTACATACCCTCAGCCCCGAGGGTGAGCTACTCCCTCCTCGTCATGGAGAGCGCTGGGATGATGAAGATGGCCACCGGTGATGGTTTCCCCCTCCGGCAGGGTGCCGGAACGGGCTCCTGATTGGTTTTTGTGGCTACAGAGTCTTGCGGCGGTGAAACTCCCGATCTAGGTTTATGTCTAGGTGTTTCTATATTTATAGGAATTTTTGGCGGCGAAAACAAGTCAGGGAGGTCCATGAGGAGCTCACAAGACTGGATGGCGCCCCCAGCGGGTAGGGAGCGCCCTCAACCCTTGTGGAGGCCTCGTGGCTCTTCTTGCCCAACTCTTTTGCTTCTGGGGCTTCTTCTGGTCCATAAAAAATCACAATAAATTTTCAGGTCAATTGGACTCCGTTTGATATTCCTTTTCTGCAAAACTCAAAAACAAGGAAAAAACAGAAACTGGCACTAGGCTCTAGGTTAATAGGTTAGTCCCAAAAATCATATAAAACATCCAAGATAGATAATATAATAGCATGGAACAATAAAAAAATATAGATACATTGGAGACGTATCAGTAGACAGCCACTTGGTCGCTCAGTGACATCACCATCCAACCAAGTGCAAGCTAGTCCTGAAGAGAGACACCCAAAGAATATGCCCGTGGTGACCCATTTAGATGGCGGGTCGTTAACAAGACGAAAGTCAACACGGGTCGTAAATGCACCGACCTACTACACCGGCCTTTAACAGGCCGAAAGTGTAGGCGGGCTGGAGTTATGTCATCGAGAATATGGGCCATTAATAGGCCGAATGTCACATCGGGTCACATATGGCCATGTGTTGCGCCAACCATTAATTGGTCGAAAATCACATCGGGCTAGAAGTGGCCCAACTCTGTAGTGCTAACAGGCCAAAAGTCAGACCTGGCTGAAAATGGCCCAATTCTAGCACGGGCCATTTATGGGCCGAAAGTATCATCGGACAAAAAATGGGCCCAAATGTAGCAAGACCTTAAACAGACCAGAAACACAACAGTCCATAATTGGGCCCAAATACATAGCAGACTGTT
Organism: Triticum urartu; assembly: GCF_003073215.2. Lineage (NCBI taxonomy): Eukaryota > Viridiplantae > Streptophyta > Magnoliopsida > Poales > Poaceae > Triticum > Triticum urartu. The sequence goes on along the minus strand of NC_053022.1, from coordinate 362,703,913 downwards.
AACGAGCCAGAAGTGGCCATGGGCCGCAATGATGAGAAATTCATGGGCCAAATTTACACTATTCTTCCGGGTCGTACCTGTAAATGGGTTGTGTGCAAGCCGACCGTTAATGGGTTTGCCTGCTAACTCTGACTAGGCCGGCCTTTTTATGTAAACGGGCCACTGTTGGGCCATGCCACATGTCAACATTTCATAGGCTCGTCTCATCCATTGGATGGATGACACTTGTCACAACTTAGAGCCAACATGTGGTTCCATTGCCGAATGAGAATTTTACACGTGGAATATTGCCATTGGTCCGGGCTATTAACAGATTATCGAATCCAATGCCGCCACCCGATAGCTTAATGGTGACCCATTACGGTGGATGCCATGTGTCGCTTACCCTTGACAAAAACACTTCCATGATGTGCCATTTATCGTCATGGAAGTGGACACTTTTGTGATGATAATTTGAGTATTGTCATGGAACACTTCTACAACAACACATGTATGACCATCTGGATTCTGTCAGAAAATCATCACAGATGTACATGCATGACAGAAAATGTGACCTACTGTGACAAACATGTAACATCTCGAAAGTGTTTTTTTTGTAGTGGAGGCTGATAGTCTACCGGCTTCAGCGGCCTCTGCCCCCTTTGTGGGTGGTGGCTCTAACATCGGTGGTGATGGGGGTTGGAGGAAGGATAGATTGAGGAATGCCTATATTAGGATGTGTAGAATTTTGGTTGTACGAGACGGGGTTCAAAATGGGGAAAGGGGAACTGGCTCACGAGCCAGACTCGTATATATTGCGGGTGGGGTAGGTACGATTGTGCCTAGTCTATGGGCGGCTCAAGCCGTTTCTATACGAGGTGATTATCCTCCCCTTGAGAAAAATACTCACCAAATAATGGACTTTATAGAGACACATCAATTTAAATTTAGCCGGTGGTAACACATACACTTTGCTTCTTTAGAACATCTCAAAGATGGAAAACCCTTTTTTCAACCAACTAATATTTTTCTCCCATACACCTCCTCCGCTCGACACGCGTTCCCTTTGGGGTCCACCCAGCCGCAAGCTTATCCTCCCCACCACATATTCTTCTCCACACATTCCCTGTGGGGATAGAGTCGTATATATTTCAGGCGGGGCGGGGACGGCTTTGTCTTGTGCGTAGGAGGCTCACATCGGATTATCCTCTGCTTGATAAAAATACTCACAAAAACATGTCCTTCATAGAAACATTTTAATTGAATCCAATGAGTTGGTTAGTAATAACTTTCTCTCTTAAAAACGTCCCAAAAAGAAAGAATGCATACACTATCTCATTGGCATGATATACTTCACTGCCACAAATGGATATAAAGTTAATTACCCTAATGAAAGAAGTGTCTCTACCACAACACAAATAATCATAAGTTTATGTAAGTGTGGTAACAACATTTTTTACATCATACAAGCACTAAAATTGTTGTTTATGTTAATGTTTTATTAAGAATGCATGGTTAAGCTTGAAAGACTTATAAAATAGCCAAGTGCTATTAGCTTAAACATGAATCTACCATAAATATCTTTCCACATTCTTGTAGACCAACAAAGTTTGGCAAAGAAACCTGTAACTTTAACCAGTTCAGCATAAAAATCTTATAAAATAACATCGACCCGAGCGCTATTAGTTTGAAACATGAATCTGCCATGATCTGTTTCCTGGTTCTTGCAGGTCAACAAAGTTTGGCAAAGAAACCTATAACTTCAACATGTTCAGTTTAAAAGTCTTTTAAAATACTCCCTAGTGCTATTAGTTCAAATGTGAATCTACCATAATCTCTTTCCTGGTTATTACATACCAACAAAGTTTGGCAGAAGAACCTATAACTTCAACTAGTTGAATTTAAAAGTCTTCTAAAATACGCCCCCAAAGCTATTAGTTTTAAAACTAAATATACCGTAATATCTTTCATGGTTCTTGCATGCCTACAAAGTTTGGTATAGAAACCTATAACTTCAAACAGCTCTGCGTAAAAGTCGTCTAAGATACCCCCCCCCTCCCAAGACAATTAGTTTAAAATGTGACTACCATAATCTATTTCCTGCTTCTTGTAGACCAACAAAGTTTGGCAGAGGAACCTACAACTTCAACCTATTCAGCTAAAAAGTCTTCTAAAATAACCCCACACGGGCGCTATTAGTTTAAAACATGAATTTGCCATGATCTCTTTCCTTGTTCTTAAAGGCCAACTATGTTTGGAAGTGAAACCTATAACTTCCACCAGTTCAGCTTAAAAGGCTTCTGAAATACCGCCCAAAGCTATTAGTTTAAAGACGAATCTACCATAATCTCTTTCCTAGTTATTGTAGACCAACAATGTTTGGTAGAGGAACCTATAACGTCAACCAATTCAACTTAAAGGTCTTCTAAAATAATCCCCTCCCCTAAGCTCTATTAGTATAAAACATGAATATATCATAATATTTTCCATGGTTCTTGCAGACCAAGAAAGGTTAGCACAGAAACCTATAACTTCAAATAGTTCAGTTTAAAAGTATTCTAAAATACCCCCAAATGTTATTATTTCAAACATGAATCTACCATAATCTCTTTCCTCGTTATTACAGACCAACAAAGTTTGGCAGAAGAACATATAACTTCAACAAGTTCAACTTACAAGTCTTCTAAAATACGCCCCCAATGCTATTAGTTTTAAAATTGAATATACCATAATCTCTTTCATGGTTCTTGCATGCCCACAAAGTTTGGCAGAGAAACCTGTAACTTCAACCAGCTCTGCATAAAAGTCGTCTAAAATACCCCCACCTAGAAATATGACTACCATAATCTATTTCCTGGTTCTTGTAGACCAACAAATCTTGGCAGAGGAACCTACAATTTTAACCTATTTAGCTTAGAAATCTTCTAAAATAACCCCACCCGAGCACTATTAGTTTAAAACATGAATTTGCCATGATCTCTTTTCTTGTTCTTAAAGGCCAACAATGTTTGGCAGTGCAACCTATAACTTCCACCAATTCAACTTAAAAGTCTTCTAAAATACCACCCCCAACGCTATTAGTTTAAAGACAAATCTACAATAATCTCTTTTCTAGTTATTGTAGACCAACAATGTTTGGTAGAGGAACCTATAACTTTAACCAATTCAACTTAAAAGTCTTCTAAAATAATCCCCTCCCCCCTAAGAACTGTTAGTTTAAAACATGAATATTTCATAATATTTTCCCTGGTTCTTGCAGACCAAGAAATTTGGCAGACAAACCAATAACTTCAACCAGTTCAGCACAAAAGCGTCTAAAATACCCCCACCCAACACAATTAATTTAAAACATGACTATCATAATCTATTTCCTAGTTCTTGTACACTCGGACAGTTTGGCAAAGGAACCTACAACTTCAACCTGTTTAGCTTAAAAGTATTCTAAAATAACCCCCATACAAATGCTATTAGTTTAAAACATGAATCTGCCATCATCTCTTTCCTTATTCTTAAAGGCCAAAAATGTTTGGCACAGGAACCTATAACTTCCACCAGTTTAGCTTAGGATTCTTCTAAAATACCACCAATGCTATTAGTTTAAACCCGAATCAGCCATGATCTCTTTCTTGGTTATTATAGACCAACAAAGTTGGCAGAGGAACCTATAACTTCAACAACTTTAGCTTAAAGTCTTCTAAAATACGCCCCTCCCCCAGCTCTATTAGTGTAAAACATGAATATACCATAATCTCTTTCCTGGTCTAGCAAAGCAAGAAAGTTTGGCAGAGAAACCAATAACTTCAACCAGTTTAGCATAAAAGTCAACACAGCAGGCCGTTAACACGATGAAAGTCAACACGGGCCGTAAATGCGCCGACCTACTACACGAATCGTTAACAGGCCGAAAGTGTGGGCGGGCTAGAATATGGGTCGTTAATAGGCTAGATGTCACGTCAGGCCACATGTGGCCCATGTGTTGCGCCGGACTTTAACTGGCCGAAAATCACATTGGGCTGGAAGTGGCCCAAGTCTACAGTGGGCCGCTAATAGGCCAAAAGTCAGACCTCGCCGAAAATGGCCCAATTCCAGCATGGGTCATTTATGGGTCGAGAGTATCATCGGGGAACAAATGGGCCCAAATGTAGCAGGACCTTAAATAGGGCAGAAACACACCGTGCCATAGTTGGGCCCGAATAGATAGCTGACTGTTAATGAGCCAGAAGTGACCATGGGCTACAATGATGAGAAATCCACAACGGGCCGGTGATGGGCCAAATTTACACTATTCTTGCGAGTTGTGCCTCTAAATGGGTCGTGTGCAAGCGGGCCATTAATTGGCCTATCGTTTTACTTTGACTGGGCTGACCTTTTTATGTAAACGAGCCATTGTTGGGTCATTCCACGTGTCGACATTTCATAGGCTCGTCTCGTCCATTGGATGGATGACACTTGTCACAACTTAGAGCAACACGTGGTTCCATTGGCGAATTAGAATTTTACCCATGGAAAATTGCCATTGGTCCAGGCTATTAACGGAATATCGGATCCAACACCGCCACCCGACAGCTTAACAGTGTTCTGTTATGGTGGATGCCATGTATCGATTACCCTTGACGAAAACACTTCCATGACGTGCCATTTATCGTCATGGAAGTGGACACTTCCGTGATGATAATTTGAGTATTGTCATGGAACACTTCTATGATAGCACATGCATGACTATTTGGATTCTATCTGAAAATCATCACAAATGTACATGCATGACAGAAAACATGACCTATTGTGAGAAACACGTATCAGCACGGAAGTGTTTTTTTTGTAGTGGAGGCTGGTGGTCTATCGGATTCGGTGGCCTCCACCCCCTTTGCGGGTGGTGGCTCCGACATTAGTGGTGGTGGGGGTTTGAGGAAGGATAGATCGCTGAATTCTTAGATTAGGATGTGAGAAATTTTGGCTATCTGAGACGGGGGCTGAAACGGGAAAGGGGAACCAGCCCACGAGTCAGACACGTATATATTGCGGGTAGGGTAGGTACGGTCGTGCCTAGTCTATGGGCGGCTTGAGCCATTTCTATAAGAGGTGATTATCCTCCGCTTGAAAAAATACTCACCAAATAATGGACTTTATATAGACACATAAATTTAAATTTAGCTAATGATAACACATTCACTTTCCTTCTTTAGAATGTCTCAAAGATGGAAAACCCTTTTTTCAACCAACTAATCTTTTCCTCCCGTACACCTTCTTCTCCGCTCGACACACGTTTTTCACCATGGGGCCCGCCCACCACAACCTTATCCACTCGACCACATATTCATCTCCACACATACCCTGTGGGGGCCGAACTCGTATATATTTCGGGCGGGGAAGGGACGGCTTCGCCTTGTGCGTAGGCAGCTCGCATCAGATTATCCTTCGCTTGAGAAAAATACTCGCAAAAAATTGGCCTTCGTAGACACATTTTAATTGAATTCAATGAGTTGGTTAGTGATAACTTTCTCTCTTAAAAACGTCTCAAAATAAAGAATGCATACAATATCTCATCGGCATAATATACTTCACTGCCACAAATGGATATAAAGTTAATGACCCTAATGAAAGAAAGTGTCTCTACCACAACACAAATAATCATCAGTTTATGAAAGTGTGGCAACAACATGTTTTGCATCAGACAAGCAGGCAAATTGTTGTTTATGTTAATATTTTGTTAAGCATGCATGGTTTATTAACTCGTATGGATTTCGCCCGTCCCACTAAACTATATGCCAAATAGGAATGTTGCATCATGAGACCCCCCCCCCCTCCCCAAATTATGTCCATTCAGGGCTTTATGGGTAGAACTGGCATCTTCTAACTTCTCAAAGTCGAAGTTTGCAGAAGTTTGATATCTAGAGAAATCAACACCTTCAATCTTTCGAGTCTTTTGAAACTCTTCGTCTACCTCCTACTTTGAAATAGGTGAATTATGTCCTCCAATTCATAGGTTCCGAATAGATCTAGCGATAAAAACCAAGGAACAAACACTGGCCATTAAAAGGAATAATATTTATGTAATGAAATAGAAGACTAAAATCCTCATCCAAGCAGTACTAACAACAAAACTTATGAGATAGATATGAATTTACTCTGTCTAAATTAAAGTGAAACATATAAGAGATCGCATGCACTTCATAGTTATGTCAAAGCATAGCCTGAATACCATGAAATTTCATGACTTGTGCACAACCCATTACACAAAAACAGCTGATGAATGGAGCAATTTGAACCGATAAATAAACAACTACCACTAACCAAGGATAATTCAGTATTTGTACACCATTCACACTTAAATCAAACCATACCATAGGGACTAGATATTCACCTATTCCATATTTCATAGAAATTAAAGCTGCAATTACTCGAGTAAGTATCATGAGGGCATAAATCTATAAACTACGCCAGCATAACAATTTCACCCTAGAACAAGGAACAATCACCAATCTAGGACTATGTTACAACATATATCATCCGGCTTGGTCCAAACCACATAAAAGAGCAAGACCACAGGATGATAACTCTCCTTCTTGTGTGTCAGGCCAAATCACACCAAAATCGTAATTACCTGAAAATTCTAATTGTAGGGTGACAACTTGGTGCTAGATCACAGTAGCGATACAAGGTTGGATCTTATTCGGGCGGTCGAGAAGGAAGTGGAGATATTACTGGTCGAGAAAACTTGATCTAGATGAAGGAGCCCTTGACATTGGACCCGTGGAGATCCTAGAGGGCAGCCTATGACTGGGCGAGGGAGCGAAAGAGGACGAATGGATACCTACATGAGTCACCATGCCTCACGATATAGTCAAGTGCTATGTGCGGGGCAAAGGTTGCACTGAGGTCGTCCTCGCCCGTGTGCTGGGCAGGTTGCCGACCCACGATGTGTTCTGGTGCTTCTTGAGCATGTGTAGATTTTCCCATAAAGAGGAAAGGGTCATGCAGCAAAGTAGAGATAAGTATTTCCCTCAGTTAAGAACCAAGGTATCAATCCAGTATGAGGAACACACAAGTGTCCAGTAATTGCACCTGCACAAACAAAAAAATACTTGCACCCAACGTGATAAAGGGGTTCTGAATCCCTTTCATGGCTACTTGCAAGGATGAGATCTCATAGTGGTAGATGTAAAAGATAAATAAAAGTGCGAAATAAAATAAAAGTAAATAAATTACAGCAAGGTTTCTTGGGGTTTTTGATTTTGTAGATCAGAAAATAATATGATAAAAGATAGAACCAGGGGCCAAAGTTTTCACTAGAGGCTTCTCTCTTGAAAGAAATCATACGGTGGGTAAACAAATTATGGTTGAGCAATTGATCGAAAAGCGCATAGTTATGACAATATTGAACATAATGATCATGTATATAGGCATCACGTCCGAGACAAGTAGACTGACTCCTACTTGCATCTACTACTATTACTCCACACATCGGCCGCTATCTAGCATGCATCTAGTGTATTAAGTTAACAAAAATGAAGTAACGCCTTAAGCAAGATGACATGATGTAGAGGGATAGATCCAATCAATATGAAAAAATCCATCTTTTTATCCTTAATGGCAACAATACAAATACATGTCATGTGTTGGGGAACACAGTATTTCAAAAAATTTACCTACAATCACGCAAGATCTATCTAGGAGATGCATAGCAACGAGAGGGGAGAGTGTGTCCACGTACCCTCATAGACCGAAAGCGGAAGTGTTTAGTAACGCGGTTGATGTAGTCGAACGTCTTCATGATCCAACCGATCCAAGTACCGAATGTATGACATCTCCGCGTTCAGCACACGTTCAGCTCGATGACGTCCCTCGATCTCTTGATCTAGTTCAGGACGAGGGAGTTCCGTCAGCACAACAGCGTGGCGACGGTGATGATGAAGTTACCGGCGTAGGGCTTCGCCTAAGCACTACGACGGTATGACCGAGGTGTGTAACTGTAGAGGGGGGCACCGCACACGGCTAAGAGAAGACTTGGTGTGCCTTTCGGGTGCCCCCCCTCCCACGTATATAAAGGGGGAGGAGAGGTGGCCGGCCCAAGGGGGCGCGCCAGGTGTGGGGATTCCTACTAGGACTCCCTAGTCCAAGTAGGATTCCCATCTCCTTTTTTCCTTTTAGGGATAGCAAAGAGGGAAAGAGTGGAGGAGTCCCTTGTCCAATTCAGATTGGCAAGGGGGGCGCACGCCAACTCCCTGGTCGGCCCTCTCTCCTCCACTAAGGCCCATGTGTGGCCCATTAACTTCCCGGGGGGTTCCGGTAACCCCCGGTACTTCGAAACTTATCTGATACTTCCCGAAACCATTCCGCTGTCCGAATATAGCCTTCCAATATATGAATCTTCACCTCTCGACCATTTCGAGACTCCACGTCATGTTCGTGATCACATCCGGGACTCCGAACAAACTTCCTTCATCAAATCACATAACTCATAATACAAATCGTCATCGAACGTTAAGCGTGCGGACCCTACGGGTTTGAGAACTATGTAGACATAATCGAGACACATCTCCAGTTAATAACCAATAGCAGAACCTGGATGCTCATATTGGCTCCTACATATTCTATGAAGATCTTTATCGGTCAAACCGTATAATAACATACGTCATTCCCTTTGTCATCGGTATGTTACTTGCCCAAGATTCGATCGTCGGTATCATCATAACTAGTTCAATCTCGTTACCGGCAAGTCTCTTTACTCGTTCTGTAATGCATCATCCCGTGACTAACTCATTAATCACATTGCTTGCATGGCTCGTAGTGATGTGCATTACCGAGAGGGCCCAGAGATACCTCTCCAATACATGGAGTGACAAATCCTAATCTAGATCTATGCCAACTCAACAAACACCATCAGAGACACCTGTAGAGCATCTTTATAATCACCCAGTAACGTTGTGACGTTTGATAGCACACAAGGTGTTCCTCCGGTATTCGGGAGTTGCATAATCTCATAGTCAAAGGAACATGTATAAGTCATGAAGAAAGCAATAGCAATAAAACTGAACGATCATTATGCTAACCTAACGGTTGGGTCTTTCCATCACATCATTCTCTAATGATGTGATCCCATTTATCAAATGACAACAAATGTCTATGGTTAGGAAACTTAACCATCTTTGATTAACGAGCTAGTCTAGTAGAGGCTTACTAGGGACACTGTGTTTTGTCTATGTATCCACACATGTATCAAGTTTCCGGTTAATAAAATTCTAGCATGGATAATAAACATTTATCATGATATAAGGAAATATAAAATAACAACTTTATTATTGCCTCTAGGGCATATTTCCTTCAGTCTCCCACTTGCACTAGAGTCAATAATCTAGTTCACATCGTCATGTGATTTAACACCAATAATTCACATCTTTATGTGATTAGTTCACATCTCTATGTGACTAACACCCAAAGGGTTTACTAGAGTCAATAATCTAGTTCACATTGCTATGTGATTAACACCCAAAGAGTACTAAGGTGTGATCATGTTTTGCTTGTGAGAGAAGTTTAGTCAACGGGTCTGCCATATTCAGAGTCGTATGTATTTTGCAAATTTTCTATGTCTACAATGCTCTGCATGGAGCTACTCAAGCTAATTGCTCCCACTTTCAATATGTATCCAAATTGAGATTTAGAGTCATCCGGATCAGTGTCAAAGCTTGCATCGACGTAACCCTTTACGACGAACTCTTTGTCACCTCCATAATCAAGAAACATATCCTTATTCCACTAAGGATAATTTTGACCGCTATCTAGTGATCCACTCCTGGATCACTATTGTACCCTCTTGCCAAACTCATGGTGAGGTACACAATAGGTATGGTACACAACATAGCATACTTTATGGAACCTATGACTAAGGCATAGGGAATGACTTTCATTCTCTATCTATTTTTTGTCGTGGTCGGGTTTTGAGTCTTACTCAACTTCACACCTTGCAACACAGGCAAGAACTCCTTCTTTGACTGTTCCATTTTGAATTACTTCAAAATCTTGTCAAGGTATGTACTCATTGAAAAATCTTATCAAGCATCTTGATCTATCTTTATATATTTTTATGCCCAATATGTAAGCAGCTTCACCAAGGTCTTTCTTTGAAAAAATCCTTTCAAACACTCCTTTATGATTTCTAGAAAATTCTACATCATTTCCGATCAACAATATGTCATTCACATATACTTATCAGAAAGGTTGTAGTGCTCCCACTCACTTTCTTGTAAATACAGGCTTCACCACAAGTCTGTATAAAACTATATGCTTTGATCAACTCATCAAAGCGTATATTCCAACTCCGAGATGCTTGCACCAGTCCATAGATGGATTGTTGGAGCTTGCACATTTTGTTAGCACCTTTAGGATTGAAAAAACCTTCTGGTTGTATCATATACAACTCTTCTTTAATAAATCCATTAAGGAATGCAGTTTTGACATCCATTTGTCAGATTTCATAAAATGTGGCAATTGCTAACACCTTGAACTTGTCGAAAACCTTTTGCGACAATTTGAGCTTTGTATATAGTAACACTACTATCAGCGTCCGTCTTCCTCTTGAAGATCCATTTATTCTCAATGTCTCGCTGATCATCAGGCAAGTCAATCAAAGTCCATACTTTGTTCTCTTACATGGATGCCATCTCAGATTTCATGGCCACAAGCCATTTCGCGGAATCTGGGCTCATCATCACTTCCTCATAGTTCATAGGTTTGTCCTGGTCTAGTGACATGACTTCCAGAACAGGGCTACCATACCACTCTGGTGCGGACCATACTCTGGTTGACCTACGAGGTTCGGTAGTAACTTGATCTGAAGTTTCATGATCATCATCATTAGCTTCCTCACTAATTGGTGTAGGAATCACTAGAACTGATTTCTGTGATGAACTACTTTCCAATTCGGGAGAAGGTACAATTACCTCATCAAGTTCTACTTTCCTCCCACTCACTTATTTCGAGAGAAACTCCTTCTCTAGAAAGGATCCATTCTTAGCAACAAATATCTTGCCTTCGGATCTGTGATAGAAGGTGTACCCAACAGTTTCTTTTGGGTATCCTATGAATATGCATTTCTCCGATTTGGGTTCGAGCTTATCAGTTTGAAACTTTTTCACATAAGCATCGCAACCCCAAACTTTAAGATTTGGTTTCTTGCCAAACCATAGTTCATATGGTGTTGTCTCAATGGATTTAGATGGTGCCCTATTTAACGTGAATGCAACTGTCTCTAATGCATAACCCCCAAAACGATAGCAGTAAATCGGTAAGAGACATCATAGATCGCACTATATCTAATAAAGTACGGCTACGACGTTCGGACACGCCATTACGCTGTGGTGTTCCAGGTGGCATGAGTTGTGAAACTATTCCACATTGTTTTAAATGAAGGCCAAAACTCGTAACTCAAACATTCGCCTCTGCGATCAGATTGCGGAAACTTGATTTTCTTGTTACGATGATTCTCCACTTCACTCTAAAATTCTTTGAAATTTTTAAAATGATTCAGACTTGTGTTTCATTAAGTAGATATACCTATATCTGCTCAAATCAACTGTGAAGGTTAGAAAATAACGATACCCGCCACGAGCCTCAACACTCATTGGACCGCATACATCAGTATGTATTATTTCCAATAAGTCAGTGGCTCGCTCCATTGTTCCGGAGAACGGAGTTTTAGTCATCTTGCCCATGAGGCATAGTTCACAAGTACCAAATGATTCATAATCAAGTGATTCCAAAAGTCCATCTGCATGAAGTTTCTTCATGCGCTTTACACCAATATGACCTAAACGGCAGTGCCACAAATATGTTGCACTGTCATTATTAACTTTTCATCTTTTGGCATCAATATTATAAATATGTGTATCACTACGATCGAGATTCAGTAAACCATTTACATTGGATGTAAGACCACAGAAGGTTTCCTTCATGTAAATAGAAAAACAATTATTCTCTGATTTAAGTGAACAACCGTATCGCAATAAACATGATCCAATCATATTCATGCTCAACGCAAACACCAAATAACATTTATTCAGCTCCAATAATAATCCCAAAGGTAAGGGGAGTGTGCGATGTTGATCTTATCAACCTTGAAATCACTTTCAACACACATCGTCGCCTCGCCCTCAACTAGTCTCTGTTCATTTTGTAACTCCCGTTTCGAGTTACTACTCTTAGCAACTGAACCAGTATCAAATACCGAGGGGTTGCTATAAACACTAGCAAAGTACACATCAATAACATGTATATCAAATATACCTTTGTTCACTTTGCCATCTTATCCACCAAGTATCCGGGGCAATTCCACTTCCAGTGACCATTTCCTTTGCAGTAGAAGCACTCAGCTTCAGGCATGGGTCCAGCTTTGGGCTTCTTCCCGAGAGTGACAACTTGCTTCCCATTCTTCTTGAAGTCCCCTTTCTTCTTGACGTCCCCTTGCCCTTTTTTCTTGAAACTAGTGGTCTTGTTAACCATCAACACTTGATGCTCTTTCTTGATTTCTACCTTCGCTGATTTCAGCACCGCGAAGAGCTTGGGAATCGTTTTGTTATCCCTTGCATATTATAGTTCATCACGAAGTTCTAGTAACTTGGTGATAGTGACTAGAGAACTCTGTCAATCACTATCTTATCTGGAAGATTAACTCCTACTTGATTCAAGCGATTGTAGTACCCAAACATTCTGAGTACATGTTCACTGGCTAAGCTATTCTCCTCCATCTTGTAGGCAAAGTACTTGTCAGAGGTCTCATACCTCTTGACATGGGCATGAGTCTGAAATACTAATTTCAACTCTTGTAACATCTCATATGCTCTGTGGCGTTCAAAACATTTTTGAAGTCCCGGTTCTAATCCGTAAAGCATGGCGCACTAAACTACCAGGTAGTCATCATACCGAGCTTGTCAAATGTTCATAACGTCTTCATCTGCTCCTGCAATAGTTGTGTCACCTAGTGGTGCATCAAGGACATAATTCTTTTGTGCAGCAATGAGGATAATCCTCAGATCACGGACCTAGTACGCATCATTGCTACTATCATCTTTCAACTTAGTTTTCTCTAGGAACATATCATAAATAAAATGGGGAAGCTATACGCGAGCTATTGATCTACAACATAGATATGAAAATACTATCAGGACTAAGTTCATGATAAACTAAAGTTCAATTAATCATATTACTTAAGCACTCCCACTTAGATAGACATCCCTCCAATCATCTAAATGATCACGTGATCCATATCAACTAAACCATGTCCGATCATCACGTGAGATGGAGTAGTTTTCAATGGTGAACATCACTATGTTGATCATATCTACTATATGATTCACGTTCCACCTTTCAGTCTTAGTGTTCCGAGGCCATATCTGCATATGCTAGGCTTGTGAAGTTTAACCCGAGTATCCCGCGTGTGCAAAACTGGCTTGCACCCGTTGTATGTGAACGCAGAGCTTATCACACCCGATCATCACTTGGTGTCTCGGCACGACGAACTGTCGCAACAGTGCATACTCAGCAAGAACTTATACCTTGAAATTTAGTGAGGGATCATCTTATAATGCTACCGCCATACTAAGCAAAATAAGATGCATAAAGGATAAACATCACATCCAATCAAAATATGTGACATGATATGGCCATCATCATCTTGTGCCTTTGATCTCCATCTCCAAAGCATCGTCATGATATCCATCGTCACCGGCATGACACCATGATCTCCATCATCTTGATCTCTATCACCGTGCCTCACATGGTCGTCTCGCCAACTATTGCTTTTGCAACTATTGCTATCGTATAGCGATAAAGTAAAGAAATTATATGACGCTTGCATCTTATGCAATAAAGAGACAACCATAACGCTCCTGCCAGTTGCCGATAACTTTAACAAAACATGATCATCTCATACAACAATTTATATCTCATCACGTCTTGACCATATCATATCACAACATGCCCTGCAAAAACAAGTTAGACGTCCTCTACTTTGTTGTTGCATGTTTTACGTGGCTGCTATGGGCTTCTAGAAAGAACCGTTATGACCTATGCATCAAAACCACAATAATTTTTCGTCAAGTGTGTTGTTTTAACCTTCAAAAAGGACCGGTCGTAGACAAACTTGATTCAACTAAAGTTGGAGAAACAGACACCCGCCAGCCACCTGTGTGCGAAGCACGTCGGTAGAACCAGTCTCATGAACGCGATCATGTAATGTCGGCCCGGGCCGCTTCATCCAACAAAACCGCCATATCAAAGTAAGATGTTGGTGGTAAGCAATATGACTATTATCGCCCACAACTATTTGTGTTCTACTCATGCATATAACATCTACGCATAGACCTGGCTCTGATGCCACTGTTGGGGAACACATTATTTCAAAAAATTACCTACGATCACGCAAGATCTATCTAGGAGATGCATAGCAACGAGAGGGGAGAGTGTGTCCACGTACCCTCATAGACTGAAAGCGGAAGTGTTTAGTAACACGGTTGATGTAGTCGAACATCTTCGCGATCCAACCGACCCAAGTACCGAACGTACGGCACCTCCGCGTTCAGCACACGTTCATCTCGATGACGTCCCTCGATCTCTTGATCTAGTTGAGGACGAGGGAGAGTTGCGTCAGCACAACGGCATGGAGACGGTGATGCTGAAGTTACCGGCGCAGGGCTTCGCCTCAGCACTACGACGATATGACCAAGGTGTGTAACTGTGGAGGGGGGCAGCGCACACGGCTAAGAGAAGACTTGGTGTGCCTTTGGGGTGCCCCCCTCCCACGTATATAAATGGGGGAGGAGAGGTGGCCGGCCCAAGGGGGCGCGCCAGGTGTGGGGAGTCCTACTAGGACTCCCTAGTCCAAGTAAGATTCCCCTCTCCTTTTTCTTTTTCGGAATAGCAAAGAGGGAAAGAGAGGAGGAGTAGGAGAGGGAAAGGGGGGCGCCGCCCCCATCCATTGTCCAATTCAGATTTGCAAGGGGGCGCGCACCAACTCCCTGGTCGGCCCTCTCTCCTCCACTAAGGCCCATGTGTGGCCCATTAACTTCCCGGGGGGGTCCGGTAACCCCCGGTACTCTGAAACTTATCCGATACTTCCCGAAACCATTCCTCTGTCCGAATATAACATTCCAATATATGAATTTTCACCTCTCGACCATTTCGAGACTCCTCGTCATGTCCGTGATCTCATCCGGGACTGCAAACAAACTTCGGTCATCAAATCACATAACTCATAATACAAATCGTCATCGAACGTTAAGCGTGCGGACCCTACGGGTTCGAGAACTATGTAGACATGACCGAGACACATCTTCGGTCAATAACCAATAGCGGAACCTCTATGCTCATATTGGCTCCTACATATTCTACGAAGATCTTTATCGGTCAAACCGCATAACAATATACGTCGTTCCCTTTGTCATCGGTATGTTACTTGCCCGAGATTCGCTCGTCGGTATCATCATACCTAGTTCAATCTCGTTGCCGGTAAGTCTCTTTACTCGTTCTGTAATGCATCATCCCATGACTAACTCATTAGTCACATTGCTTGCAAGGCTCATAGTGATGTGCATTACCGATAGGGCGCAGAGAAACCTCTCCAATACACAGAGTGACAAATCCTAATCTCGATCTATGCCAACTCAACGAACACCATCGGAGACACCTGTAGAGCATCTTTATGATCACCCAGTTACGTTGTGACGTTTGATAGCACACAAGGTGTTCCTCCGATATTCGAGAGTTGCATAATCTCATAGTCAGAGGAACATGTATAAGTCATGAAGAAAGCAATAGCAATAAAACTAAACGATCATTATGCTAAGCTAACGGATGGGTGTTGTCCATCACATCATTCTCTAATGATGTGATCCCGTTTATCAAATGACAACACATGTCTATAGTTAGGAAACTTAACCATATTTGATTAACGAGCTAGTCTAGTAGAGGCTTACTAGGGACACTGTGTTTTGTCTATGTATCCACACATGTATCAAGTTTCCGGTTAATACAATTCTAGCATGGATAATAAACATTTATCATGATATAAGGAAATATAAAATAACAACTTTATTATTGCCTCTAGGGCATATTTCGTTCATCATGTCCCCTTCTGTTACTAGGATTGAGCACCGCAATATTGAACCCATCACAAAGAACCTCTACCATTGCAAGAAAAAACAATCTAGTTGCCCAAGCCAAATCAATAGATCGGAGAGAAATACAAAGCTATATAAATCATGCATAAAAGAGTACAGAGAAGACTCAAATAATATTCATAGATAATCTGATCATGAACCCATAGTTCATCGGATCTCAATAAGCACACCGCAAAAGAAGATTACATCGAATAGATCTCGAAGAACATAGAGGAGAACAATGTATTGAAGATCAAAGAGAGAGAAGAAGCCATCTAGCAACTAGCTATGGACCCGTAGATCTATGGTAAACTACTCACACATCATTGGAAGGGCGGCAAGGTTGATGTAGAATCCCTCCGTGATCGAATCCCCCTCCCACGGAGTACTGCAAAAGGTCCCCAGATGGAATCTCACGAAGACAAAAACTTTTGGCGGTGGAAAAGTATTTTTGGTGTGCCCTCTGGTCTACGGGGAATATTTGGGTATTTATGGAAGAAAAAATAGGGTTGGAAGTGCCACGGGGGGCCCACAAGCTTGGGGGGGCCCTGGGGCGCCCCCTGAGCTTGTGGCCACCTCGTGGCTCTTCTGGCCTCCTCCTGAAGCTTCCAGGGTGTCTTGCAGTCCAAGAAAAATTGTCAAAAAGTTTTGTTCCTTTTGGAATCTATTTGGTATTCATTTTCTGTAAAGACAAAAACAAGGAAGAAACAACAACTAGCACTAGGCACTAAGTTAATAGGTTAGTCCCAAAAACATGATAGAAAATAGCATAATAATGCATATAAAACATCCAAGATTGATAATATAACAGCATGGAACAATGAAAAATTGTAGATACATTGGAGATGTATCATGTTCATCTCATGGGCTGCCCCTGGCGTGATGGCAGCACCCCCTATGTCAGAGGGTTCTTATTCATTCGGTGGCCAGGGAGGATGATGTTCTATCGGCCTCGGCGGCCTCCACAATCTTTGCAGGCGGTGGCTCCGACATCAGCAATGGTGGGGGTTGGAGGAGGGAGAGATCACCAAACGCCTTGATTATGATGCGGGAAATTCTGCATGTCTGAGACGGGGGCCGAAATGGGGAAAGGGGAACCGACCCACCAGCCGGACTCGTATATATTGTGGCAGGGTAGGTGCGGTTGCGCCTAGTCTATGCGCAGCTTGGGTCGTTTCTTTACGATGTGATTATCCTTCGCTTGAAAAAAATACTTACCAGATAATATCCTTTATATGGACACATCAATTTAAAATCTAGGGGGTGATAATGCATACACTTTCCTTCTTTAAAATGTCTCGAAGATGGAAAACCATAAAGTCACAACCAGCTAATCTTTTCCTCCCATACACCTCCACCTCTGTTCGACACACGTTCATTGTGGGGCCACCCACCGCAATCTCTCTCAACCTTATCTTCTCCATGACATATTCTTCTCCACACGTTCCCTGTGGGGCCGGACTCATATATATTTAGGGTTGGGTAGGGACGGCTTCGCCTTGTGTGTAGGCGGCTCTCAACAGATTATCCTCCGCTTGAGAAAAATACTCGCAAAAATGTGGTCTTCACAGACACCTTTTAATTGAATTCAACGAGTTGGTTAGTAATAACTTTCTCTGTTCAAAATGACTCAAAAAGAAAGAATGCGTACAATATCTCATTGGCATAATATACTCCACTGCCACAAATAGATATAAAATAAATGACCCTAATGAAGAAAAGCGTCTCTACCACAACACAAATAATCATAAGTTTATTTAAGCATGGTAACAACATTTTTTTTACATCATACAAGCATGCAAATTGTTGTTTATGTTAAAGTTTTATTAACCATGCATGGTTTATTAACCCATATGAATTTCGCCGATCCCACCAAACTATATTTCTAAGAGGAATGTTGCATCCTGCGGCCCCCAAAATATGTCCCATGTAGGGCTTCTCAAAGTCGATGTCAATAGAAGTTTGATCACTGAAGAAATTAACACCTTCAATCGTCCCAATCTTTGAAAAAATCTTTGTCTACCTCCTGCTTTTAAATAGATGAATTAATTCCTCCAACGAATAGGTTCCTAATAGCTCTAGCTATAAAAACCAACCAACAAACACAAGCCATCAGAAGGCATACTATTATGTAATGAAATAGAAGAATAAAATCATCATCCAAACAGTCCTAGCAACAAAACTTATGAGATAACTACGAATTTACTCGGTCAAAATTAAATTGAAACATATTAGAGATAGCACGTACTTCACAGTTATATCAAATCACAACCTGAATAACGTCAAATTGAGTCACTTTTTCACAACTCATTAGACAACAGCCACAGATGAATGGAGCAATTTGACTTGAGAAAAAACAACTACCACTAATGAATGATAATACAGTAATTGTACACCATTCGAACTTAAATCAAACCATACCATTGGGACTAGATATTGACCTATTCCATAGCAAAATACAACTGGAACTACACTAGTAAGTATCACGAGGGCATAAATCTTTAAACTATGCCAACATAAGAATTTCACCCTAGAAAAAGGAACAATCGTCAATCTAGGACTATATTTGTCGCACCCAATATGCGGTCTTATCCTCAAGGGAATTGAAAGTCCTGCTAAGGATAGAAGCGGATGTCAGAGATGCTTCACAAGGTGGATATCATTATAACATACCATGTACTGAATAGATGAGAATACCAGATAAAGACTTTCACTCGCCACAAGCTACAACAGGAAAACATCAATACATTAATACATAGCAATCATCATACAGAAGCGCAGGATCCGACTACATATGAAAACAAATGAAAACGAAGAACAACACCCACCCTGCTAATCCCGGGCTGCCAACCGAGAACCCATCCTATGATCGACGATGACGAAGAACTCCAGACAAAACAAGCATGCATCGCTCTCAAGTTAAATAATCGCTTTACTGTACCTGCACATGTTGTTGTAGTAATCTGTGAGCCACGAGGACTCAGCAATCTCATTAACACAGGTATCAAAAATAGCAAAGCTTAATGGGTATGGAATGAATAAGTGGTGAGGTTATAACAAGCACTAAGCATTTGTATGTGGCTAACTTATGAGTACAAGAATAAGGGTAAACTACGCATAATCGGGCGCAAAATTAATATGATCAAGAAGTGATCATGAACTCCTACTTGCGAGTCATTCATAACCAAATTGTGTTCTCTTCTTGAACTCCCTAGAAAAGAGACGATCACAATTACACACGCGGTTGGTGTATTTTAACTGAATTTAGTGTCAAGTTCTCTACAACCGGATATTATAAATTTCCAAGTCGCCACATAACCACGGGCACGGTTTTCTGAAAGATATAACCCTGCAAGGGTGTCCCAACTTAGTCCATCACAAACTCTCATGATCAGCGTTAGAAAACCTCAACCTCGAGATAGCCCAAAGTGTCCTAGGAATCCCGATGCACAAGACATTTCGACACTGGTAAAACAAAACCAGCAAGACCTCCCGATGTGCCGACACCCTGATAGTAGTCGCGCGTATATCGTCTCAGGCCACGATAGATGAGCTATGCTTACAGCGACCTATTCCATGAGTTACCCCAGGCCGCGCCGCAAGTTTCCCTAGTTTGGACCAACACTCATGAGGAGCATTGGCTCAGTTTGTTGATTAATTATCCATAGGGGCTAGCAGGTCCCTATCCGAGTCTTAGTTAATACTAGAAAATGTTAACACCAAAGTTGGGCCTTGCTGGAATATCTTTATTCAAAGCGAACTGTCAAGGGGGATCCATAAACCCCAACCGTGTAAGGAATACAAATCAAGGAGCATAACATCGGTATGACGGGAACTAGGGCGGCATGAGTGGAACAAAACACCAGGCAAAAGACAGAGCCTTCCACACACAACCAAGTATATAGATGCATTAGTTAAATAAGAGATACTGTGATATCCCATGATATACATGTCCCAAACATGGAACAACCTGCAACTACACTGACAACTAGCAACACTATAAGAGGGGCTAGCTGAGCAAAGCGGTAACATAGCCAAACAACGGTTTGCAAGGATAGTGGAGGTTAGATGGTTATCATGGCAATTTGGGAGGCTAACAAACAAGTGGTAGGTAGCGAGACATAGTGATAGTATCGAGACAACTAGCAAGCAAAGATAGTAGTCATATCCAAGGTAATGATCATATTGCCTGGAATTTCGCTAGGAAGAAGATCGAATCCATGAAGTACTCAAACTAGCGTAGTCGAACGAATCCTCACACTTGCAACATTTTCGGAATCTATCAAGAAGAAGCACAAGCGGAAAGAAGCAAACAACATGGTAAACAAAGAAGCATAATCATGGCATGATGAACAACCTTGTATGATGCATGTTCGGTTTTAAAAGGCATGACGTGGGAAAATGCAACAACCAAATACTACAAATTAAGTGAAGCTCAATATGCAATGAGTTACATATTGACAAAACTTCACACCCAAATATTTAGTTCACTCCCGTTTATGTATATGACAAGATTAAATGCTATTAAACATGACAAGAGGTGAAGCATATGTACACAACCTATTTAGGCAAGTTTAAATGAGGCCGGAAACAGCAAATAACAATTCCAGAAAATCCCCACATGTTATTTTTGAATTTGCTAATGTTCTGCCTAAAGCACAATTTCAAAGTTGTTAAACTGCAAAATAAAGGGCACCATGTTAAGTTATGGTTATTTAGTTATGAAATAAACCATTTTAACATGTCATTTATGCAAATTAATGTGAACAACAATTTCGAACATTTTTATCATGGATGAAATTTGCATATTATGAAACTACATGAAATTCTAAGTATTTTACATATATGACATGATTTATTACGATGCACAGTTTGTGAGTTATTATATGCATGAGGATGATATTTTCAAGTTGATGCAAATTGTATGAAAATGTTGACATGAAGGATGGTATAGAGCATTTTTGTTGCCATGACGAAAAGAAAGGGTGCCATGGTGGCGATAATGGAAATGGTGCCACGGGAACATTCCGATGATCTGACAACTCTTTGAGACACCGGTGAAAAAGAAGGGTGGCATGAGCGTGTAAGATGGTGGGGTGATCCCGATTATCAGGTTCCCACGTGCGGACGGCGGTGCAAAATGAGGGATGTGCAAGTGACAAATTGCATACAATGCAAAAAAGCGGTGCATCTCATACATCACAAGTGTTCGCCCACTGGTGGCCATCTCGGCGATATACCTTCAGAGCATGCGTTTTGGGGCAGACCGAGTCATCAACGGAAGTAGATGTTCAGGGGTCGTCCTGGGAAGTTGTAGCGCCCAACACAAAATCGGTCAAGTCTGTGTGTATTTGTACCATCCCAAGATCATGTTGGCACACACAGTACATTGATGAAAATATCAAAGTTCAATCACACCTAATTTATTACATGATTCTCATATAGAGTCTTTATTACATGAGAATAAATTCGGCCGAAGGCCAACTCATGAGAAAAAAACTAAATACGGAAGCATAGACGATAAGCTAGTCCATCAACTCCATAGGGCAATCACCGAGCGTGGATCGTAGCCTCACTCCTGGTCAGAAAACTCCTCTGCAACATAGGACGTTGCAGCCGTGTAGGCCAGCATTATGGAATATGCTAGCAAGTCATAGAGAGGGAACAATAATAAAATACTAACTCTATATGCAATTTGGCTGTGGGGCTCTAAGTTTAAGTTTTTGCCAAAAAGCCATTTTTTCCTACAACAAAAGGACTTGCTTGCAATTACTACAAAATATTGGTGGTTATTCAGATGGTTCCGCCAACCAGTGTCTCATACCTAAAATCATTAAATACCCATCAGTTGATAAAATATGTTTGGTGTCGAGATTTCCGATAACTCCAATTCCAGAGGCTCGGTTGTCCATAACCGCGGACACGGCTGGTCGAATAGATTTCCACTCTGTAAAGTCTTGTGCACTTTACCCGCAAGAACCATTCCCTCCTTTGAGTCTTCACACTGCATGGTGTTTGAAGATGGGACGAACGAAACAGGTTCTTCCGTAGGGATCCTCTGGGCCACTGCTAGTGCCCATCCATAACCTATCGTTCTTCTACATCTGCTGGCACCGTCCGTCCAGAGTCGCGCCTAGGGTCGACCAAGCCAGAGCCCATAATGGCTTGCGGCTGCACAAGTAAGCTTCTGGTCAAGGTGTATCCATCCGTCTCTTCGTGGCAGGGTGAAGCTTTCCGCAAGATGTCTTGGCGCTTCTCCATGCATCCCTGGGTCAACCCCTGGGTGCTCCAGGGCACTCGTCCATCGTCCTTGACCCAATAGTGAATTTGAAGTCCATCTTGAGCATCTTGAAATCTTGAGGCTGTCAACATCTTGACTCTCACATCTCCCATATGAATCACTCAACCAACGCCGTCTACGAGTATAGCATAATAAACTACAATGTCCCGGGCAATGGTGACCTAGGGATTTGGGTCAACCTACCACATGATACTACTCAAGACTTGATTCAATTTCTCCTACTTGCATGCATGGTGGAGAGGAATACTACTAATGCAATAAAACATAGGTAATAAAATTTCATGATCAAAGACTTGCCTTGCTTACGATCTTCGAACGCTAAAGACTCGTAGTAACAGGCCTCACACTCCAGGTACTCTATCAAAACAAAAAAAGCATAATAATCATACCATCATACAACATAATAACATAGCAGCAAGTAAAAGTAATTATCATACAATCATCAAATCACACAAAAGAAAAAACAACACAAAACCAAGGAAAACAATAAACTCAAAGCAAAGTTTTTAATGCAAGTAGAACAAGCTATAAAAATAGTTTTCTACTACTAAAATTTTCTTTAACAGAACAAAAATAAGGTTTTTGCTAAACAATAGAAATGAAACAACAAATAAATTTTATGCAAAAAGAATCGTTTTAAAACCTTTTATGAAACTCCTAATATGCCTAAAATAGTTTTCCTAGTAAAACAAAAGAAAATGAGCTACTAAAATATATATTTTTCTATAAATAAAATTGCTACTGTTAATCTACAGAACTAATCTGAACATGTCAAAAATAACAAAAAGGAAATAAGTTTAAGCAATTTAAAAGAAAAGAAATAGAAACAAAGGTATAAAAAAGCAAAAGAGTGCTGTTTTCGTGATAAACTAATTTTAATAAATTATAAAATTCACCAAACTAAACCTACTGATAGATAAGGTCATAATAAATCAGTAGCAAAAAGAATCACTAACAAATATTAATCCTAGCTCAAGATATTGCAAATTTAGTGGTTTGAATAAAATTCATGTAAATCAACTTTAAAAACTTCAAACAGGCCCAAAATTGATATCTTCATAAACTTTAGGAAAATTCCAATCTAGAGCAAAAAGAATCAAAATAAAATATTAAATATCCTAGGAGATATCGATTTTGCAAGATTGGAACTTTTCTGTGTTAAAAACAGAAACGAAAATACTAAAAAAAATAAAATGGGCGCTATTGGACCTAGGGGATGCAATCTGTAGCTATCAAACGCTCGGGCGATAACTAACAAAACATACACATGTGCTTTAACCGGTCAGGCCGATCTAGACTAAACCGTAACTTAACCGAAGTAAAAACCGATCTAATGAAGAAAAAAACGATCTACTAAACCAATCAAATCTAACATAACGATTCGATCTAAAGAAGAACAAAAACAGGAGCAAATGGAGGAGGAGCACTCATGCTTACAGAGAAGAACTGGGCGTGGGAGGGAAGAAGAGACCGGTGGGCGGCGGGGCTCTGGTCGTCGTCGGCGCCGGCGAGGATGTCCAGGCGATGCGGAAATTCGAGGGTGTCTGATTTTCTGTGGATGGTGAGGCGAAGTCTCGTACTAGGGTTTAACGAGATCGGGTGCGCGGCCGTCGTCAGTGCGTGCAAGATACGCACGCGTATCTTGCGGGAGGTTGAAGATGGGGTGGGGTCTCCGTGTCGGTGAGCGAGAGGAGGGAGGCTACGGTCGGGCGACCGAGCGCGAGAGAGGTGTGCGGGGCAGGGCAGGCCGCAGCGGCTGGCGGGGCCTGGCTCGGGTGCTAGCTGGGCCGGTTGGCCTGGCCAGCTCGCCGAGTTTTTTTTTCAAATAAGACAGTGAGAAAAAAATATAGGGAAAATAAAAATAGTTTTATGTAGGACATATATATCAAAAAATTCGGAAAAATAAAACCTACAAGATGAACTATTTTTAGAGGCAAAATCAAAACTTTATAAAAACATTTTTTGAAAATTCCAATTGAACTCCTATTTGAATTCAAAAGCTTTTGGCATTATTTTCTTCTGACTTTTTGGAGTGTCATGTTAGCTCCTCTCATACTTTTGAACAAAGTATTTGTCAAGGATTTTGAGATGAAATTCAAATGCCATTTTGAATCCAAATTCAAATCAAACTCAAATGCATCTAAATTTTCCAAATGCCACTCTATTCAAACAAAATGCATAGATGCTTAGCTATAATTGTAAAACATTCCAAGTTGAAAATTTGGGATGTCACAGAAGTAGCGGTACATGTTTCATAGTCATACATATTCCGTAGATGTTGTCGCGGCGAGGAACTTGACATCCATGGGCAGTCTTCTCGATGGTAGTGGTACATAGGTTCTTGGGGTACTTGTCAGTCCGGTCTTAGAATTTGGGGTCATCAAGGACTTGGCAAAAAATCATGGCCTCTGGTCGGTGGTACTTGATGCTCGTTGTGGTGGTCGTACACGGGTCGTTGTACACTTTGACGCTCTAGAAGAGGAACTTGGCGCCCAGGGGTCTTCACGGGTTACCATTGCACTTGGAGTTTGGTGCGATACTTGGTGAATCCAGTGCGGTCTTCGGACTTGGACGTGGCACGTGACAGAAGTCAGCAGGAGCATAGCCAACTGGTATGCCTGAAGTGAAGGGCTCGAGGCAGCCAGGTGGAGGCAAGGTCTTGGAGGTGGCTGGCCATGTTGTTGCATAGGTGATACGTCTCCAACGTATCTATAATTTTTGATTGCTCCATGCTATATTATCTACTGTTTTGGACATTATTGTGCTTTATTATCCACTTTTATATTATTTTTGGGACTAACCTATTAACCGGAGGCCCAGCCCAGAATTGCTGTTTTTTTGCCTATTTTAGGGTTTCGAAGAAAAAGAATATCAAATGGAGTCCAAACGGAATGAAACCTTTGGGAACATGATTTTCTCACCGAACATGATCCAGGAGACTTGGACCATACGTCAAGAAACAAAGGTGGAGGCCACGAGGTAGGGGCGCGCCTACCCCCCCAGGCGCGCCCTCCACCCTCGTGGGCCCCTGTTGCTCCACCGACGTACTCCTTCCTCCTATATATACCTACGTACCCCCAAACGATCAGATACAGAGCCAAAACCCTAATTCCACCGCCGTAACTTCCTGTATCCACGAGATCCCATCTTGGGGCCTGTTCCGGAGCTCCGCCGGAGGGGGTATCCATCACGGAGGGCTTCTACATCAACACCATAGCCTCTCCGATGAAGTGTGAGTAGTTTACCTCAGACCTTCGGGTCCATAGTTATTAGCTAGATGGCTTCTTCTCTCTTTTTGGATCTCAATACAATGTTCTCCCCCTCTCTTGTGGAGAACTATTCGATGTAATCTTCTTTTTGCGGTGTGTTTGTTGAGACCGATGAATTGTGGGTTTATGATCAAGTCTATCTATGAACAATATTTGAATCTTCTCTGAATTCTTTTATGTATGATTGGTTATCTTTGCAAGTCTCTTCGAATTATTAGTTTGGTTTGGCCTACTAGATTGATCTTTCTTGCAATGGGAGAAGTGCTTAGCTTTGGGTTCAATCTTGTGGTGTCCTTTTCCAGTGACGGTAGGGGCAGCAAGGCACGTATTGTATTGTTGCCATCGAGGATAACAAGATGGGGGTTTTATCATATTGCATGAATTTATCCCTCTACATCATGTCATCTTGCTTAAGGCGTTACTCTGTTTTCATTAACTTAATACTCTAGATGCATGATGGATAGCGGTCGATGAGTGGAGTAATAGTAGTAGATGCAGGCAGGAGTCGGTCTACTTGTCTCGGACGTGATGCCTATATACATGATCATACCTAGATATTCTCATAACTATGCTCAATTCTGTCAATTGCTCAACAGTAATTCGTTCACCCATCGTAGAATACTTATGCTCTTGAGAGAAGCCACTAGTGAAACCTATGGCCCCCGGGTCTATCTTCATCATATTAATCTTCCAATATTCAAACAATATTTTACTTTGTTTTTTACTTTGCTTTTATTTTACTTTGCATCTTTATCATAAAAATACCAAAAATATTATCTTATCATATCTATCAGATCTCACTCTCATAAGTGACCGTGAAGGGATTGACAACCCCTTATCGCATTGGTTGCGAGGAGTAATTTGCTTTGTGCAGGTACTAAGGGACACGCGTGCAACCTCCTACTGGATTGATACCTTGGTTCTCAAAAACTAAGGAAAATACTTACGCTACTTTGCTGCATCATCCCTTCCTCTTTGGGGAAATCCAACGCAGTACTCAAGAGGTAGCAAGAAGAATTTCTGGCACCGTTGCCGGGGAGGTTCGTGCAAGTCAAGATTTGACTTCCAACAACGAGCCATTTCCGGCGTCTACGCAAAAGTCAACATACCAAGTACCCAACACAATCCTTATCTCCCGCATTACATTATTTGCCATTTGCCTCTCGTTTTCCTCTCCCCCACTTCACCCTTGTCGTTTTATTCGCCCTCTCTCTCTATCCTCCCTCTCTTTCTCTATTTGCCTCTTTTCGATTTACTTGTCGTTATAGCGAGTCCTCTATCTTCTCCGTTGTCTCCCGAGAATGAAGTTCTAAATTTTAAACAAAGGGAGGGAGAAAATCTAAAAGACGCTTGGTATAGAATTTGCAATGCTCAAAATAGATCTACCAGGAAGCACTCTACTTCCGTTTCTTCGCAATTTTTATGTAGGCGTTGCTCCTTGGTACAGATATGTCCTTGATACCATTACCGGAGGGAATTTCTTGGGTAGCCACACTTTTGATTCTTATAATGCTATGATAGATTTATTTGGCTCACCACCTCTTTTGGTTAATGAAACTGTATTAACTTTGGAGCATGTAATGCAAAGGCTCGAAATTATTGAAAACAAGGTTGCTACCTTAGAGTCAATTGAAAATTTGGATAAAAAGATCCACAACCGAATCTCTCAATATGGATCTAAAGTAGGAGTCACTTTGAAAAATATTAAAGAGAAGGAACCCATAGTTAATGAGAAAATAAATCATGATTCCACTAGAATCGATAAACTTGAGGGTATCATCACCAACTTGGGAACCGCTTTTTCTTCCGTAAAGAATACTCCAAGTCCTCCTGCTAAAATTGCCAAGCTTATGTATGTTCCTAAAAATAAGGGTGAATCCTCTAGTAAGGAAACTGCGGATCTAAAATCTATAAGTATTCATCCCAATCTTGTTGCTATCATTAAGGAACCATTTGTTACAAATGAATTTTTCGATCTTGTGCCTAAAAGTTTGATAATAACTAAAAATAAAAAAATTCCTAAGGATGGTAGATTCCTCATTGAAGAATTTCCTACCAAAGATGGCAATACCTAGATCTATCCTTGCTTTTTATGCCTAGCTAGGGGCGTTAAACGATAGCGCTTGTTGGAAGGAAACCCAATTTTATTTTTATTCCTTGATTTTTGCTCCTGTTTAGTAATAAATAACTTATCTAGCCTCTGTTTTGGTTGTGTTTTGTGTGTTTAATTAGTGTTTTTACCAAGTAGAACCGTTGGGAAGACTTGGGGAAAGTCTTGATATCTTGCTGTAAAAAAACAGAAACTTTAGTGCTCACGAGAACTGCTGCCATTTTTATTTGGAAAGTGATATTTAGTTAATTATTTTTTCATATGATTAATAGATAAATTCCTCACGTCCAGCAATTTATTTTAGAATTTTTGGGGTTCCATATCTTGTGCTAGCTACAGATTACTACAGACTGTTCTGTTTTTGACAGATTCTGTTTTCGTGTGTTGTTTGCTTATTTTGATGAATCTATGGCTAGTAAAATAGTTTATAAATCATAGAGAAGTTGTAATACAGTAGGTTTAACACCAATATAAATAAATAATGAGTTCATTACAGTACCTTGAAGTGGTCTTTTGTTTTCTTTCGCTAACGGAGCTCACGAGATTTTCTACCTTAAGTTTGTGTTGTGAAGTTTTCAAGTTTTGGGTAAAGATTTGATGGATTATGGAACAAGGAGTTGCAAGAGCCTAAGCTTGAGGATGCCCATGGAACCCCCAAGATAATCTAAGGACACCTAAAAGCCAAAGCTTGGGGATGCCCCGGAAGGCATCCCCTCTTTCATCTACTTCTATCGGTAACTTTACTTGGAGCTATATTTTTATTCGCCACATGATATGTGTTTTGCTTGGAGCGTCTTGTATTATTTGAGTCTTTATTTGCTAATTTACCACAATCATCCTTACTGTACACACCTTTTCATAGAGCCATACATAATTTGGAATTTGTCAGAATACTCTATGTGCTTCGCTTATATCTTTGGAGTTATATAGTTTTGCTCTAGTACTTCAGTTATATCTTTTAGAGCACAGTGGTGGATTTGTTTTATAGAAACTATTGATATCTCATGCTTCACTTAGATTATTTTGAGAGTCTTAAATAGTATGGTAATTTTCTTAAATAATCCTAATATGCTTGGTATTCAAGAATAATAAAATTTTCTTATGAGTGTGTTGAATACTATGAGAAGTTTGATGCTTGATAATTGTTTTGAGATATGAAGATGGTGATATTAAAGTTGTGCTAGTTGAGTAGTTGTGAATTTGAGAAATACTTGTGTTAAAGTTTGTGATTCCTGTAGCATGCACGTATGGTGAACCGTTATGTGATGAAGTCGGAGCATGATTTATTTATTGATTGTCTTCCTTATGAGTGGCGGTCGGGGACGAGCGATGGTCTTTTCCTACCAATCTATCCCCCTAGGAGCATGCGCGTAATACTTTGCTTTGGTAACTTGTAGATTTTGCAATAATTATATGAGTTCTTTATGACTAATGTTGAGTCTATGGATTATACGCACTCTCACCTTTCCACCATTGCTAGCCTCTCTAATACCGCGCACCTTTCGCCGGTATCATATACCCACCATATACCTTCCTCAAAACAGCCACCATACCTACCTATTATGGCATTTCCATAGCCATTCCAAGATATATTGCCATGCAACTTTCCACCGTTTCGTTTATTATGACACACTCCATCATTGCCATATTGCTTAGCATGATCATGTAGTTGACATCGTATTTGTGGCAAAGCCATCGTTCATAATTCTTTCATACATGTCACTCATGAGTCATTGCATATCCCGGTACACCACCGGAGGCATTCATATAGAGTCATATTTTGTTCTAAATATCGAGTTGTAATTGTTGAGTTGTAAGAAAATAAAAGTGTGATGATCATCATTTTTAGAGCATTGTCCTAAGTGAGGAAAGGATGATGGAGACTATGATTCCCCCAGAAGTCGGGATGAGACTCCGGACAAAAAATAAAAAAAGAAAGAAAGAAAAGAGGCCATAAAAAAGGAAAAGGCCCCAAAAAATGAGAGAAAAAGAGCGAAGGGACAATGCTACTATCCTTTTACCACACTTGTGCTTCAAAGTAGCACCATGATATTCATAGTAGAGAGTCCCTCATTTCGTCACTTTCATATACTAGTGGGAATTTTTCATTATAGAACTTGGCTTGTATATTCCAGTGATGGGCTTCCTCAAATTGCCCTAGGTCTTCGTGAGCCACTACTAGGAAAAGGGCTATAGATGATATGGCCACTAATGGCGCACCAGACATGTGGTGCGTCACTATTATATAGTAATGGCGCACCATGAGTCGGTGCGCCATTAGTGTGGTAGACACTAATGGCGCACCAGACCCATGGTGCGCCATTAGTAACAAATTTTTTATTATTATTTTTCCAAAAATTCTAATGGCGCACCAGGGAGTAGTGCGCCATTACTAGTTTAACTAGTAATGGCGCACCTCCTACACAGTGCACCACTATTTTTTTTGTTGAAAAACTACTAATGGCGCACATCAAGCTGGTGCGCCATTAGTAACAAGGGTTACTAATGGCGCATTTGTCTCTGGTGCGCCATTAGTAACCTGGGACAGATAGCTAGCTAAGATCGATTGTATTTAAATCGTAGTCTTCATTTCTCGATTGTATTACATGGGCACTTTTTGAACTCATGAATATTTTTAAATTTCATGGGCACTTTTTGAATTCATGAATATTTTTTCAAATTTGATCTCTATCCCCCTCCATCTCGATCGCTATCCCCCTCCATCTCGATCTCGATCCTCCCGCACCCTCCCCCGCTAGCTCCACCACCGCCGACGACCCACCGCACCCTCCTTGGCCCGCTCCACCCCCGCCGAGCACCCTCCCCGCACCCTCCCCCGCTCCACCGCCACCGAGCACCCCCATTTGATGATATTTTCAAATAACAAATTTGATAATATTTTTTAATATTCATAAAAAAATATTACTGTTTTTATAAAAAAATATTACTGTTTTATAAAAAAATATTAAAAATAGCAACAAAAAATAATAATAATAAACATACTAATGGCGCACCGCTCGAGGGTGCGCCATTGCTATCTAAAAAAACATTCTAATGGCGCACTGCTCGTGTAGTGCGTCATTGCTATCTAAAAAACATTCTAATGGCGCACCGGTAGGTCGTGCGCCATTGCTAAGCCTCCCCCCACACTAAAATCCCCAATCTCTCACATTTCCCTCTAATCCCTCCCCTGCCTCATCTCACCCGTGCCCGATCACCACCGACCACCACCGCCCCCGTGCTCGCCGTCCCCGGCCGTGCTCGCTGCCCCCGCCGCACCCGACCACCACCGCCCCCAACGCCCCCTCCCCGAGCCGAGCGCCGCCTCCCTCGCCATCCCCCCTCTGCCCGCGCCCGCGCCCTCGACGTCCTCCCGCCCAAGCGCCCCCGCCCCCCGCGGCCCCACCTGCATCAACCTCGTGCTCGCCGTCCGACACCGCGTGGCCTGCTCGGGAGGACCGCCGCCGTCTTCCTCTTCGACTACGAGGACCCGGACGAGCTCGGACGCCCTCGAGCCATCCCTTCGACGCCCGCCGATTTCCTCCACCTCGGCCACCATCGCCACCGCTCAACGCCGAATTCATGCTGCCTCGACTAGCTCCGGCTACCCCAAGTCGCCCTCGACCTCCCAAATGAGCATCCGAGCCGCTTCCCCCTCTTCCCCCTCTTGATTTCCTTCTGATGTGTTCTGGGGTTGGGGGTTGGAGAATTTTGGACAAGGAAAGGGGGTTGGAGAATTAAGTAGCTAGGGTTGGGGGTTTGCAAGAGAAGAATATGTAGTGTTTGTGCAGCCCACTAGGCAGTGTTCAATTTACTCTTTTTGTTATGGCTTCGGAGCACTGATTGGCTATAGTTGGTGCAGCAAAAGCTTTGATCATCAAACTGACCACGTATAGATAGAAGTTGTTCCCTGTGTTCCAAATAGGTGAGTGAGCCATGCATCGAATTGCCCGCAAAATCAAAATGTAACTAGTATAACACTGCATATTTTGTGTAGAATCTTGAAAACTAAATTTATGGCAGAATTAGTACATGAAAATTGAGCTTATTGTTACTGTAATTTAGTTACCAGTTTGGGGGTACAATTTGGAACATAGTATCAGTACTGATCTATTCTGAAAGATTAAAAGTACATGGCCGTTCCTTAAAGAAACATGGCATGACAAAATTCAATCTTGTTGAAACCTTACATATGTTGGTTCCTGCTTATTTGCTCCAATGGCACAAACTTGAGCTACTGTCAAAAAATTTAGTTAGGTACAGTTAGCATCATGTAAGAAAATGGCCATAATGTGCCCTAATAATGATGTATTTTGTCATAAAAATATATAGTGGACTGCCATGATAATGACATGCTGCTAGTAGTTACTTCCATGAGTTGTTTTATTGACACGGCACATTTGCAATGGAGTTTTATATATCTTTAGCCACTGTTCATTAACAGCAAGTCAGTTTTGTTTATAGTTGAAAGTAAGTGTGTGGTTTGAAATTTTGATCTGATTATGGCATCTAGAATTATGTCAGTTTTGTTTTGTAACTAGAAGACCAAAGTGTGTTACTCACCTGGGATCTTAACTGTTGGGGGTAGTATTGTAACTAGAAGACCATGTATTTTCATAATTGAGCTAAAGATTTGGGGGGTAGTATTTCTAATTTTAGAGCACCTTTGCTGGATGTATTTTACAGCACCTGTTGGAATCAAAACAATGCTTGTGGGTTGTCCTGTTAAGTTGAGTGAGTCATTAGAGGGCAGATAGAGTCACCCACACCAATTAATGTTTATGAAGAAGAAGAATAAACCTGTTGTTGCTGCTGTTATGCCTGTGTTCACTGCTGCTGCTGCTGCTGTACTTGTGATGATGTTGTACTTGTGATGATGTTGTACTTATGATGATGCTACTTGTGATCTTCTGAAATGACCCATTGGCGACTTCATTATGCGGGGATAATGATTTTGCAGGTACCCCGAGAGGCCCTTGAGTTTGTCGGAATGTCGATTAACTTCCGTTCCGGCAAATTTGGGTACTCCATATGTCCTATTTTCAGCAAAGGTCATGCTGAAATTTTCCGTGAATTTTAGCATGACTTTGCTAAAAATAGGACATATGGGGTACTTGCCTCTTGTGCTGGGGTATCTTAGTACTTAATTAAGTAGGATCAACTGCCTCTTGTGTTATACATATAGGAGTGTGATATCAACTCATAGTTATTACTAATGTCAGTTGCTCGTCATCGATAAACCCTAATCTGGTAGGATGACCTACTAAAAAAGCTCATACCACATATTCTATTTGGATGGCCCTGCTAACCCTTGACCATAAATACTTGAGATGGATGTAGCAGGCTTAAAGAAAGAAATGTTTTTAGGCCAACTCCACTGGGCCTGGCTGAAAATGCACAAGTGTGCATGACTAACAATATTCTATTGTAAAGCTAAACAGGAAAGAGGAACCACTCATCCTAACCATTTGCTCTCAAAATTACCACTTCACTTCTTACTACTGAAAATCTTAGACCATCTCCATTCACCAATAGCTCAAACCAGTTCGAAGGGCATGTTTTCACCACACTGTGGATTATCTTATTGGACCCAACGCAAGAGATGATGTAGTTTTGAATTATGAACGTAGGATATGTCGTCATCGGACGACGAAAGTCTCCCGGGGGAGTGCGACTGGTGCCACGACGATCGAGGTCTGTGCGACATGCCTCACCTGGACCATGATCGGCGCTTCAGCATTAAGCTCGAGGAGACCTTCGAAATTGAAATGGTACACAACAACGACAAGTGTTATTTTCATAATTAAGCATGACTTCAACTATTTCAATGTGTAATTTTCATCTTTTACAATTCGAGTATAGCTTATCCCATGCCATGCAAGACGCTATGTCTTGGAGAGGATGGATTTTGAAGACCATGAAATTTCTGAAACAAAGAAAATTCACCTAAGGACTCATCATGATGTGGATTTTGAAGTAAATCTGTATAATTCTGGGAGCGTAACCCATTTTAGTTGCAAAAATTGGGAAGCATTTTGCAAGATGTATGGTTTTTATGAGGGTATGCTTGTCACCATGGATCTTGGTGATCCTGACATCGACCAAGACAATATGGACATTTGGGTCCTTGTTGATACGCCTCCAGTTCTACTGCTATGTGAGTTTCTCAAACATAGTTAATTATTAACTAATTTATATTGTTTATTTCAAAATAGTTGACAACTTATTTCCATTGACAGCTTATTTTTATTGTTCAAAGAATGTGCGGGAGATGGTAGACAAAACCCACTACACCGATGGCTCCGAATTAACAACTTACAAGGAGAAAAATCATCTGATCGGATTTTGTACTGACATTGAGAATTACAATATCTACAATCAAACCCCTCAACATTATGGTCAATACGTGCCACTAGTGCATGTGTTCAACTACGGTAACTACCATGGAGATACCCTGGTAAGATTTTTTACTATTACGACATCCGTGCATCTTTTGCATACTTCTAAAACTAGTACATCATTGCTAACTATGAAGTTATTACTATGTTTTTCAACAGATAATCCCAGAGAATTGTGTGCCTCATTTGATGTATCAGAAAGGTAGTCTTAATGTTTTGAACATACAGCCAGGACATCCTACGAATCTCAACTGTCCATACGAGATTTCTAAAAGAAGTGGAGACATGAAAATCAAAGGATGGAAAAAATGCATGGACAGTCGTAAGGAGGTTCTTGGAAGCAAAAGGAAGCGAAGCGCAAGAATTGGAGACAGGATGATCTCCATTCTCCATAATGGAGAGTCAGGGTCTATATTGTTTTATGCTATTTTACTTTAAATAGGGTATTTAGGTCCTGCCTAATACTAATGATCATGTGCTAAGAACAATTAAGTAGGGTTGGTTCGATGACTATCAAGATGATGATCGCATGACTTATTATTAATAACGAGTAGAAGTTGTATGATGATGATTAGTAGGACTTGTTAGGATTAGTATTACTTCCGACAAACTCGCTACTCGCGGTCTCGAGACTTGTAATGTTCTATCTTTGTTCGGTCTTTTGAATTCGGAGACTAATATGATGAATTGTATTCGGAGACTAATCTTCTATTGTATTCGATGAATCTGCTGTTGCTGTGTGGTGCTAGCTATATTCTGTCCAATAATATATTTTGTAACCTGTGAAAATATCAGAAAAGAAAAAAATCCCTAATATTCATACTAGTGGCGCACCACCACATAGTGCGCCATTAGTAAGCAAGAGCACACTAATGGCGCATCATCCACCAGTGCGCCATTAGTATGCCAAAGCACATGGGTAAATATGGCCCCCTGGGAGGCATACTAATGGCGCACTATGGGCTATACTAATGGCGCACTGCATGGTGCGCCATTAGTATACAAGATACTAATGGTATTTAATTCTAATGGCGTGGTACTAGTGGCGCACCAGTAGTGCGCCACTAGCATGCCTTTTCCTAGTAGTGAGTAAGCAAGTTGGATGCACACCCACTTAGTTTTTTTGTTGAGCTTTCATATACTTATAGCTCTAGTGCATCTGTTGCATGGCAATCCCTACTCACTCACATTGATATCTATTGATGGGCATCTCCATAGCCCGTTGATACACCTAGTTGATGTGAGACTATCTTCTCCCTTTTTGTCTTCTCCACAACCACCATTCTATTCCACCTATAGTGCTATATCCATGGCTCACGCTCATGTATTGCGTGAAGATTGAAAAAGTTTTGAGAATGTCAAAAGTATGAAACAATTGCTTGGCTTGTCATCGGGGTTGTGCATGATTTAAATACTTTGTGTGGTGAAGATAGAGCATAGCCAGACTATATGATTTTGTAGGGATAACTTTCTTTGGCCATGTTATTTTGAGAAGACATGATTGCCTTGTTAGTTGCTTGAAGTATTATTATTTTTATGTCAATATGAACTTTTATCTTGAATCTTTCGGATCTGAATATTCATACCACAATTAAGAAGAATTACATTAAAATTATGCCAGGTAGCATTCCACATCAAAAATTCTGTTTTTATCATTTACCTACTCGAGGACGAGCAGGAATTAATATTGGGGATGCTTGATACGTCTCCAACGTATCTATAATTTTTGATTGCTCCATGCTATATTATCTACTATTTTGGACATTATGGGGCTTTATTATCCCAGAATTGTTGTTTTTTGCCTATTTTAGGGTTTCGGAGAAAAGGAATATCAAACGGAGTCCAAACGGAATGAAACCTTCGGGAACGTGATTTTCTCACCGAACATGATCCAGGAGACTTGGACCCTACGTCAAGAAACAAAGGAGGAGGCCATGAGGTTGGGGCGCGCCTACCCCCCAGGCGCGCCCTCCACCCTCGTGGGCCCCCTGTTGCTCCACCGACGTACTCCTTCCTCCTATATATACCTACCTACCCCCAAACGATCAGATACGGAGCCAAAACCCTAATTCCACCGCCGTAACTTCCTGTATCCACGAGATCCCATCTTGGGGCCTGTTCCGGAGCTCCGCCGGAGGGGGTATCCATCACGGAGGGCTTCTACATCAACACCATAGCCTCTCCGATGAAGTGTGAGTAGTTTACCTTAGACCTTCGGGTCCATAGTTATTAGCTAGATGGCTTCTTCTCTCTTTTTGGATCTCAATACAATGTTCTCCCCCTCTCTTGTGGAGAACTATTCGATGTAATCTTCTTTTTGCGGTGTGTTTGTTGAGACCGATGAATTGTGGGTTTATGATCAAGCCTATCTATGAACAATATTTGAATCTTCTCTGAATTCTTTTATGTATGATTGGTTACTTTGCAAGTCTCTTCGAATTATCACTTTGGTTTGGCCTACTAGATTGATCTTTCTTGCAATGGGAGAAGTGCTTAGCTTTGGGTTCAATCTTGCGGTGTCCTTTCCCAGTGATAGTAGGGGCAGCAAGGCACGTATTGTATTGTTGCCATCAAGGATAACAAGATGGGGTTTTTATCATATTGCATGAATTTATCCCTCTACATCATATCATCTTGCTTAAGGTGTTACTCTGTTTTCATTAACTTAATACTCTAGATGCATGTTGGATAGCGGTCGGTCGATGAGTGGAGTAATAGTAGTAGATGCAAGCAGGAGTCAGTCTACTTGTCTCGGACGTGATGCCTATATACATGATCATACCTAGATATTTTCATAACTATGCTCAATTCTGTCAATTGCTCAACAGTAATTCGTTCACCCACCGTAGAATACTTATGCTCTTGAGAGAAGCCACTGGTGAAACCTATGGCCCCCGGGTCTATCTTCATCATATTAATCTTCCAATACTTAGTTATTTCCTTTGCTTTTTACTTTGCTTTTATTTTACTTTGCATCTTTATCATAAAAATACCAAAAATATTATCTTATCACATCTATCAGATCTCACTCTCGTAAGTGACCGTGAAGGGATTGACAACCCCTTATCGCGTTGGTTGCGAGGAGTTATTTGCTTTGTGCAGGTACTAGGGGACGCGTGCGGAACCTCCTACTGGATTGATACCTTGGTTCTCAAAAATTGAGGAAAATGCTTACGCTACTTTGCTGCATCATCCCTTCCTCTTCGCGGAAATCCAACGCAGTGCTCAAGAGGTAGCAATAGGCGGTCGCGGAACCGAAGTAGGGAACGGCGGCAGGGGACAGAGCCGCCGTGGGAGCCACTGTGGAGAGGTGGATGCGCTGCTGCTACCGGCGGCAGCTGATACATCTCCAACGTATCTACAATTTTTGATTGCTCCATGCTATTATATTATCTATTTTGGATGTTTAATGGGCTTTAATATGCTCTTTTATATTATTTTTGGGACTAACCTATTAACGGAGGCCCAGTGCCAGTTTCTGTTTTTTTGCCTAATTTAGAGTTCCGCGGAAAAGGAATACCAAACGGAATGAAACCTTCGCGATGATCTTTCTTGGACCGAAAGCAAACCAGAAGACTTGGAGTTGAAGTCTGGAACTTCATGAGGCGGCCACGAGGCAGGAGGGCATGCCCAGGGGGTAGGCGCGCCCCCCATCCTCGTGGGCCCCACGTAGCTCCACCGACGTAATTCTTCCGCCTATATATACTCTTATACCCTAGATCGATCACAGAGTGCCACGAAACCACTTTTCCATCGCCACAACCTTTTGTACCCGTGAGATCCCATCTGGGGGCCTTTTCTGGCGATCTGCCGGAGGGGGAATCGATCATGGAGGGTTTCTACATCAACACCATAGCCTCTCCAATGAAGCGTGAGTAGTTTACCACAGACCTTCAGGTCCATAGTTATTAGCTAGATGGCTTCTTCTCTCTCTTTGATTTTCAATACAAAGTTCTCCTCGATGTTCCTGGAGATCTATTCGATGTAATACTCTTTTGCGGTGTGTTTGCTGAGATCCGATGAATTGTGGGTTTATGAACAATATTATCTATGAATATTATTTGATTCTTCTCTGAATTCTTATATGCATGATTTTATATCTTTGCAAGTCTCTTTGAATTACGGTTTAGTTCGGCCTACTAGATTGATCTTTCTTGCAATGGGAGAAGTGCTTAGCTTTTGGTTCAATCTTGCGGTGTCCTTTCCCAGTGACAGTAGGGGCAGCAAGGCACGTATTGTATTGTTGCCATCGAGGATAAAAAGATGGGGTTTATATCATATTGCTTGAGTTTATCCCTCTACATCATGTCATCTTGCTTATAGTGTTACTCTGTTCTTATGAACTTAATACTCTAGATGCATGCTGGATAGAGGTCAATGTGTGGAGTAATAGTAGTAGATGCAGAATCATTTTGATCTACTTGAGACAGACGTGATGCCTATATTCATGATCATTGCCTTAGATATCTTCATAACTATGCGCTTTTCTATCAATTGCTCGGCAGTAATTTCTTCACCCACCATAATACATGCTATCTTGAGAGAAGCCACTAGTGAAACCTATGCCCCCCCGGGTCTCTTCCTTATTATATTGCATCTCTTTTATTTACATCGCATCTCGTTTACTATTTTGTAATCTTTACTTTCAATCTATACAACAAAAAATACCAAAAATATTTACTTTACTATCTCTATCAGATCTCACTTTTGCGAGTGGTCGTGAAGGGATTGACAACCCCTTTATCCCGTTGGTTGCAAGGTTCTTGATTTTTTGTGCAGGTAGTGTCGCGGTTCCAAGTCTGACAGTAGTGTAGGGGGGTAAGTATGGAGAGGCAAGATCTTAGCTATGGAGAAGTTGTAAGAACGCAAGGTTTACGAGTTCAGGCCCTTCTCGGAGGAAGTAATAGCCGTACATCTCGGAGCCCAGAGGCGGTCGACTGGATTATGAGAGTATCAATTACAGGTGTGCGAACCCTTGTCTCGGAGGAGGGGGTGGCTTATATAGAGTGCGCCAGGACCCCGGCCAGCCCACGTTACAAAGGGTTCAATGTACATTAAGGCAGGGCATTACTGGTAACGCTAGTAATAAAGCGCTATGATGACCATAAAGCTACTTAATGACCGACCGTTAGCGTGCGGAGTGACTTTAGGTCTCCTGGCCGTCGAGTGGTTGGATCTTGGTCGAGTGATTGCTTCTTGGTCGAGTGTCTTCGAGTCTGTCGAGTGGAACACCTCCAAGTCGATTGAAAGGTGATTTCTTCCAGAGATGTCCTTGGGTAGGGCACTTAGGACAGGTCCATGACCCTACCCTAGGTACATAGCTTCATCATTAGCCCCCGAATGGATCGAGGTTTGAGTGTGGAAGGAGTTGAGAACTTCTCCGACTCGTTTTTCATGCCGTGAGCATATCTTGTTTCGGATCAACGGACCTGAGTGATGACAGCAACTTCCTTTTCAGTCGCCTTGATCCATTCTTAATTCTTTGTCGAGTGAGTTTCTTTACTTGTAAGGCTCCGAGTGACGGTGCGGATGAGATCTTTGGTCTGACAAGTTGTTTGCTGCCCGCAAATTTTGTGGGGTCCGAATTTTGGGAAGCGCGCGGGACGGGGGAGGCCGCAGTAGTCGGATGGGATAGAGCGGAGCCGCCTCGATCCCCACGCCACCTTTTTCGCCAC
Source organism: Triticum urartu (assembly GCF_003073215.2). Taxonomy (NCBI): domain Eukaryota; kingdom Viridiplantae; phylum Streptophyta; class Magnoliopsida; order Poales; family Poaceae; genus Triticum; species Triticum urartu. Next base: position 362,664,033 of record NC_053022.1, on the reverse strand, counting down.
GTATCACGCGCGCAATCGTTACGGGATTTGACAGAGCCACCTGGGCCTACCCGTCAGCCACTCGGAAGCGGCCTCATATAAGGCGTTGGACCGGAGTCTCCCAAACAATGCGTTCCCATTTCCTCTTCTCCTCTTCACGCCCCTCCGCTGCGCTCGTTCTTGCCCCAGCATCACCGCTCCGTACGTGTCTCGCCGGCGACAATGGGGAAGGAGAAGACGGCGGCTCTGGAGCGGGCAAAGAAGGCGACGGCGAGGTCGAAGGGGAAGGCGACCAGCCGGGGCGGATCTTCCTCGCGGACCGGCCTGCCGAAGGGCTGGATCCAGGGTGACTAGATCCACTCGAGGATCACCCAAGAAGACCTCGATGACCTGGACGAAGGGGGGCTGATCCCCTATGACTCGGCGCAGCTTCCGGGGAAGGAATCTGAGCCGCAACCTCGGGAGGGTGAGCGTGTTCTTCTTGCCACCCACATCGACCGTGGATTTTCCTTGCCTCCTCACCCTTTCTTTCGAGGGTTTTTGAACTTCTTTGGGGCACAACTCCACCATTTTACCCCCAACTCAATCGTTTATCTCGCCGCTTTCATTTCTTTGTGTGAGAATTTCCTGGGTTGCCGGCCTCACTGGGTCTTTTCAAGCATATTTTCACTTGTCACTCCCAGACAGTGAAAAAGGCTAATCCGAGTGACGAGAGGACCCAAGTGATCCAAATGTGTGGGGGTCTTGGCATCCAGACGAGAGGGAAAAGCTCCTTTGCGGCCATGATTCTTCCTGACTCAGTTCGCGGATGGCAGTCGACCTGACTTTACTGTAAAGACCAGTCGACGCCAGGGCAATCGACTGGCCTCCCTCCCTTTACCATGGACCGAGTGGAGAAACCCTCCCCTTTGAAGGTGCTCCCGGAGGAGAAGGCGCACGTGAAGGTGTTGGTCGATCGAGTGGTCCAGCTTATTCGTGACGGGGTCACTGGTATGGATCTCTTGGAGGTCTTCCTTCAGCGGCGCATCCAGCCTCTTCAAGCTCGAGACCATCCGATGTGGATGTATTCGGGTCTTGAAGACTCCACTCGGATCCATCAGGAGGAGGTCGACGACGACACACTGGAGAAGTGGCTGTCGGGCATTACCGGGAACAAGGACAATCCCAGGGGAGCCAGGAGAGTTCCCCCATTCGACCAGTCTCATGCGCCAGAGCAGGTCTGATTCTGAGTTTTTGCTTGTAATCTGAATTCACTCGCGCAGCTGCCTATATTGCGTCGACTGACTTTGTTCTCCCTGCTTTCTTTCAGGCCATTATTGAAATGTATTCAATGCCCAACGGGGAGCAAGAGCAAGCTCTGGAAGGCAAGGCGAGTGGCGGCGACAGTGGCGAGTGGACTTCCGATGGTGAAGGGGATGGAGGAAGTGACGACTCAAGTGATGGAGAAGAAGTTGAGTCGCCCCCTCGCAGGGAGAGGCGATCCAAGCTTGACCAAGAACGGCCGAGTGCCCGCGACAAGGCAACTACTTAGGCTGGTCAGTCTTCAAAGCGTCCTCGGATCTCTTCACCAACCCCGACTGAGAAGGCGCCAAAGCACCCCAAAGTTGCAGAGCCGAGGACTCGGAAGGCATTGCCGAAGATCAAGATTGATATCCCCGTCGCCTCCGTGTGAGTGTCTCTCTTTGTATTCACTCGACGCTCCGCGCTGTTTGTTTTTCTTGTTTTAACTGGACGAACTTTGGAATTGTCAGTGCTGCCACTTCCGGGACCTCAGCTTACAGGGATGACGATGAGGTGATGGAGGATGCGGTCACTTCTAATCTGGGTATGATTTCTGCCATACTATCTTTATTCGGTCGATTCAACTGCAATGTGCATCATTGGGTGACGTGATTTTGGCAATTGAACTTTGCACAGCTCCCAACATTATTGACCTCCCTGATGATGATGAAGAGCCCGAGAGGCCTTTGACGAGGAAGAATAGGCGAGCTCCTGTAAGTGAGGCGCTACAGTCGACGCCGAGGGCGGAACCAGTCGTTCAGGACACTGGCGACGTCAATCGGGGTTCTGTTACCTTCGCCGAGCCACTGTCGAGTGCCTTGCCTTCTTCTTTGACTGCTCGGGCCCCTGTCGACCCGCCTTCAGTTTTTGCGACCCATCATGTCCCAGAGGACAAGGTGAATGCTGCTAGGGAAGCCATACGCCAGGCGGGCATTATGATGGAGAAGATGAAGACGGTGCGGGACGCCAGGCAAGCCGCCTATGATGCTAGCCCAGCTCTCCAGAGCAACGTTCAGGTTAGTTGGTCGCCGCTTGTTCTGTTAGGATATGCTACCTGAAGATTCTTTCCGAAAATCTTTGCATCTGTACACCTACTGGGTGCGCTGATTGAATTTTTGGACTAGTGGGGGCACGCTGAGTGCACCCACTAGGTGTAGTCCCCGAGACTACGGTGGACTGCTGGCAGTCGACTGTAGTCTTTGTATTTTGCCGAATGTATAAACCAAACTGGTAGTTTGTCTCTTCCACTCGGTCTGGTTGAGTGGGATCAGAACCGGTGGGGGCACGCAAAGTGCACCCACTGGGTGTAGTCCCCGAGACTACGGTGGACTGCTGGCAGTCGACTGTAGTCTGAGTTCTACTTTCTCTCTTTCTGCCTTTTTTTGGACTCGACTTCGGCGGGCCGGTCAAGTGGGATCAGAACCGGTGGGGGCACGCAAAGTGCACCCACTGGGTGTAGTCCCCGAGACTATGGTGGACTGCCGGCAGTCGACCGTAGTCTTAGTATTTATTGCCTTTGTTGTTTTTTGCTGTAAAAATAACTTCTCCCCTTTGATTTCAGAAATCTTGTGATCTTGGAGCTCGCTTTGCTGACTTGGAGAAGCAGCAGATTCAACTGAACCTTGACTGGGAGCTGGCCAGGACAGAGCTGCAAAAGGTCAGAGACGGCGCCGCTGGTAATACGAGTTTGTCGACTGGTCAGTTTTAGGCTTGAGTACCCTTCTGCTATTTCTGAATCAATCGTCATTTCTTTGCAGAAAAACTGAGAGAAGCTCTGGCGAAGAAGGATCAGGATTTGGCTGCTGCTCGTAAGGAGGCTGACGACAGGACCGCTCTGGCCGAACAGAAGCTGGCTTCGGTCGGCCAGTTGGAAGAAGAGAATACCAGGCTGAAGACCGCTCTGAATGACTCCAACAAGGAGTGCTCGCGCTGGAAGAAGGCGAATCTCGTCCAGGGCGAGAAAATGGAAGGCATTGCTCGCAGGAGGGATGATCTGGAGAGCTATCTGAGAAGTCTTGCCAAGAAGTTGTTCATCAAGCTTGAAGGTGCACATTCTATTCCGACTGATTTTTTTGTGTCGACTCAGTGTACGAAAATTGACTTATCCTTGGATCGTGAATGCAGAGTTTTGCCAGAACTTTGAAGAGGAGACTGGGCGGATCGAACCAGGTTTGGATCCAATCAACTCTCCCGTGAAAGATGAAACTGCCATGAATCTGCTCCGTCTGGAATCTCGCATCGACAGTGCCGTGGACTACTTGGCTTGACTGAAGGTCGCCATGTCGCGAATTGACCTGGCACTTTGGCCAGAGGCTGTGCTCCAAAATGATCTTGAGTCCCTGATGACTCGACTAAATGAAATCCCAGACCGAGTGCAGGAGTGGAAGAAGTCTGCTTCTCGGTGTGGCGCTGACGTGGCTCTGTCTTTGGTTCGTGTCCACCGCAAGGAGGTGCGACAAGACAAACTGGCAGCAATCAAGGTCGCCAACACCCAGAAACATGACTTCCGAACCTTTATGGAGACTTTCATCGCTGCAGCCACTCGGATAGCCGACGGCGTCGACCTGGATGAGTTCGTCGAGCCTGCCAGCCCTCCTCCCGCGGAGTGAACAAACTCTTATGTCCCACCTTAAATTTGCCTCGGAATGCCGAGTGGTTTTTGTAACCGTTAAACTTTTTCGGGCTGCATGCCCGAGTACTTCGATCTGTGATCCGGAACCTTTAGAATTTATCTGAACTTGGTTTATCATTGAATATCTTTATGAATCTCCTACTGAGTGAACCCATTCTTCATTCGAGAAAACTTTTGTATTCGCAGCACAGCTCCGAAGGAGAGGGAAGCAGTCGACCCATGTCTTGTCGCCCTTGCGGGTTGGCGACGGAGTGCGCATCGTATTTGTGGCGAAGCTCTCCAGGGGAAGGCGACAGTCGACCTGCCCCTCGTCGTCCTTGAGGATTGAGATGTGTTTCGTACTTAGGCGAGTTCTGGACTGCAGCTAAGCCCCCGAGTGGGAGGATTGCTCTCCACTCGGTAGGATTTTTTCAAACTTAGGCGAGTGCTGGACTGCAGCTAAGTCTCTAAGTGAGAGAACTTAGGCGAGTACTAGACTGCAGCTAAGCCCCCCGAGTGGGAGGATTGCTCTCCACTCGGTAGGATTTTTTTCAAACTTAGGCGAGTGCCGGACTGCAGATAAGTCTCCAAGTGAGAGAACTTAGGCGAGTACTGGACTGCAGCTAAGCCCCCGAGTGGGAGGATGGCACTCCACTCGGTAGGATTTTTTCAAACTTAGGCGAGTGCCGGACTGCAGCTAAGTCTCCAGTGAGAGAACTTAGGCGAGTACTGGACTGCAGCTAAGCCCCCAAGTGGGAGGATTGCTCTCCACTCGGTAGGATTTTTTCAAACTTAGGCGAGTGCCGGACTGCAGCTAAGTCTCCAAGTGAGAGAACTTAGGCGAGTACTGGACTGCAGCTAAGCCCCCGAGTGGGAGGATTTCTCTCCACTCGGTAGGATTTTTTCAAACTTAGGCGAGTGCCGGACTGCAGCTAAGTCTCCAAGTGAGAGAACTTAGGCGAGTACTGGACTGCAGCTAAGCCCCCGAGTGGGAGGATGGCGCTCCACTCGGTAGGATTTTTTCAAACTTAGGCGAGTGCCGGACTGCAGCTAAGTCTCCAAGTGAGAGAACTTAGGCGAGTACTGGACTGCAGCTAAGCCCCCGAGTGGGAGGATTGCTCTCCACTCGGTAGGATTTTTTTCAAACTTAGGCGAGTGCCGGACTGTAGCTAAGTCTCCAGTGAGAGAACTTAGGCGAGTACTGGACTGCAGCTAAGCCCCCGAGTGGGAGGATTGCTCTCCACTCGGTAGGATTTTTTCAAACTTAGGCGAGTGCCAGACTGCAGCTAAGTCTCCAAGTGAGAGAACTTAGGCGAGTACTGGACTGCAGCTAAGCCCCCGAGTGGGAGGATTGCTCTCCACTCGGTAGGATTTTTTTCAAACTTAGGCGAGTGCCGGACTGTAGCTAAGTCTCCAGTGAGAGAACTTAGGCGAGTACTGGACTGCAGCTAAGCCCCCGAGTGGGAGGATTGCTCTCCACTCGGTAGGATTTTTTCAAACTTAGGCGAGTGCCGGACAGCAGCTAAGTCTCCAAGTGAGAGAACTTAGGCGAGTACTGGACTGCAGCTAAGCCCCGAGTGGGAGGATTGCTCTCCGCTCGGTAGGATTTTTTCAAACTTAGGCGAAACGGATTCACAGCTAAGCCCCCGAGTGGGAGGCTGGCTCGCCACTCGGTAGGAAACTGTTTTTACAAACTTAGGCAAAGCGGATTCGTAGCTGAGCCACCCACTGGGGGATTTCTTACGCAAATAAAAACAATAATAATCACTGGGAAAATTATAACGCTCTTGTCTTTGATAAATAAACTACATGAGTTTTTCTTATTACATCTCATCTGAGTGAGAATTCAAGTATAAAAGGGGCAGAGTAGCTCCGCATTCTAGGCTCGTGGCTCATCAATCTGGCGATCGACATTGTAGAGGTGGTATGCTCCATTGTGGAGGACTCTGGTGACTATGAAGGGGCCTTCCCAAGTAGGAGCGAGCTTGTGTGGTTTCTGCTGATCCACTCGGAGGACTAAGTCTCCTTCTTGGAAGGCTCGGCTCTTCACGTTTCTGGCATGGAATCGATGCAAGTCTTGCTGATAGATGGTCAATTGAATCAAGGCCATTTCTCTTTCTTCTTCTAGGAGGTCGACTGTGTCCTGCCGGGCTTGTTCTGCTTCATCTTCAGAGTAGAGCTCGACTCGGGGAGCGTTGTGAAGCAGGTCACTCGGTAAGACTGCCTCGGCTTCGTAGACCAGAAAGAAGGGGGTTCTTCCGGTCGATCGATTCGGGGTTGTCCTCAATCCCCAAAGGACTGATGGAAGCTCGTCGACCCATGCACCTGCTGTGTGCTTGAGATCGCGCATCAATCGGGGTTTCAGTCCTTTGAGAATTAGGCCGTTTGCCCTTTCTGCTTGCCCATTCAACTGGGGGTGAGCGACCAAAGCATAGTCGACCCAAGTGCCCTGGGAGGCGCAAAAGGCCCTGAATTTGTCGGAATCGAAGTTTGACCCATTGTCCGTGATGATGCCGTGCGGAACTCCATATCTGAATATCAACTCTCTAATGAAACTGATAGCAGTGCAAGCATCGAGATTCTTGAGAGGCTTGGCTTCAATCCATTTGGTGAACTTGTCGACTACTACCAGCACATGAGTGAAGCTGCTCCTGCCTGTTCTCAGTGGTCCAACCATGTCCAGCCCCCAAACAGTGAAGGGCCAGACGAGTGGAATGGTTTTCAGGGCTGACGCGGGCTTGTGCGGCATATTGGAGTAATACTGACATCCTTCACATTTGTCGACTATCTCTTTTGCCATCTCATTGGCTCTTGGCCAGTAGAACCCCGCTCGGTATGCTTTAGCCACAATGGTCCGAGAGGATGCATGATGACCACAGGTCCCCGAGTGGATATCGTTAAGGATCATCTGACCTTCTTCTGGTGTAATACACTTCTGGCCGACCCCAGTCGCGCTTTCTCTATATAACTGTCCCTTTATGACTGTAAAGGCCTTGGATCTATGGACGATCTGTCGAGCCTCTTCTTCGTCTTCTGGGAGTTCTTTCCTTAAGATGTACGCGATGTATGGTTCTGTCCAGACGGGAGTGATAACCAAGACTTCCATGATCAGGTCGACCACAGCTGGAACTTCAACTTCAGTCGGATCCGTGGTGCTTTTTGGCTGTGGGGCCTCTTCAGTGAAGGGATCCTCCTGGACTGATGGTGTGTGGATGTGTTCCAAAAACACATTGCTGGGAATGGCTTCTCTTTTGGAACCTATTTTTGCCAGATCATCAGCTGCTTGATTTTTCAGTCGGGGTATGTGATGAAGCTCTAACCCTTCGAATTTCTTCTCCAGCTTTCTCACTGCATTGCAATAACCAGTCATGGCTGGACTTCTGACGTCCCATTCTTTCATCACTTGATTAACCACCAAATCTGAGTCGCCATAGACCATGAGGCGACGGACGCCGAGTGAAATGGCCATGCGCAACCCATATAAAAGTGCTTCGTATTCTGCCTCGTTGTTAGAGGAATCAAAATGGATTTGAAGAACATATCTGAGTTTATCTCCTCTGGGGGAGACCAACACCACTCCGGCGCCGGAGCCATTTAGCATCTTGGAACCGTCGAAGAACATGGTCCAATGCTCCGAGTGAACCTGAGTCGGCAGTTGCTGTTCAATCCACTCGGCGACGAAATCCGCGATTGCCTCGGACTTGATAGCTTTCTTTGCCTCAAACTTGATATCTAGAGGAAGGAGTTCAATCGCCCATTTTGCCACTCGACCAGTTGCGTCTCTGTTATGCAAGATCTCTGACAACGGAGCGTCGCTGACGACTGTAATGGAATGATCAGAGAAGTAGTGGGCAACTTTCTTTGTGGTCATATAAATCCCATATACGAGCTTCTGATAATGAGGATATCTTTGCTTTGATGGGGTCAAGACTTCAGAAATATAATACACTGGGCGCTGAACTTTGAAGGTTTTCCCTTCTTCTTCCCGCTCGACCGTAAGTACCATACTGACGACTTGTCCTGTGGCTGCAATGTAAAGCAGCAAAGGCTCCTTGCTAATTGGGGCAGCAAGCACCGGCTGGGTGGAGAGCAGAGCTTTGAGCTCTGCGAACGCTGCGTCAGCTTCGGGAGTCCACTCGAACTTGTCAGACTTCTTCATCAATCGGTAAAGAGGCAATGCCTTTTCACCGAGACGAGATATGAATCGACTTAGGGCGGCCAAGCAACCAGTAAGCTTCTGAACATCGTGCACTCGCACAGGACTTTTCATTCAGAGTATAGTACCGACTTTTTCTGGATTGGCGTCGATTCCCCATTCGGAAACGAGAAAACTGAGTAACTTTCCGTCAGGAACCCCGAATGTGCATTTTGATGGGTTAAGCTTGATATCAAACCTTCTGAGGTTGGCAAAGGTTTCAGCAAGGTCAGTCAGCAGGTCGGAACCCTTCCGTGACTTGACCACAATATCATCCATGTACGCCTCCACATTCCGACTGATTTGGGTGAGCAAACACTTCTGAATCATCCTCATGAATGTGGCTCCGGCATTCTTGAGGCCGAATGGCATGGTAACATAACAGAAGCACCCGAATGGAGTGATGAAAGCTATTTTGATCTCACCAGGCCCATACAGACGTATCTGATGGTACCGTAATAGGCATCTAAAAAAGACAATCGCTCACATCCCGCAGTCGAGTCGACTATCTGGTCGATGTGGGGGAGAGGAAAATGATCTTTCGGGCAGGCCCGATTGATATGTTTAAAGTCAATGCACATGCGAAGTGACTTGTCCTTCTTGGGGACCATGACAACATTGGCGAGCCACTCGGAGTGGTAGATTTCTCGGATGAACTCCGCCGCTAAGAGCCGAGCCACCTCTTCGTCAATGGCCTTTCTCTTCTAGACGGCGGACCGTCGGAGATGTTCCTTGACAGGTTTTACTTTTGAGTCGACTCTTAGGCGGTGCTCAGCCAGCTCCCTGGGAACACCCGACATGTCAGAGGGCTTCCATGCGAAAATGTCCCAGTTTTCACGGAGGAACTGGATGAGCGCTTCTTCCTATTTGGAGTCGAGTGTTGTCGAGATATGAGTTGGAGCAGCGCTGGGGTCGGTCGGGTGGATGTGAGCTGTCTTTGTATCGCCAGTCGACTGAAAAGCTGACTCTGTAGCGGGCTTCTTGGCTCGCAACAAATCACTCGGGTCTGCAATCTTCTGCTATTCCTGCAACTCCACCACTGCCATCTGAGCATCGGCGATCTTCGAACCTTTCTGAAAACATTCTTCCGCTTTCTTTCGATTGCCCGTAATAGTGATCACACCTTTGGGGCCAGGCATCTTCAATTTGAGATACACATAACACGGTCGGGCCATGAAGCGTGCATAAGCCGGCCTGCCCAAAATAGCGTGGTAGGCACTCTGGAAGTCTACAACTTCAAATGTCAACTTCTCTTTGCGGTAATTCTTGGAATCACCGAAAACCACATCAAGAGCAATCTGGCCGAGTGATTTAGCCTTCTTCCCAGGAATGACCCCATGGAAACTCATGTTGCTGGCACTGAGTCTGGACATCGGAATGCCCATCCCTTTCAACGTCTCAGCATACAATATGTTCGAACCACTGCCACCATCCATCAGGACTTTGGTCAGTCGAGTGCCTTCAACAACTGGGTCGACCATCAAAGCTTACCTCCCAGGGGTGGCGATGTGCGTTGGGTGGTCGGACTGGTCGAATGTTATGGCAGTCTGAGACCATTTCAGGTAACTAGGTGTCGCTGGAGCGACCATATTCACCTCTCGGTTAATAACTTTCAGTCGACTTTTGCTTTCAACATCGGCAAAAATCATCAGAGTGGAATTGACCTGAGGGTATCCGTCGTCACTGTCTTCTTTGTCTTCGACCTTGTCCGACTCCTTTTCCTTACCTTTGGGCTGCTTGCCCTGGAACTGCTGGATCAAGAGTCCACACTGTCGAGTGGTATGTTTCGGGTAAATGAAATTACCCTCTTCATCTTTCTTTGTGTGGACGAGACATGGTAAGTCCAACACATCATTTTCGTCCTGGTCTTTAACCTTTTTGGGGTTCCAAGGTCCTTTAGGTTTCCCTTTAAACTTTCCTTGGGTTAAAGCCAAGGCTTCCCCGGGAGCCGCTGGCTCGGCTTTCCGGTTCTGTTTCCGATTGGAATTTCCTCCGGTTTCTTGGGCGACTGACTTGAGCTTGCCACTCCTGAGTCGATCCTCATCTTCACCATTAGCGTACTTGGTGGCAATCTCCATCATCCGATTCAGGGACATATCTCCGGTTCGACCGAATTTCAAATTCAGTTCTCTGTACTTGACGCCTTCCTTGAAGGCACAAACTGCTTGGTGGTCAGGTACATTCTCCATCGAGTGATGTAACGTGATCCACCTCTGGATGTAATCCCTCAAAGTTTCATTCGGCTTCTGCACGCAAGACCGCAGTTCCGTCAGCCCTGCCGGTCGCTTGCATGTGCCTTCAAACGTGGTGACGAACACTCGGGAGAGATCTTCCCAAGTGTAAATGCTGCTAGGCGCTAACTGGTTCAGCCACGCTCTGGCCGAGCCCTCCAACATGAGAGGCGGGTGCTTCATGGCCACTTCATCATTGCCGCCGCCAATCTGGACGGCCACTCAGTAGTCCTCAAGCCAAGTATCGGGCTTGGACTCACCAGTGAACTTACTGACTCCAGTCGCCAACCTGAAGTTGGGAGGAATCACAGCGGCCCTGATGGCTCTACTAAAGCACTCTGGCCCCGAAACATGTACTCTGCTGCTGGTAGGTGCATCTCTGTTGTGACCTTCTCGGTGAGCCCTGTTCCTGTCGACCAAACCTTGGACGAGAATGGATCTCGCGTCAAAGCCTGGCCCTCTGGGGTCGACTGGAATCCTTCGCCCACCACTATGAGGGCGTCTGTCATCCTGCTGGCGAGGCACATACGACCCGCTCCTCGGGGAAGGCGTGGGCACTCGACGTCGACCGTCACGGTCGACTCGGTGATCATACTACTCATGGTTCCCATACTGGTCACGCCGGTCTCCACGTCCCTCACGCCTCGGGGGTGATCTCGGGCTATGAGCCGACTGGACTGTGTCCGTGGCAACAGATCTGCTGTGAATCCTGTTCTGCGACTGAGAAACAGCGGAATTCTGATCTCCTGCTGCCCGGAGTAATGCTCTGATCTGCAGCAAGCCTCTGCCAGCCTCTGACTGGGAAGGCTGAATCGACTCCGCTATACGGGCCGCAGCTGCTAAATTCTGAATCGGAGTTCGATATACCTGCGGGGGCGGGAAGAGCTGTCGTCGACTGGATTCGGGAACCCGTTGTCGCGCATGCTCGTCGAGTGCTCGCTGGAGGTTCTCCAGTCGAGTGCGCTCGGCCAAGTTTGCCAGGTGCGCGTCCTCTAAGGCGCGAGCCTCGGGGGTTTCTCCAACGATAGGAGTGTGCAGTGCATCCACGTTCTGGCGGCGAAGTTCTTCTCTCTGCAGCGACGTGAGAGGCTCGGGAAGATACTCCTCATGGAGACGCGACGGGTCGCCTCCACCCGCGCCTCCGTCGGTGCGGGGAAAACCGGGAGGACTGGGCGGTCCATCGACCATCAGAACCTCCGCCGCCAGATCGCTGCTGTCGCACTCGGATGCGGTCTCTGCGGAGCCAGTCGAACAGGCCGTAGAGGGATTCGTCGGGCTCGATCGCCGCGACTTGAGGGGTGGCCGACTGACGTGCCACTGCGTGTCTCACCCACCGCTGAAGTCTCGACCGACCGGAGCGCTTGCGCCGGCGGGAGACGGGGAGGGAGGACAACACAGGAGCCGACCGGTAGGGGGTTGACGGTTGCCGCAGGAGAACGCCGCGCACGCACGCGCTAAAGTGCGTTGCCCCGCGAACAGGGAGTGCGTCCACGTCGAGCGGAGCCTCCTGGAGCCAAGCAGAGTCGTCGACGATGAACGTGAGCGCACCGAGACGGATCTCGCGGCCCTCCACCAAAACTCCACCAAAAACCATGATGATTCGGGTCGGAAAAGGTCACAACTCCTCCAACAAACGCTAAAACACCGGCCCCACGGTGGGCGCCAACTGTCGCGGTTCCAAGTCTAACAGTAGTGTAGGGGGTAAGTATGGAGAGGCAAGATCTTAGCTATGGATAAGTTGTAAGAACACAAGGTTTATGAGTTCAAGCCCTTCTCGGAGGAAGTAATAGCCCTACGTCTCGGAGCCCGGAGGCGGTCGACTGGATTATGAGAGTATCAATTACAGGCGTGCGAACCCTTGTCTCGGAGGAGGGGGGTGGCTTATATAGAGTGCGCCAAGACCCCGGCTAGCCCACGTTACAAAGGGTTCAATGTACATTAAGGCAGGGCGTTACTGGTAACGCTAGTAATAAAGCGCTATGATGACCATAAAGCTACTTAATGACCGACCGTTAGCGTGCGGAGTGACTTTAGGTCTCCTGGCCATCGAGTGGTTGGATCTTGGTCGAGTGATTGCTTCTTGGTCGAGTGTCTTCGAGTCTGTCGAGTGGAACACCTCCAAGTCGATTGAAAGATGATTTCTTCTAGAGATGTCCTTGGGTAGGGCAGTTAGGACAGGTCCATGACCCTACCCTAGGTACATAGCTTCATCAGGTAGTAGGTGACTTATGCGTTGTGCGCTGTCTCCTACTGGATTGATACCTTGGTTCTCAAAAACTGAGGGAAATACTTACGCTACATTGCTGCATCACCATTTCCTCTTTAAGGGAAAACCAACGCATGCTCAAGAGGTAGCAGCAGTGGACGTGCAAAAGGCGGGGTGGCGTCCATGGAGAGCAGCGCAAGGTGTTGTTAGGAAGAGGAGGCAATGCAGCAACGTAGCGGCGGAAGGTGGTCGTGCAAGCAAGATCGGGTACATGTGGAGTAGGTGTTAGAGGAGAGGAAACGCAGGGGCACAACACAGGAAGGGCCGCGACGAGGGGGTTCCTGCAGAGGACACCTATCATGTATGTTATGTTGTGTACCAGACCTGATGTGTGCCTTGCCATAAGTTTGGCAGGGACGTACCAAAGTAATCCAGGAGTGGATCACTGGACAATGGTCAAGAACATCCTGAAGTACCTGAAAAGGAAAAAGGATATGTTTCTCGTTTATGGAGGTGACGAAGAGCTCGTCGTAAATGGTTACGTCGATACTAGCTTCGACATTGATCCAAGTGACTCTAAGTCACAAACCGGATACATTTTTATATTGAACGGTGGAGGTGTTAGTTGGTGCAGTTCCAAGCAGAGCATCGTGGCGAGATCTACGTGTGAAGCAGAGTACATAGCTGTTTCGGAAGTAGATCATGAAGGAGTCTGGATGAAGGAGTTCATATCCGATCTGGGTGTAATACCCAGTGCATCGGGTCCAATGAAAATCTTTTGTGACAACACTGAAGCAATTACCTTGCGAAGGAATCCAGGTTTCACAAGAGAACCAAACACATCAAGAGACGCTTCAACTCCATTCGTGAAAAGGTCAGGGATGGAGACATAGAAGTTTGCAAAATACATACGGATCTGAATGTAGCAGACCCGTTGACTAAGCCTCTTCCACGAGCAAAACATGATCAACACCAAAACACCATGGGTGTTAGATTCATTATAATGTAATCTAGATTATTGACTCTAGTGCAAGTGGGAGACTGAAGGAAATATGCCCTAGAGGCAATAATAAAGTTGTTATTTTATATTTCCTTATTCATGATAAAGGTTTATTATTCATGCTAGAATTGTATTGATCGGAAACTTAAATACATGTGTGAATACATAAACAAATACCGTGTTCCTAGCAAGCCTCTACTAGACTAGCTCGTTGATCAAAGATGGTTAAGGTCTCCTAACCATGGACATGTGTTGTCATTTGATAACGGGATCACATCATTAAGAGAATGATGTGATGAACAAGGCCCATCCGTTAGCTTAGCATAATGATCGTTCAGTTTATTACTATTCCTTTCTTCATGTCAAGTACATATTCCTCTGACTATGAGATTATACAACTCCCGGATACCGGAGGAATACCTTGTGTGCTATCAAACGTCACAACGTAACTGGGTGATCACAAAGATGCTCTACATGTATCTTCGAAGGTGTTTGTTGAGTTGGCACAGATCGAGATTAGGATTTGTCACTCTGAGTATCGGAGAGGTATCTCTGGGCCCTCTTGGTAATACACATCACAAGCTTGCAAGCAAATGATTAAGGAGTTAGTTACGAGATGATGTATTTCGGAACGAGTAAAGAGACTTTTCGGTAACAAGATTGAACTAGATATGAAGATACCGACGATCGAATCTCGGGCAAGTAACATACCGATGGACAAGGGGAATTACGTGTGTTGTCATAACGGTTCGAATGATAAAGATCTTCGTAGAATATCTAGGAGCCAATATGGGCATCCAAGTTCCGCTATTGGTTATTGACCAGATAGGTGTCTCGGTCATGTCTACATAGTTCTCGAACCCGTAGGGTCCGCACGCTTAACGTTCGTTGACGATATAGTGTTATATGAGTTGTATGATTTGGTGACCGAATGATGTTCGAAGTCCTGGATGAGATCACGGACATGACGAGGAGTCTCAAAATAGTCGAGAGGTAAAGATTGATATATAGGACGATGGTATTTGGATGCCGGAAGTGTTCCGGGACGTATTGAAAAGAAATCGGGTCAACGGAAGGGGTTCCGGGCACCCCTTGAAAAGATATGGGTCTTATGGGCCAAAGAAGGGGATATACCAACCCACAAGGAGGCTGGTGCGCCCCTCCCTTGGCTGGCCGGCCCTAAGAGGAAGGAAAGGGGAGGGGTGCCCCCTCTTGCCTTTCCCTCCTCGAGAGAGAAAGGAAAGGGGGGCGCCACCTCCTCCTTCCTTCCTCCCGCGCCCCAAATAAGGAAAGGGGGCGCGGCTTGGGAGAGACCCCAAGTAGGATGCCCCCTTGGCTGCTCCTCCCTCCCTCTCACCTATATATATGTGGGAGGGGGGCGCCTAGCACACAATAGACAATTGCTTAGCCGTGTGCAGCGCCCTCCTTCACCGTTTACACCCCCGGTCATATTTTTGTAGTGCTTAGACAAACTCTGCGGATATCACTTCACCATCACCGTCACCACGACGTCGTGCTATCAGAACTCATCCACTACCTCACCGTCTCGCTAGATTAAGAAGGCGAAGGATGTCATCGAGCTGAACGTGTGCAGAACGCGGAGGTATTGTACGTTTGGTACTTGATCGGTTGAAGCGTGAAGAAGTTCGACTACATCAACCGCGTTAACAAATGCTTCCGCTTACGGTCTACGAGGATACGTAGACACATTCTCCCTCTCTCGTTGCTATGCACCTCCATGAATAGATCTTGCGCGCGCGTAGAATTTTTTTTCATTTTTCGTGCAACATTTTCCAACAATGGCATGATAGCTGAGTTGGCATGCGTGCATGTCAAGATAAATAGAGTAGTGAAGATGACTCTTTCCCCGCATGTTGCTATGGTAACTTTGTTAAAAATGCATAAGTAGTTGCTAAAAATAACTAACAAATAAAAATAAAGTATAAGCTTGAAAATCAATAAAAGAAAGTGGCTAAAAATAAAATAATAACTTTTGAATTATAGTTAGAAATGTCACCTCGAAGAAAAATGTGAAGGATGACATACTAATGCAAAAATAGTAATTTATAAATTAAATGCATGACTCGCTTATGTGGCAGATTTTGTATGGCTTAGTGGGAAAGAAGATTCAAATGCATTGCTTAGTGGGACGTTGAGTTGGACAGTTTACACGTCGAGAGAATTGTGACCAACTTCTTAAGAATGTAAGATTAACACCTTCAATCATCCCAATCTTTAAAAAACTATTCGCCTACCTTCTACTTTTAAATAGATGAATTAATTCCTCCAACGCATAGATTCCTAATAGCTCTAGCTGTAAAAACCAACAAACAAACACAAGCCATCAGAAGGCATACTATTATGTAATAAAATAGAAGAATAAAATCATCATCCAAGTAGTCCTAGCAACAAAACTTATGAGGTAGCTATGAATTTACTCGGTCTAAATTAAAGTGGAACATATCAGAGATGGCATGCACTTCAAAGTTATATATAATGGTCTACAAGTATTGATAGCTTTAATATATAATATATTGATAATACCCGGTATTACTGATATTCACCGAGACCTTTCCGGTGACCCCGTAACACTTTCGGACCCTCTCGAAACTATTTCAAATATTAATGAAATAATTCCGCAAACATATTCTCATGATTCCCGTCCTACTAAAATTCAGCAATTCAGCGTATCATGATTGCCTTAATCTTGTGACCTCGTAGGTTCGGTAACTCACAGATATGTATGAAACCGTTCGTTCAATAACCGACAGCGGGACCGTGAACGTCCATATCAATTCTTATGAGACCGACAACGGGACCGTGGACGTCCATGTCAATCCTGATAAGCACACGAATGATATTAGAGTGAATCTTTGGTTATCATGTGATGTTTCCTTTCCTTCGTGATACTTCAAAAAACCTCGGATGTATCGATATTCTCCTGAGTCACCATTATGCTCATTATACTGAAATTCTCGTTATCAGTTTTGTTCTTCTTTCTCGAACATCATGTGTATGCCGTTTAACGGTTTTGTGATGGTGTTCACCGTGCTTTCTGTTAATTAACAGGACAATCCTGTTGCTTAATTAATAGCTGAACCAAATCTTTTGCGGCGGTTTCAAAAATAAATCACTTGGCTCACCTTGTCCGACCAATGGACACAACAGCTCCTATCACTTCTACCCCTGCCTCATGCCAGTTACCGGAACGACGAGCATATTGGAGCAGTGCGCAGCATGCAGATCGCCCAACCAACCTACGACGGCAAGGGATCACGCCGGGAATCACACGAAACGCGCCTAGCTTTGGGGCCGTCCCGTCACCATTGCCCGGTACAGAAATGCAACCTGCACGCGCGAAAGGCGGAGCACGGCACCCGCCGTTGACGACCAGGGCCGTCGTCGTGCAGTGCACACACTATCGCAAGTTGGCACGCACCGGTGACCGAAGACGCGCCGCACATCGTGCACACTACTCCCCCTCTGCTCCCGCAGGCTCAGCTCAGCTAGCTGCCCGCCACCACCAAGTCCAAGTGGAGAGCAATCAATCAGCAAGGCCGGACCGGACCCAGTTGCAATCACCCGCACGTCTGACTCTTCCACCCGATTCATTCCGCTTCGTTAATCGTTATCCAAGAAGAAAGGAGGGAGGGGATTAGCACGAGTAGTAAGATCAAAAGCAAAAGACTCTACTGTACAAGGTTGATTCGTGTATCGCGGCGTCACTTCCACTCTCGGGCGTCGCAGGGGGAGCACCCCTCCAGCGCGACGTCGGCGATCTGCACCCCGGTGTCGTACACCCGGCCGGCGGCCCACCGCCGCGGGAGGACCTCCCCTTCGGCCCACACCCACTTCCCGTCGTACCCGCCGGTGACCACCATCCGGAGCTGCAGCGGCCCCGCGGGCGCCTGGCCCGTGCTCCACGCCGGCCCGCCGCGCTCCCGCGTCATGGACCGCCAGCTCGACGACCCGGCCGCCGCCACGTCCACCGCCACGATGTCCGTCTGGCCGCCCTGGTACAGGAACCGGATCGTCAGGCCGCCCGGCGGCGCGCGCTCCTCCACGCGCACCGACAGGTTGCGGCGGCGCGCGTACTCGCAGGGCACCCGCTTGTACTCCACGCCCACGGCGCGGCGCTCCCTCAGCCGCCGCGCGGCGGCCGTGCCCCCGCCGCCCAAGGCCATGGCCGCGTACGCCGCGCTGCCCAGCACGAGGTCGGTGCGGTTCGTGGCCGTGCCGCGCGCCTGGTCCGTCACGACCACCGTGGCGCCCGAGGCGCTGCAGAGCGCGGCGTCCGTGCACCGGACCTGGTAGCACGCGCCGCAGCCGACGCCCCCCCTGTACAGCGCGGGGCTCGCGGCGGCGAGGAGCCCGCCGTTGAAGGTCGCCGCCAGGGAGCCGTACCCGCAGGAGCCGGCTGCACGCACGCAGAGCGAAACTGAATCAGTCATCAATCAACCAAACCACGAACAACAAAACGTAACAAACGGAAGCGAAACGCACCATTGTCGAGGGCGGGCGAGGAGGCGCGGTACGCCGCCGTGGACCGGCGCACGCACCGGTCGCACGCCGAGGCCGGGGACGAGGCAGCGGCGAGGAAGACGAGCAGGAGGATGAAACGCGATCGAGCGCTCGCCATGGGGCAGACGGACACCATCGATCGAGCTTGAAGACGGGGGCGTTACTCGGAGTAGAAGATTGAACAGGACAGGACAGAACGGAGTAGGATGGATTCTTGCGAGCAGCTGGGCTGGAGCCAAGCTTTATACCCGACGCGGCGCGCACGCTGGTTGGCCGGTTGCGGTTTACGAGTTAACGGCGCTGGCCCTGGGTGCCGCCAGCCTCGAAACCGGACGGCCGCGGTCTCGTACCTGGGACACAGCAGCAGAATGCCGACGCGGTTGGGAGCAGTAGGGAGGAAGGAAAGCGCGCTGGCCACGTGGCCGTGAGGTGGATCCAGGGATGGGGGTGAAGTGCTGCGGCAAAAAGTTTGGGGTGGCCACCGACCCTGGAGACGCGTGCCGCAACCTGGGTGCGCCAGCGAGTGGTTCTTTGAACTGCTCGAAGTTGTACTAGGATAAACTCCGGTAAGGCTGGTTGTAACGGGGATATGCTAGTATCATGCATATGATACTAGTGTATGATACTACCTTTCTAATGTGTGGTATCATATATTAGTATCATGTAGTATTTTATTTATTATCATGCATGATAAATACATACTAGCCTAACATTTATTATGATACAATATCATATTATGATATTCAATTCTCTCTTTCTTCATTTAATTCTATGACACATCATCAATTTTAATTAATTGGTATGCATGATACTATTTATGATACTCCCATTACAACCAGCCTAACCACGTCCCATCGCCGGGCAGCCTGCCACGTGGCGAGGTAACGGCATGTGTGAATGCTGTTTTGTGCACACGCGTGTGTTTCTTTACTTTCATATACACTGCCTCGAGAGGGTTTCCACTTGCTGTTACCTCGAAAGGGAATGCAGTAATTCCTGTGGAAACAATTAACTCCTTTGCCGATCAAGGAGGAGGCGTTTAAGAGCAAGTACAATAAATTAATATAAGCAGGCTATAAGAGTCAAAATATTATTTTTTTTGTTGACATGAAGTGAAGGAAAGAGAAGAGAGAGGAAAAGCCGACTATAGTACTTTTTCCGTTTTTATTTACTTCGCATATTAGAGTTGACTGAAGTTAAACTTTCTAAAGTTTGACCAAGTTTATAGAAGAAAATACAAATATTTACCATAACAATTGTATACTATGTGGAAGTACATTTGATAATGAATCTAATGGTGTTGATTTCTTATTGTATATGTTAATATTTTTGTCTACAAACTTTGTTAAAGTTTATAAAGTTTGACTTTGACCAAAGCTAATATGTGAAATAAATAAAAATGGAGGGAGTATATAAGAGCCAGCTACAGCACGTGCTTCTAGCCACTATTGAGAATAAAAAATGAGCCATAAAGTAATAAAGTAGCACATCTTTGCATTTAACTGTATTGTACTTGCTGACTATAAACTTGACTATAGATGATGTTAATTTTATATAGCCATTAGCTAACTGTATTATTAACCATGCTCTAACAGAGGTGACAGGGAAACGAGTGGGATTTGGGTTCCAGGGGATAAGGATCGAAGTGGCGGCTAGGCTTGCACGGTCTGAATAGGGGACGAGATCACGACCGATTTAAAGCGTTTCCTTGGGGCTTATCGCGAACCACGGCCGTGGACGGCGCCACCGCCCACTGCTGTTCTCGTCTGATCTCATCGGGCACGACGCGGCCTTCACAAATCGTCCTACGTGGCAGGTCCATTGTGCTCCGATTGTTTACTGATTTAGTCCGCATCGGTCCTGATCTGGACACGTCAAGCGCCTCGCGTCCATCGCCATTCCGGATAACCACCAGTGCCTTGCACGTACGCAACGAATGGACTGGCCCAGCTCAATCAATAGTTCTTTGGTAGGGCCACGCCGCGAAAGGCATGTGCTTACCAAACAAGGGTCGGCTCACACGCCTGGTTTTGGTCCGGAGAGAGAGAACAAATTCTCTCGACTCTCTTTGTCTGGTGCAAACCGCTGGTGAGTTGCACTCGCATGGGTGCTCGCGGTTTCGTGCGCCCCTCCTCCTACTGCATGCCCTACGCCTACGGTCTTGTCAAATGGATGACACATTAATGCCAGCCAATCATGCTAATCCCATCATGATTGCCGTGGTCCATGGGTTTATGTCTTATCATGATTCTGGACGACGGGTCCCCCGATTCAACGAGAATAGACAAATTGGCGCGAAAGTGACCCGACTCTAACAGTTCTGATATCCCACCCGAATGCTAAATTGGTTTCGTCTCTCCGTTGAGACGTCACCGGCTTAAGCAGTTTCTACCAGCACCTTGTGTTTCACTGGTTCCTGTGCGCACAGCACACAATAAGATGCCGATGCGCGTAAACTATCTGAGGACAACTGACCCGGTGAGAAGTGGGATTGCTCGAGACAACTTCTTGACGCAGCACTGGCATTGCAACGCGGCCGGCAAGCAGTACGTGGCGTAGCAGTAGCACCGTGGGTTGTGGCCGTCAGAATATAACTATCAGCACCTACATATCAATAAATAGTATTTGACCTTGACTTGGTCGGCGCTAGCACTTATCCCTCCGGTTCTGACTCGACATCGCGCACACGGCAGCGGAATCCCGCGTCAGCCACTGATGAATCCCAACGGCCTTCCCTCCAACCGCAGCGGCACCACCGGCGCCCGGTTCTGGACTGGCAGTGGTTGCACTTGCACTTGCGACAGTACCACGAGCCCCGGGCCGGCTGTGTGATCTGACCTGGTCAGTCGACCGAACCTTAAACAAGCCCGTTGACACGACGCGCAGTTAAGGCCCAAGCCACTACCTGAATCCCGAATCTCCCGTGCATTCAACATGCTCTGACTTTGCAAATGAGGATGCATGGGGGTGGAGGCCTGCCGCTTCCTGGCGGAGGTTGATTACCCTCGAACTTGATCACTTGGTGCCACTGCCCACCGGGCACCGGCACCGGCACCAGTTTTCCATTGCCCATTCTTTTCTCTGGACGCAGTAGGTTTCGCTTCTTCTCCCTTGGGCTCCAAGCTTTGCACGGCGGCGGAGGACACGTTTTCCCTCGGCTCCCATATCGGCCTGCTGCATGCGCTGCAGCGTGGCGTCCTGTGCTGGCGGCACTGTGGACTGCGGCGGGTCAGTTGACGCTGCGGTTCGCATGTCCACTTCGTGGCCGTGGGTCGCTTGCTTGCATTCGTCTGCAAGGGAGGCAGCCTGCCCTCCCTGCCACCGATGACATCGACACAGGTGCGGAGACACGTAGTGTACTCTGCTCTCGGAAGCGGTACCCCTGTGAAGCATCAACTCTTTCAGAGACAGATCAAGCAAAGCTTTACTGGGAGCTCTCAACTATATATTACTCCGTTCTCAAATATAAGTCTTTCTAGAAATTCCTACAAGTGACTACATTCGGAACAAAATGAGTGAATCTACGTTCTAAAATATGTCTATATACATCCGTTTGTTGTAGTCCATTTAAAATGTCTAAAAAGAATTATATTTAGGAACGGAGGGAGTAAAACATAAACCATGTAATTGGTACTCCCTCAGTTCCATAATAAATGTGACGGATGGAGTAGCATGCATTACGGTCGTTCTCCAGTTGATTCAGTAGTGAATCTAGCGAGCTTTCTGTGCAGCAGTTCCTTTTTATCCTTTTTGGCAGCAAATGGACTTCATTAACTAGCAAGCAGGGTTGCGTCATGAGCCAAGACTGGTACTACAAGAAAATCTGGTGGATCCTGTAGCCAGGAACTGCTCCTGTTTGCCCCCTACCTCTCAGCTGATCACAAATGGAAAGCAGAATCAACATTCAGCTTGGTAGACCTTGCCAGAGCTTATGTGCCACTGTTAGTGAGCGTCCTTGTAGCTTTCCTGCTCGTTTCTTGTTAGTTGTAACCGCCTGACTGATCATTGCTCGGCGGGTGCATTTCAATAGTCCGCAACACGCATCAACATTTTCCTCCACTTTACCTGCATCGGCAGAACCTTCAAAATCACTGCTACTCTCCATCTTGAAGTTCTGTCACAAAAAGGGGGAAACCTGAAAGAAAGGTGGAAAACATGTGGCCCTGGGCCATGTAAGCTACACCGGCGAGAAGGGCAAGTGAAGGCCAAGTCATTCGAAAGGCAAAGTGCATGATTGTTTGTCAAACATCAGGATTAGTAGTAATTATAGCAGACTAAGTATCTAGACTCTAGAGTGATGTTTGAGACACTGAATGCAGGCATGCAACTAAATTTCAATCACTGAAATATCTACCCCGGCATAAGTATGAGGCGCCTGATATCTACTACTAGATGATACCCTGTGCGTTGTTACTGGAAAGGGTTGCAATATATTTCAATGATATTCAGTTGTCTTAGCACTGCATATATGAAGAATCATCCTCACCAATGTTGAAGTAACACATTATCTATAGAAGTTGTCTATGAAAGGGAGCTATGTTCCGTCAGGAACTTGGAATCGATACAAATAACCTCCATGATTAATTTGAACCTGCATTAATGGCAAAATGGCCATCTTTAAATTGCAACTATGTATGACAAAAAATGTGGAATGGACTTAATAACTGCAATCATATGTATCTGATGGAAATATTATAACAAAACTAAGTGAAATGTTTTTTTAGTCAAACTAACTGAATCTTGTTTCGGCTGTGAAACATGACGTATCGCAAAGCATGGGAACAACTGTGCTAAACACTAAATTTTCACAGAGCATCTCCAACAAATTAGTGGAAAAAATCATCAATTTAGTTATGGCGTCTCACTAACAAATGATGGATGAGTTACCTTTGTCATATCAGACAGATAACTATCCTTGACCATCAGTGTTAATTGCATCTGAAGTGCTTGGGAAGTGTTCCCTCTGCATGGATACAAACCAATCATAAATTTAGTTGTGAAACCAATAGTAGATCAAGAAATTATAGGGTGTGAACATGGTGCGGACAACAAACAAATCACTAAAATTCAAAGCTAACCTCGGCTTCGTAACTGGTTCTTCTTGGATAAGCAAACAACTGAGTGTATATATTGATTTCTATTGCCACACTCTGCAAAGAATAAATAAGTGTAAGAAAAGTCGCCTAATGGAAAATAGCGTGCATTTTGCTAGTAGATGAAGGGAACAAAGAAAAACAATATCGCATACATGAATGATCACAAAATAGATGGGCGCAAAATAATTTATTATGCCTTCTCCATATGGGCAGGATGCAGCATACAAGAAGAAATGTATACAAATGCAAAACCAAGATCTCTTAGGGCAATTAACAACAATATGTCAAACTATTAATAGAGAAAAGGAAGCACATATATGTACTGCATGAATAACGTATTCATGAAATAGCAGGTAAATTCTAAAATATTTAAGATATGCAGATGTTCAATTATGATGCTTCTATATCTATCATAAACTTTGCAAAGGCATAACAATCGACGGATTGAAGTTGTGGCACTTACATAATAACCTGTTGGGAAGAGCACTTGTGTCCTAAGCTTGTTCAATGGAGCAATTTCCAAACATGTATACTATTAGAAACATCATAGTTCTAAAGTCAGAGGAAGGGAACGGCACATCAGTCAATATAACGCAAAATAACTGGCAACAAAGGCAGTAAAGTGGAAAGGTCTAATTGTGAACGAGACAAAATTAAGTCTTGGTAGGCATCTTGCCATTACACAAAGCTTGTTCAATGGAGCAATTTGCAAACTTGTATACTATTAGAAACATCATAGTTCTAAAGTCGGAGGAAGGGAACGGCACATCAGTCAATATAACGCAAAATAATTGGCAGCAAAGGCAATAAAGTGGAAAGGTCTAATTGTGAACAAAACAAAATTAAGTCTTGGCTGCTTGCGGTATTTCCTCAGCGCCTTCATCAGGTGTGATAATTGTGAACCAAGTTTACGACATTCTAATGCTATCTTGGTATCCATAGCCCATGAAATTCTTTGTTCATAACGCCAGCCATTTCCTGCATGTTATGATCATGCAAGAATTAGTTTTACTATGAGAGTAAAATGTAAGTAACAACAAATGCTTCGGGGGAGCAAAGTTTTTTGAAGTATAGCTGATGCTTTATACTTATATGTGCAGATCTCATTTTATGTAGATGACACTTTGAAGATAGTCACCATTACGGTGTAGATCTCACAGCAATAGGGAACATAATCTGGCTTTTACCAGTAGATGTTCATATTCCTATTACCTTGTGTCACATCACATTTTAGAAAATCACTTTGAAGGTAGTCATCTGTCAAATGACTAGATGTAGACCTCACGGCAATAGTGGATAGTCGGCGATTTGATGTAGTAGATCACACTGTTACCTTTTGATTGCTAATAAAATATTTGAGGTGGTCACATCGATTCGCAAGTTTGGGAGAGCACTCGAAGATAGTCATTTTACCAAAAGAAAATAAAAAGGCAAAATGTAGATCTTTCAGCAATGAGGATAATCTGCAAAATGCAGAGGATGCCTCAATTACCTTGTGGTCCCAAACTTTGAATTGTAAAATAATAATATTGTTGTACTTAAGAATTACATGTTCTAAAAAGATGTTGAGCAATCATATAGAATATGTATACATGGTCTGAAACTTTATTCTAGACAATACATGGTCTAAAATATGAACTTACAATACAGTACACAGCTGAACATAATTTAAAGACAAACCAGAGGTTCTAAACACAATAAAATAACACCTCTGAAATAAATAGAACGGGCTACTCTGCAATATACGGGTAATATGGGCTCTTTTCTGATGAAACGCCACAGCACCAGCAGCCTCCTTTTTTTCGGTTATTGACCTGCAGGCCGAAGTAACCTGGGCTGAGGCCCTTTAGGCCATTCGGCCCACATGTCTGTTCGGGTGAGAGGAGGGGCGAGTTGGGCTGGCCCAACACCGACAGAAGAAGGGCACGGGCGAGGGTTTCCCCTTCTCGCTGCCACTCCTGATCCCCTCTCTGTTCGACCGGGTGCCATGCACTGCCGCTCACCAACCCTCCCCTGCCGGTGTCGTGTCGTCTTCAAAGGGGCCAGGGTGGGCCCTACGCTGCACCACGGCCTCCTCCGCTGCTGCTCGCCCCAAGGGCGCCGGTGAGGCCGAGGGCGTCCAGCGACCACGTGCCCCGAAGGGTTGCACGGTGCTGCTCCATGGCCGTGCCGAGGTGGCGCAAGATCTAGCGGGCTTCCGGTGGTGGCGTGGGAGGTAGAGGCGGCGCCGGAGGAGGTGGTGTCGCCGGTGATGGAGGTGGTGCCGTCGTCGACGAGCCCTCGCCTTCCACTTCGACGTCTTCAACCTTGATGGCCATCTTCAAGTCGGGGATGACAGTGTAGCCACCGGTTTCCGCTGCTGCCAGCGTCGGGAATGGAAGATCCGGGACGGGGCCGTATCCAGGAGGAAGTGCTCCGGCAGTTCGTCTGTCGGCGTCAGCGACGGCAGCCGTGGAGGCGGCGGTGGAGCGCCCACACACTTTCGGCATGGTCTAAAACCGTGCTCACGAGGACAGAGGCAGCGGCGCAAGGTCGCAGTTGAAATTCTCCTCTTCTCCCAGAAACAGTGCTGACGGACCTGCAAGCAGCCAATCCATCGGATGGATGGGAAAAGACGATGGTGGAGTTGCCGGTATGACGTGGTTGACGGCGATAGCCGGAGCCAATGGCCCGGCATGGTGCAGTGCAAGTACGTCGTGGTTGACAGCCACAACCGGAGCAGAAGGACCAACCTGGTGCACCATTGGTTCATGCCCACGGAGTGGGTGGGTTGCCGTGGCGTGCATACCCACGCACGGCGACGGTTCTGGCGACGAGTGCCACTGCTTGGACCAGGAGCATGACGGCGACATGCAGCATTGCGGTGGCGCTGGGTGCGAAGAAAGCGACGACTTTCTTTCTAGATGAAGGGGCAAAAGCAAAAGCTAGTGACGGCAGGTCCTTTCCTGACATGATTCTTACCTTTCTCCTTTCTTCCCCGTGATGTCAGTCTCGGCAAAGATAGTGTGATAACGTGTGAAAAGTAAAAGTGAATGATTGAACTCTTGTGATTCTTTATTGACTCCAAACTATTTATACAAGAGACAATTACAAGTTTGTCAAAGTAATTCTAACCGAAAGTAGTGGTTGCTAAAGTGTGAGACAAAATGGCTGCAATTAGAAGTTGGTAATATGTGAGAGAGATTACAACTGCTAATGGAAGTTAAGGATTACAATGTCCATTCCTAATTAGCACATGGTAATTAGTAATTTAACACATGATCTAATCCTATTCCTAACAGGTATTAACATGTGCTAATTAGGAACTGACATAGTAATCCCTATTCGTAACAGGTATTAACATGTGCTAATTAGGAACTGACATTGTAATCCCTAACTGTCATTAGCAGTTGTAATCTCTCACATATTAGCAACTGCAATTGTCATTTTGTCTCACACTCTAGCAACCGATTCTTGCGGTTAGATTTCCTCTCACAATATTGTAACCGGCTCGGGTATAAATAGTTTGGAATCAATGAGAATCAATTACTTGTAGCAATCACTTTTACTTTCTACACGTTATCAGTAAATGCTCTGTCCAAAGAGCAATCACGGGAAAGAGAGGAAAAAGGTGAGAACCATGGCAGGAAAGGACCTGTCGTCACTGGCTTTTGCTTTTGCCCGCTTCATCCAGAAGAAAGTCGTCACATTCCTCGCATCCAGCGCCACCGTAATGTTGCACGTCGCCATCATGCTCCTGGTCCAAGCAGTGGCTCTCGTCGCCGCATCTTCGCCAGAACCGTCGCCGTGCATGGGTATGCACGCCACGGCAACCCACCCCCTTCATGGGCATGAACCAAGGGTGCAGCAGGCTGGTCCTTCCGCTCCGGCCGCGGCTGTCAACCACGACGTACCTGCATTGTGCAATGCCAGGCCTTCGTCTCTGGCCATCGCCGTCGACCACGTCGTATCAGCAACTCCATCTGCTTTTGCCATCCATCTGATGGATTGGCTGCTTGCAGGTCCGTCAGCACCGTTTCTGGGAGAAGAGGAGAACTTCAACTACGACCTTGCGCCACCGCATCTGCCCCCGTACTGCCTGGAGCACGGTTTTGGACCATGCCCAAAGTGTGCCGGCACTCAACAACCGCCTCCACGGCTGCCGTCGCTGACGCCAACGGACGAACTGTCAGAGCACTTCCTCCCTCCTGGATACGGGCCCGTCCTGGATCTTTCGTCCCCGACGCCGGCAGCAACGAAAACCAGCGGCTACACCATCATCTCCTACCTGAACATGGCCATCAAGGTTGAAGACATGGAGGTGGAAGACGAGGGCTCGTCGACGACGCCACCACCTCCAACACCGGCGACACTACCTCCTTCAGCGCCGCCTCTACCTCCTACGCCACCGCTAGAAGCCCGACAGATCTTGCGCCGCTTCGTCGCGACCAGGGAGCAGCAACGCGTAGCCGTCCGGGGCGCGTGGTCATTGGACGCCCTCGACCTCACCGGCGCCCCCAAGGCGAGCAACAGTGGAGGAGGCTGTGGTGCAGCGCGGGGCCCGCCCCGCCCCCCTTGAAGATGGCATGACATAGGCAGGGAGGGCCGACGAGCAGCAGTGCTTGGCACACGGCCGAACATAGAGGGGACCGGGAGTGGTGGCAACCAGGGCAAACCCTCGCCCGTGCCCTCCCTATCCCTCCTTCTGTCAGTGTTGGGCCAATCCAACTCGCACCTCTCTCACCCAAACTGGCCTACAGGCCAATAACCAAAAAAATAAAAGGTTGTTGGTGTTGTGGCTTTTCATCAGAATGAGCCCATGGTATCCGTACATTGCAGAGTAGACCGGTCTATTTATTTCAGAGTGATATTTTATTGTATTTAGAACCTCTGTTTATCTGTAAATTATATTCAGTCATGTATAGTATTGTAAGTTGATATTTTTAGACCATGTATTGTCTAGAATAAGTTTCAGACTATGTATAACATATTCTATATGATTGCTTCAACATCTTTTTAGAATATGTAATTCTTAAGAACAACAATTTTTATTTACAATTCAAAGTGTGCTATCATAAGGTAAGTGAGGCATCTACTGCACTTTGCAGATTGTTCTCATTGCTGAAAGATTTACATTTTGCCTTTTTCTTTTGTTTTGGCAAAATGACTATCTTCGAGTGCTCTCCCTAACTTGCGAATTGATGTGACTACCTCAAATATTTTACTAACAATGTGATCTACTGCATCAAATTGCAGACTATCCACTATTGCTCTGAGGTCTACATCTAGTCATTTGACAAATGATTATCTTCAAAGTGATTTTCTAAAATATAGTGACACAAGGTAATAGAAATATGAACATCTACTGGTAAAAGCCAGATTGTGTTCTCTATTGTTGTGAGATCTACACCGTAACGGCGACTATATTCAAAGTGTCATCTACATTAAAAAAAAGAGGTCTGCACATATAAGTATAAAAGCATCAGCTATACTTCAAAACTTTGCTCCTCCAAAGAATTTATAGTTACTTATATTTTACTCTCATAGTAAAACTAATTCATGCATGATCATAACATGCAGGAAATGGTTGGCGTCATGAATAGAGAATTTCATGAACTTAAGCTAGATGGTAGTAATTATTTATCATGGGCTATGGATACCAAGATAACATTAGAATGTCGTAAACTTGGTTCCAC
The DNA here is from genome assembly GCF_003073215.2 of Triticum urartu. Classification (NCBI taxonomy): domain Eukaryota; kingdom Viridiplantae; phylum Streptophyta; class Magnoliopsida; order Poales; family Poaceae; genus Triticum; species Triticum urartu. The sequence continues at coordinate 362,635,238 of NC_053022.1, read as the reverse complement.
AATTATCACACCTGCTGAAGGCACTGAGGAAATACCACAAGCAGCCAAATATGCAGCATCAAGTTTTATAAGGCGTTAACTCCATCGAAATTTAAAAACAAAATATTTAATGGAGGAAGACCACTTGCTTTATGGAACTCTCTCAAGGAGAGATATGACCAACAAAGAGCAGTTATGCTGCGAGAAGTCCAAAGAGAATGATCCCTCATAAGGCTCCAAGATTTCAAATCCATGGCAGTTATAACTCTGCAGTTCAAAAGGTTAACTCTAAACTAAGGTTTTGCAATCAAGCAATTTCCAAACCAGATCTTATTGAGAAGACCTTCTGCACTTTCCACCCCTCGATGAGTGCTAGAACGGTAGTAATGTGAACAAAAATACAAAAAGTATTCTGAGCTCATATACACTTTACTTCAGGCCAAGAAACATGATGAGCTTCTCAAGAAGAATCATCAGCCACACCCAGCGGGGCTCGCTAACACTTAGTTTACCAAAATGTATGGGGGCAACTAAAAGAATTTCAAGAAATTCAACAGAAAGTGGGAAAGGAACAACAAGCATAAAATCTTTGGTCAATCTAAAGGTAAAAGTCAGTTCAAGAAAGATGAACAAAATACCAACTCCGAGATTTGTCGAAGGTGTGGATGTGCTAACCATCGTACTAGCAATTGCCGTACTCCCAAGCATCTAGCGGATTTATACCTCAAATTCACCGGGAAAGGCAAACAAGTCCATGGAAAAGTTGAAGCTCACTTCAACGCTTTACAACAAGAAGAGAACCTTGAAACTAGCACTTCTCAAAGCGCTCCTCGGGAAACAAGGCAGAAGGATGAAAATTTTCTTGATGTCGGCAACATGATGGTGGAATACACCCAAGACACATATGAAGATCTAATATAATCTCCACATCACTTATTTGATATTATCAGCTATTTTATATTGTAATGATGGATGTTCTAATATATATAACTCTAAGTAGAATAAAGTCCTACGGACCAATCAAATTATGTAATTCAGACATATTGTCGTATTTATATTTGTAACTGTAATATGAATACTTTGTATGTATTATATCTGAGTAATATGAATAAAATTTCATCCTAAAATATTCTCTCACTCTTTATAGACTTTATGGGAAGACAATCCAATGGAAGAACTACGTTCGTTGGACAGTTGTATCACTAACACAATACTAAGGGAAACAAAATATTTCCAAACTCTAACTAAGAGAATAGGAAATATTATGACCATCACCGGTCGCAAACTCGCAATGCATCAATTATTGGTTCAGGACGAGCCACACTCATTCTACCTATGGGTACTATCATTTTTATTGAGGATGCACTCTTGTATCCTGAATCTACACGTACCCTTCTAAGTTTCAAAGACATCCGATCAAATAATTTCCATCTGGCAACAATCTCTGGGAATAATACTAAATATTTGCTTTTAACAAAAAGCAATGGGTCTGAAAAACCAATTCTTCAGAAATTCTCCTCACTTTCATCTGGATTGTATTACAGTTATATAAAACCCATACCACATGTTGCGTAAAAAATAATTTTTCACCCCCGGCCGCAAGCAGCCAGCCACAGGCAGCCACTTAACTTCGCGCCAGCTCGGCACGGGCGCTCTGCCTCCACGGCCAAGGCCAAGAACGCCGCGCCGCCCACCGCCGAACGCCGCACGCAGGTTCAGATGCTGCGCACATTGGGCATCATCGGAATCGACCAGGCGATCACACCAGAAGCGATGCGTGCTTATGATGCCGTGTTCGCCGCACCGATCCCCAACACCGTCCTTGCGGCCATCGCGGCGCTCGTCGGACGAGAGCTCCCTGCCGATCTTTCCAAAGCGCCTATCACCACTGTGATCGCTGGCAGCCCGATCGAGGCTTAACCACGCGCCTGCTCCTCCCGCGTCAATCATGTCTTTATGGATCACGGCCCAAAAATCATCATTTGGAACATGCGCGGTTTAAACGCTCGTGCTAGGCGTACCGCCGTCCCTTCGCTGATTGTATCCACGGACGCGTCTATCGTCTGCCTCCAGGAAACTAAGATGGAGTTTATCTACTTGTCTACTGTCCTCGAGACCCTGGGCTCGGACTTTGATGACTATACCTACCTGCCTGCGATCGGCACCCGCGGCGGCATCTTGCTGGCTTGGAAGCGACACGAGGTGACCATCACCAACCCTGAGTTCACCACGAACACGCTGTCCGCCCAGGTTTCGTGCCCCTCCGGCGTGCCCATCCCTTGGTGGCTCACCATCGTCTACAGTCCGCAACATGACCACGACAAGATCATGTTCCTCCAGGAAATCCGCGATGTCCACGCCAGCTGTGATGGCCCTTGGATGCTATGCGGAGATTTCAACCTTATCTATCGCGACGAGGATAAGAACAATGGGAACCTCAACCGACACATGATGGGGCGCTTCCACCGTGTCATCAACGACCTTGCTCTCAAGGAAGTCTACCTCAACGGTCGACAATACACCTGGTCGAATGAGCAGACCCCCCTGACCTTGGTTCACCTCGATCGCGTCCTCCGCACTACTGATTGGGAAGAGCAACACGGCGAATGCCACCTCCGATGCTTGGCCTCGGTCGTCTCTGATCATAGCCCTCTCTACCTTGACTGCTCACCCCTACCCTCCGCGCAACGGCGCTTCCGCTTCGAGGACTATTGGGCACGCATCGCCGGCTTCCAAGACGTAGTTGCGGCCGCCTGGAACTCGGTTGACGACGTCGACCCCTTCCGCCGCATCGTGCGGCGCATGCAGGCCACAGCGCGCAGACTCACGAGCTGGAGCGCACACATTGTGGGTAACATCCGAGACCAGTTGGCGATCTCTCGCGAGCTGCTGCTACGCTTCGACTCTGCCCAGGAGCTCCAGCAGTTGACGCCCCACGAGGACTGGCTCCGCAGGCAGATCAAGCTCTCCTACCTCAGCCTCGCTTCGCTGGAACGCACCCTGGCTCGACAGCGCGTGCGTATTGCGGCCCTCAAGGACGGCGATGCGAACACGTCCTTCCATCGCCAATGCACCTACCGCAAGCAGAAGAACCGGATTCACACCCTGATGGTTGATGGCGCCGTGCTGACTGATCCCGACGACATGGCCGCGGCGACCTTCGCGCACTGCGACTCCCTTCTTGGGACTGATAGAACCCGTGATTGCGCCCTCGACCTTCAGCACCTCATCGAGCCTGCCAACCTTGATGACCTTGATGCTCTCTTCACCGAAGACGAGATTTGGCAAGCGGTGAAGCGCTTGCCAACGCGCAAGGCACCCGGACCGGATGGCTTCACCGCGGAGTTCCTGCGCTCCTGCTGGCCTGTCGTCAAACACGACCTCGTCTGCGTCTTCCAGCAGCTCTACGTGCTTCGGGGACGCGGATTCAGCTGCCTAAACCAGGCGCTGCTTACGCTGATCCCCAAGCGCGCCGACGCGGCCAGCCTGGGCGACTATAGGCCGATCAGCCTAATCCACCTCGTGGCCAAGATCTTTGCAAAGGTGTTGTCCCTTCGCCTTGCGCCCAAGTTGAACGACCTGGTCAGCCCCATCCAGAACGCATTCATCCCCGGACGCAACCTCCACGACAATTTCATGCTGGTGCGGCAATCGGCACAGCTACTTCACCATCTGGGCGCCCCGCGCATCCTCCTGAAGCTCGACCTTGCGCGGGCCTTCGACTCCATGTCATGGCCGTTCCTCTTCGAGACTCTGCGCCGCTACGGGTTTAGCGGTCGCTTCCCTGGCTGGATCACTATACTCCTGTCCTCCGCGAGCACCAAGATCCTCCTGAATGGGATTCCAGGACCGGCGATCTGGCACCGCTGTGGGCTGCGCCAAGGCGATCCCGTCTCGCCGCAGCTCTTCGTGCTTGCCATCGACACGCTGGGACGCCTCTTTCACCGTGTTGCCGAGCTCAACGTCCTGCAACAGCTACACCCTCGCCGCGCGATCCCGATCATCTCCCTGTACACGGATGATGTCATCCTCTTCTGCCACCCCTCGGCTGGCGACACGCTCGCTGTCCGTGAGATCCTGCAGCTCTTTGGCCGAGCGTCAGGCCTATGGGTTAATTTCCAAAAGAGCACCGCCACCGCGATCCACTGCGAGGACGAGATCGGCCTGGCCGTTGCGGCCCTAGGTTGCCCGCTCGCAGAGTTCCCCATCACCTACCTGGGAATCCCCCTCACCCTTCGACGCCCAACTCCAACCCCTCGTCGACAAAACTGTCGGGAAGCTGCCCACCTGGAAAGCCCACCTCATGAACAAAGCCGGACGCCTCGCCTTTGTCAAAGTCGTGCTAAGCACGATCCCCATACACCAGCTCCTGGTGCTCGCGCCCCCAAAGAAGATCATCAAGCTCCTGGAGAAAATTCAGCAAGGATTCCTTTGGACTGGCCGCACTGAAGCACACGGTGGCAACTGCCATGTTAATTGGCGACGAGTCTGCCGCCCCACCCGCCTTGGTGGTCTCGGCATACATGACCTGGAGCGCACTGGCTTGGCCTTGCGCACCAGATGGCTTTGGCTTGCCCGCACCGATGACAACAGAGCTTGGACTGGTCTAGATCTGCAGTTCACTAGCGAGGAACGCGCCTTCTTCGCATCCACCACCATGATCATTGGCAATGGCCAGCGCGCGCTGTTCTGGGAGGACCATTGGCTCAATGGGCGCTCCATCCCGGAGATCGCGCCCCAACTGTACGCCACCATCCCCAAACACCGCCGCAAAAACAAAACGGTGGCGGACGGCCTACAGGCGCACATATGGGCTTCAGACATCCAGGGCATCCTTAGCATCCAAGAGATTAGTCAGTACTTGCTAACTTAGCGTGCAATCAAGTCCATCACCCTCTCTTCCGAGCTAGACCGCCTGCAATGGACGTGGAACGCGTCAGGAACATACACAACGCAGTCTGCCTACCTTGCCACTTTCCAAGGCTCGACCCACTGCCCCGCATGGAAGCTCACATGGAAGAGCTGGGCCCCCCACGCGTGAAGTTCTTTCACTGGCTCACTAACCTGGGACGTTGCTGGACAGCCGACCGCCTTGCTCGCCGTGGGCTGCCGCACCCAGCCCGCTGCCCGCTTTGCGATCAAGTGCCCGAATTGATTCATCACATGCTCCTGGCATGCCCCTTCTCCAAGTTGTTGTGGCACGAAATCCTTTCCTAGTTGCGTCTTACATGCAACGCGCCGGATGGCGAGGACTCCCTGGTCGAATGGTGGCGCCCGGCACGACAGGCCACGCCCAAACCGATGCAAAAAGGCCTCTCCACCGCGACCTTGCTGATCCCTTGGATGACCTGGAAGCATCGCAACGAATGCGTCTTTGACGCAGCAACCCCATCGGCAAACACCCTGAGCGTGAGGATCAAGGACGAAGCTGCGCTTTGGGCGACCGCGGGCGCACGAGATTGCGTGACATCCTCTCACCAACGTGGGACGTCCATTGATTTCTCTCTCATTTTGCCTGTAACCCTACCTCTTAGGAGGTTGTAACAAACTCTCTTCCTTTTCAATACAATGAAACGCAAAAGTCTTCTGTGTTTCCTCAAAAAAGACCTTGATAAATTCAAGACTTGGCATGATCTCCTTGGTCATCCTGGCATAGGGATGATGAGAAAAATTATTGACAATTCTATTGGTCACAGCCTTCCAACTAAAAGATTCCGAAAATCATCAGATTTTGTGTGCACCGCATGTACAACTGAAAAAATAATTATAAAACCATCTTATCTTAAAGTAAAAAATGAGTCACTTAATTTCCTTGAACGCATTGAAGGAGATATATACTATCAGGACCTTTTAGGTATTTCATGGTAGTCATAGATGCATCTACTAATGGTCACACGTGTGTCTATTATCCACACAAAATCATGCCTTTGCCAAGTTAATTGCTCAATTGTTAAATTAGAGCAAATCATCCTGAAAATAGGATAAAAACAATTCGAATGGATAATGCCGCTGAATTTTCTTCACGTGCACCCAATGACTATTGCACGACTATGGGCATTCATTTAGAGCATTATGTGCCTTATGCTCATACTCAAAATGGATTGGCTAAATCTCTCATCAAAAGAGTAAAATTAATTGCTCGACCACTATTACGGAATTGTAATTTATCAACATCTTGTTGGGCACATGCGGTGTTGCATGCCACAAATCAGATACAAATCGGCCCAACTGCATATCACACAACCTCCCCACTACAACCAGTACATGGTACTCAGCCAATTTTTCCCATCTGCAAAAATTCAGTTGCGCAGCATACGTACCGATATCACCACCGCAGTGCACATCCATGGGCCCTTCACAGAATACTAGGGATCTATGTGGGTTATAATTTTCCGTTGATTATAAAAATATCTTGAGCCTCTTACAGGACCTGTTTACTGCCCGTTACGCTGATTCTATTTTTGATGAGGATAATTTCCCGGCATTAGGGGGAGAATCAAAGCACAAAGAATGTCAGGAATGTAACAGGCATTCAGTCCTTAGATCCACATACTAAAGAATCTGAAACTGAAGTTCAGAGGATTATAGATTTGCAACACATTGCAAATAACCTGCCAGATGCATTTACTGGCCATAAAGGTGACACTAAATCACATATTCCCGCTGTTAATGCACCAGAACGAGTGGAGCTACCAAGTAAAACCACTCAAACCCCAAATGAGAGTGAGAGGGGGAGAAATCTGGTTAACCGGAATATAGCTTCTCAAAAGCCTCCGCGAAAACATAGGAAATCAAATCCTCTACCAGTAAATGCAATTCAACCCCAAGTCGAAGGACACCAACTAGATGCTCAACATCTAGAAACTAGCACAAATGCGCATAGAGTCTGAAGGTATAAATGATAAAACCCCAAAAACATAACTGTTGGGACATCGGAACACCATGACTCTATTGTTGTGGGAAATCACATAGAGTCTGAAGGTATAAAGGAAATTTCCATAAACTATATACACTCATGAGAATCATACAACAGAGAGACTACAATTGTCGACATATACTTCGCCTCTAAAATTGCTGAAACCCTTCAACTGGATCCAGAACCAAAGTCCGTAAAGGAATGCCTCAAGCGCCCTGATTGGCCTAAATGGAAGGAAGCAATTGAGGCAGAACTGCACTTGCTCAACAAAGAAAAGTATTTTCCTCAGTAATACCTACTCCTCAGAATGTCTTCCCCGTGGAAGCAAAATAGGTTTTTGTTCGAAAAAAGGAATGGAAACAATGAGGTGGTGAGATACAAAGCGAGACTTGTAGCACAAGGGTTCACGCAGAGACCCGAAATCGATGACAATGATACATACTCTCCTGTCATGAGTGGAATAACGTTTGATACTTAATACCTTTGGCGGTACAAATGAATTTCTCTATGCAGTTAATGGACGTAATGACTGCGTACTTATATGGGTAGAATGTGGTATAACCGATTGAGTGAGTTCCTTATTCATAAAGGTTACTCAAATAATGATGATTGCCCTTGTGTATTTATAAAGAAGTCCTCACATGGATTTTGTACCATCTCTGTGTACATTGATGACCTTAATATCATTGGAAGTACACCTGATATAGACAAAGAACGCAATCATCTAATGACGGAATTTGAGATGAAGGATTTGGGAAAGACCAGATTCTGCTTAGGCTTACAGCTTGAGCACCTTCCCTCAGGAATATTAGTATACCAACATGCTTATACTCAAAAGGCTTTGGAAAATTCAATATGGATAAATCATATCCATCCAAAACACCCATGGTTGTCAGATCCCTTGATATGAATAAAGATCCTTTTAGACCCCGGGATGATGATGAAGAGATATTAGGACCTGAGTTCCCGTATCTCAGTACCACTTGTGCGCTAATGTACCTTGCAAATTGCACCAGGCCTGATACTGCATTTGCGGTAAATTTACTAGCTAGACATAGTGCTGCTCCAACAAAACATCATTGGACAGGGGTGAAAAATATCCTTAGATATTTACATGGCACAAAAGATCTTGGCTTATTCTATCAGAAGAAACAAGATATGACTATGGTAGGTTATACAGACACTGGTTATCTATCTAATCCTCACAACGTCAAGTCACAGACAGGTTTCGTATTCTTACATGGTGGAACTGCTTTTTCATGGAAGTCAACAAAACACTCTCGTAGCAACTTCCACTAATCATTCTGAAATTATCGCATTATTTGAAGCATCATGAGAATGTGTATGGCTTCACAGGATGATTAACCACATTCAAACTTCATGTGGTGTTGGTTCATTAGGATCACCAACTATTATCTATGAAGACAATGCAGCTTGCATTGCTCAAATGCAAATGGGTTATATAAATAGTAATATCACAAAACACATTTCTCCCAAGGTGTTCTTTCCTCATGAATTACAGAAAGATGGAGAAATTGATATTTTGCAAACCAAATCATGTGACAATCTAGCAGATTTGTTCACAAAGTCTTTACGAAATTCAACATTCCAGAAGTGTATTCACGAAATTCGTATGAGACGTTTTCAAGATTTGCAAATTTCAGGGGGAGAAAACTCATAGAACTATAACCCATTAATTATCATCAGATAATAAATATTGTGCTCTTTTCCTTTATGAGTTTTTCCATCAGGTTTCTCATAAAAGGTTTTCAATGAGGCAATATAAACTATACCATATCGTTTTCTCCTTATGTTTTTCCCATTGGGTTTTAAAGGAGTTTTCTATGGTGTATCTATTACTCATATTTTTCCCACGGGGCTTTTGGGGGGCATTCTAAAATTGTACAAATGATTCTCAAGCTAGATGAAAAATATACAAGAAGCTCTATATGATGAAATATACAACAAGCTCTAGATGATGGATACTTCTAGAAGATGTGCGATCCAAGGGGGGTGTTAGGAATAGGGCTAGATCACGTGCTAAATTACTAATTAACAGGTGTTGATTAGGAACTGACATAGTAATCCTTAACTGCCATTAGCAGTTGTAATCTCTCTCACATATTAGCAACTGCTAATTGCAGTTGCCATTTTATCTCACACTAGCAACCGCTTCTTGCGGTTAGATTTCCTCTCACAATATTGTAACTGCCTTGTATAAATAGTTTGGAACCAATAAGAATCAATTAGTTCTTGCAATCACTTTTACTTTATACAAATGGAACGCTGCACATTAAGATACGCTGACGTGGCGGATTGCTGATGTGGATAGGCTGCATGTCGAGATAAATAGGATAGTCGGGATGAATCTCTTAGGTATATAGGATTCTTATTATTCAGTTTCTTTTACAAACTGCCAAACAGATTGGTTTTCATGGTGCGGGCTTGCATGTATCTGACAACCAATATATGAATGTAAGCTACTCTGTTTAACTTCATTTAGATTGATGAAACTTCTACGCTCCATGAAACTCTATATTGGTACTGTGAGTGTCAACTCATTTAGTCATATTTTTCTCGTGTAACTTCTGCAAATTCCCAATTAGAGCATTCATGGTAAAACAACTCTCAGGAAGGTGGGACATCTCCATGAAGGTTTTGGTAACTTCATGTTTTACACGTCTACTTTTGGAGTAAACATGCACATCTTGTGCTAAGAGTACCTAGAAAGCTAGAATGTAACAAATATAATATGAAATTTGGAGACTACTATGGAAATACCTATGAGCTATGATATAATATGAAATTTGGGATATGACAGAAGGGTTGCGGCAAGAGTTCACTATAATATGCTACTGGCAGTCCAGCACTACCACACAACGGAAATACCAATGATACCATACTGAACAGCAAGAACCAAACTCGTTTTAGTAACCAATGTAGTACTTCAATTTGTATGAACACTCAGCAATGATAGGAAATACAGACGCACTAAACCGGATAAAATTACCTCTCTTCAGTACATTTAGCACTGGACAATGCTTGCAAGACCTTTGCATCTTCTGGAAAGTTTGACTTCCCTTGTTATAATCCCAAGCTTCTTGTCAAAGCGTCTGGTGCACAAGCATGTCAAATACTATCCTCGGATTCTGCTTTAGAGAAACTGTATGACAAATAACCTCGCTCAACCTAATCAGAAAGCTGAAACATGGCATCAGCAGCAGCAAATTATAATTGTGCAGAAAGGAAAACAGGGCTGCATTTGCACTTACTCTTCTGCTGCATTTGGTCAAGTGCCTTTATACAAGCCTGTACCAGCATAAATGGCGGAAACAATCACAATTGCCAAGTCTGTCATATATATAGCAAAATATGTGCACCAGTTTGTCTTCCAACGTTGGTGAATTTCATACACTCATGAGATCAACAAAACCATTTTACGGTACAGTGACATGCCAGGGAAAACAGCCTCAGAGTTCTGCCTGAGCATCTTTTGCAGTATCACTGTCTCAGCTGCAGGGGAGATTAAGTTTAGAGCTTTGTAATAAAATAGTAGATTGGAACCTCAATACAGGACTGACTAGCCACCAACCATTCCAAGTAAATCATCTTGCTCGGATGCACTGCCCTCTTCGTCAACCTCAGCAAAAGAAGATGAATCAGGGTCATATCCAGACAGTTTCATCTCATCAATCAAATCATGCAGCATGTCATACAGCTCCCTCGATCTCGGATGGACGTTATCTCCTACAAGGAATCCATGCATCTCATTTTGCACCTCAATCCAGCTACAGCCAGGTTCCTTCTTAAGCCTTCCGTGCTTCATTAACCTTCTTGTCCTAGAAACATCAGCCCATTTCCCTGATTCTGCATATACATTTGACAGAAGAATATAAACTGAAGAATCCTCAGGATCCAGTAGTAGAACATTGCCGGCAGCAAGTTCAGCCAACTCAACATCCCGATGGATCTTGCAAACGCTTAGGAGAGTCTTCCAGATGACTGCATCCGCTTCAAAAGGCATGGTGTCAATAAGCTTCAGAGCTTCCTGTGGTCCCTTTGACCGTCCTAGTATATCTACCATGCAAGCAAAGTGCTCCAGTTGTGGTTCCAGTTTGTAGCGGGTGGTCATCTGATGGAAGTAACAACATCCATCATCCAGCAGACCAACATGGCTGCAAGCCCGGAGCACAGCAATGAAAGTTGCATGGTTCGGAATCACATCCTCCCTTTGCATCCTATCAAACATCTTGAGTGCTTCTGCTCCTTGACCATGCAGCGCATAGCCGCATATCATAGCATTCCATGACACAAAATCCCGTTTCTGTGCCTTCTCAAACATTAGCAGTGAGTCTTGCATGTACCCACACTTGGCGTACATGTCTATAAGGGTGCTGGATATATATTCATCTACCAGCATTTCTTGCTTAATTATCTGACCATGGATCTGCTTCCCGATCTCAATGGTAGCTAGGTTAGCACAAGTGTCAAGAACTGTAGCATAGGTGAAATGATCAGGCTTAAGTCCAATATCTAACATCTGTGAGAAGATTTTCTGGGCATCCTCACTCTGTTTGTTCAGTGAAAATCCTGACATGATGGCATTCCATGAAACAAGTTCTTGCTTCCCAATTCTGTCATGGAGTTTCTGAGCATCTGTCATCATACCACATTTGCAGTACATGTCAACAACAGTGCTAGCTACAAAAGCATCTGAACCAAGTCCTGACTTGATAACCTTGTCATGTACCATCAATCCAAACTCCAAAGATTGTAAAGTTGCACAAGCCTTAAGGACACTACCATATGTGAAATCATCGGGTTCCATACCAAAGCGCAGCATCTCATTAAAATGAACTACGGTGTCCTCATAGCGCCCATTTTGCTCAAGAGCAGCAATAATAGCATTCCAAGAGATTGAATCTCGTTCCTCCATATCCTGGAAGATAAAGTACGCTTCTACCAATGCTTTGCACTTCCCATACAGATCAAGAATTGCATTTCTGACACAGATGTCCGTCTCAAAACCTGATTTCATTGCTAAGCAGTGGACTTGTAGGCCTTTTAAATACCCCTTAATCTCTGCACAAGCACTGAAGACACCCGATAAACTGACTGCATCAAAACCAATGCCTGACCTGGTCATGAACTGAAACAGTTCCAAGGCCTCATTTGCAAGCCCTGCGCGCACAAGCCCAACCATCATGGCATTGCATGTTTGTACTGTATGGCTGGGCAACCCAAAGAATGCCCTTTTAGCATCCACCAAGCTATTAGCCTTAGCATAAACATCCACAATAGCTGTCCCAACAATACGGTCAGTATTGAAGTTATGCTTTATGGCATGTGCGTGTAACTGCTTACCAGTGCTCAGACATGATTTTGCTGCGCAAGATCTAAAGACACTGGCATAAGCCGGCTGGCTCACCCCCATCCCTGACCTCTGCATCTCCATGAACAGCTCCAACCCACGAGTGTACTGCTCATTGTGAACGCACCCAGCAAGGGCTGCGCCCCACGAGACCCAGTTCCTCTCGGGCATTCCATAAAAGAAGAACAATGCGTTATCCAAACTGCTGCACTTGCCATACATGTCCACGAGAGCACTCCCAGTCCGGACATCAATATCCAATCCTGCCTTCACCGCCAGCGCGTGGATTTGAACACCGAGTGCCAAGTCATCCAGAGCACCGCACGACTTCAGAAGGACAGCAAACGTTGTCCGGTCGGAGGCAACACCAGAGCGAGCCATCTCCAGAAACAGGGCCACCGACTCGCTATGCATGCCATGCTGGCAATAGCTTGAGACCAGCGTGTTCCATGACACGACATCCGGATTCGGCATTGCATCGAACAGTGATACAGCGGTCGCTATGTCCCCGGAGTGCGAATACGCGGTGAGCATGGTGTTCCACGACACGGTGTCCCTGTGGGGCATCGCGTCGAACACCCTGCGAGCGTACGAGGCGTCCGCGCAGCGGGCGTACATCTGCAGGAGGCAGTTCGAGACGAAGGATGTCGGGAGGAACCCGGACACTAGCATGCGCGCGTGCGCGGCGCGCCCGGCGTCGAGGGCAGCGCGGCCGCCGCGGGCGCAGAACTGGAAGAGGTGGGAGAACGTAGAGTTGGCCGGAGCCGCCAACGCGGGAGGCGCCCGTGACATCGGGACTCGGGGAGAGCGCGGTGCGAGAGGTGGAGCTCATGTGCTAATGGCTGGAAGGGAGGCGTCGGGTGGAGGAGTGGTGGAACCGTGGAAGCGGCCATTGCCGCGCTGCGCCATTAGCACGAACGCGGAGAAAGAGGCTGGTCTTGTCCGATTTACCCGCTCCCGCTCAACCTCCCCGGAACGCTCTTTTATCTAAGCACGTGCTCTTATCTTACCTCGAGGTTCTACATTTTGCATAGAGTGAATTCCGGTTTTTACCCCCTATTTTGACTTTTTTGACACTAATTACCCCATTTAGCGAGATTTCATCCGTTTTACCCCATTTAGCACAAGTGTTGCCATAATTTACCCTCTTTTAAATTTTGCGTGCGTTCTGACCTACGGGTCACAATTTGTCAGGTCTAGCTGGCATGCCACGTCAACGGGTTTTTTCTGTCTATTTTTCTCCCTACTAAACTCATTTCCGGTTTGAAGTATTCTGATGGGACGATTGTACTTGATCAGCATGTCATATTACCATTGAATAAATTATAGGAGAAATTGTTACCAATATAATCTAAAATCATGTATGCTTTTCTTCAGTTATCATATATGGCCTTAAGTATGGATGGTTTTGTAGATTAGATTAAAGTGGTGTAAATATACTACTTTACTAACTCTGATGCACCTACATATCTAAATATCTAGGTAGCAAATATGTTAACTGAAGAGTATGTGTTGTTACTTGCTAGCTGTAAAGGAAGTTTGGATCTTTGTATCTTATGATGCATGCTGAAACGTGTTCGTTCACCGTATTAGAGTATATTATGATTGCAGCCACTAATTCATTTTTCTTTTTCTTGCACAAAGCGGATGGCAACGGAGATGTAGAGTGTTAGGCATATTTTACATGTCCGTGGATACAAGAATCCAGAGCCAGAGATGATTGAGATGTATTTCATTATTTATTTTGATATAAAGGAGAAGATGAAGGAATTGAGTTCCAACCCTTGGATAGCGCTAATTATCAGAAAAAGGGGGCCAACGGGAACTCCATGATTGAGTTAACAGATGATGCAGGCATGGTGAACATGCTAGAGGAACTTGATGCTTATAAGAAAATCAGTTTGAATATTAATTGGGGGAGAGCAACACAAACGAGAAGCCATGGGAGGCGAGCGTGGCGCGCGGCCGACTTGGACGTTGGACGTGCCGCGAGCGACCTCCATCGGCTGAGCCAGTCAGAAGAAGCGGCGCTGCCCAGTTCAGCAGTGAGAAAAATAGCCAGGAAAAACCACTGACGTGGCATGCCAGCTGGACCCGACAACTGTGACCCACCAGTCAGAATGCTCAAAAAAATTAAACGAGGTAAACTGTGGCAACATTTTTGCTAAATGGGGTAAAATGGATGAAATCTTGCTAAATGGGGTAATTAGTGTCAAAAATGTCAAAATAGAGGGTGAAAACCGGAATTCACTCTTTTGCATATGAAAAAAAATGTGAGTATATGCTTTTTTTAAGTGAAAATGTGAGTGTATGCTGCAACATGAAAATATTCGGATTTTATCAGAGTAAGTACATGAAATACCTTTTTTTAAGAACAAAGGCGCTTTAGACTAAGGCCCTTATACAACACTAACATGTCCAGCAAGCAGCAACATAAAACGAACGAACGAAGCGATACATACCCGTAGACGGATACATAGTGGCGCAACGCTAGCCATACTATGGCGAAACAGTAAAGGCTATCGAGGTAGCAAGGGGCGGCACCGTGCCGGTGATGTCCCCTATGTTGACCGTCGCATCTCGGTGCACCTTGCTCACACCCTTGAGACGAGTTCTTGCACTCGTCCTCTATCTTGTGCCTCTGCCGGAAGCTTTCATAGCTGCAAGAAAGACATCAATTTATATAGTATATCAGCCGAATGCTTGATGAACTGTCCCTCTATCAAGGCTTTATTTTTCGTGGTCCATAGTGACCAAGCAATTGCACCAAACCTAACTATGCAATCCGCCTATCCCTCTCGGTGGTGGATGAAACCAACCAATAAAACTCCGAGAACCCACTCGGATTCCACGAGGAGCCCGTCACCAATCGTACAACGCTCCACACGAATTGGGTCATGATGCATCAAAAAAGGATGTGATCACGATCTTCCCATTCACCACACCAAATGCATTTGCCATCGTCTGGGCCCTTCCTTTTATGTACCTGGTTCCCACTTGTGATTCTGTTATGAGCCACTTGCCATAAAAAGATTTTTATTTTGGCCGGAAGCCCTGCCTTCCATATTCCAGATAAGTCACAAGGAGTCAAGGATTTGAAGATTTCTCTATACAAGGAACCAGTGGAAAAAAGGCCGGATGGGAAAATACCCTTTGCTTGTATATACATGTGATATGAAAAAATAGATACAAAAACTGTCAAAAGGTTCCTATTTTAAAAAAATAAACTTGACCTTCTGTTGTACTCCCTCTCTTTAAAAAAGTTTGTCCCAAGTTTGTCTCTGAAATGGATGTATTTAGCACTAACTTGGTGTTAGATATATTAATTTGAGGGACAAGCCTTTTCGTACAGAGGGAGTACTCTATAAAAAGTTTCGTGAAGAAAAAACTCCCGTCAACTTCACGGCAAAAAAGAACAAATATTCAAGGACAATAGGTATGAATAGTAACTTGTATAGTGTTGATTTTTTTTCATGGAGGATGCCATGAAAGTCATTTCTTGGCCAAACTTTTAATATGAGTACAACAGAAAGTGAGTCTATTTAAAAAAATTACCTTTTAATAGTATCTACTCTTTTTTATATAGGGTGTATATGCACCGAGAGCCAAATGTGATTGTCCGTATATCGTGCTCTTATCTTACCACAATCGAAAGGCATGGCAAAATAATATCATAAAAATCTATTCCACATATGCACACACTGATGATTTAACATGCGGCATCCCCGGGTCGGCGGGCTCCACACGAAGCACAACTTCCCACTACTTCCTTCGTCCAAAAAAGTTTGCCCTCAAACGGATGTATCTAACACTAACTTGATGCTAGATACATCCATTTGAGTAGCAAGCTTGATGCTAGATACATCCATTTGAGTAGCAAGCTTGATGCTAGATACATCCATTTGAGAGACAAGTTTTTTCAGACGGAGGGAGTACTTGACACTGTTCATCATGTTTGGACTGAGGCTGGCCCGGGGCCCGACCCATTTCTGACGCTACCCCTGATCCTCGATGTATCCAAGAAGTGAGAGCTGCAATGTTGGGTGCTTGGTCTATGCTCAATGTTGCCTCCGTTTCTTCTCGATGGACTTTGCTTTTATATTGTTGCATGTTGTGAAAAAACAAAATGAGGTTTACATATTTCATAGGATGACACAATCACAAAGGAAAAAATCTAGGGAGTTAAATTTGGGAAATGATTAGATATCTTTCTCCCTTTTTTGAGAAATAGAAATCTTTCTCCTGATAGTTGAATTTATTGGGAGTTAGGTTTTTGGAGCAGGTTTCGAGGAATTAAGTTTAGTAACTATTGGAAAATGAGACAAAAATTTCAAGAAGGGGGTTGTAGAATGGTTAGATCTGAGGTATATCATTTTAGTTAATCCTTTGATTGGTATCCAAGAAGAAGAATGTATGAAAATATGATAGAGTTGTTCTTTGTTTGGTTGTTTGGTGAGAAATTCACAAGGGTTAGCTAAGGGTAAAATAAATTATGGTGACCAAAAGTAAATCCAAAACTCGTCTGAAACTCAGGAAACTTGGCATGCTATCATGGAGCGGCATCAACATGTCGTGATGAAAATTTTGTCCCATTTAAGGCAGGTTTGGGTATAAGCTTCTCACAAACCAGAGCTTCTCCCAACAAGCATGATTGTTTCGATAGGGAACGTACCACCTTTGGGGACGGGACGATATCCATTGCCTCTTATTGCTTTCAAAATTTTTTTAGTGTCAACATAGAACAACAAGAGTGTTGTGTTCAATCTTAGAATTTTCGGGGTTCGTTTGGCCTTTTTTATACATTAATTGGGTTTTCTAGGCATTTTATGTGCATAATTCAAATTTGAACTACAATCACATGCTCCAATGCACCAAAGTTGGTTGAAAAATCACAGGTGTGTCCTTGGGTGAATTTCTAGGTCCCATGCAAGAGATGGGAATTAAATTCAAACACCATGGTACTGTTGACTGCCGGCAAAACGTTGAGATGCCTGGTTTTTAAATTATAGTAAATCCAAAACTCGTCTGAAATTCATGAAACTTGGCATGCTATCATGGAGCGGCATCAACATGTCGTGGTAAAAAATTTGTCCCATTTGGGGTAGGTTCGGGTATAAGCTTCTCACAAACCAGAGCTTCTCACAACAAGCATGATGGTTTCGATAGAGAACGTACTACCTTTGGTGACGGGACGATATTTGTTGCCTCTTATTGCTTTCAAAAAAATTCTAGTGTCAACGTAGAACAACAGGAGTGGTGTGTTCAATCTTGGAATTTTTCGGGATTCGTTTGACCTTTTTATACATTAATTGGGTTTTCTAGGCATTTTATGTGTATAATTCAAATTTGAACTACAAGCACATGCTCCAATGCACTAAAGTTGGTTGAAAAATCACATGTGTGTCCTTGGGTGAATTTCTAGGTCCCATGCAAGAGATGGGAATGAAATTCAAACACCAGGGCACTGTTGATTGACGGCAAAACGTTGATATGCCTAGTTTTTAAATACTAGTAAATCCAAAACTCGTATAAAATTCATGAAACTTGGCATGCTATCATGGAGTGACATCAATATGCCGTGGTAAAAAATTTGTCCCATTTGGGGCAGGTTCGGGTATAAGCTTCTCACAAACTAGCACTACTGCAGGATGCTGCTAACGCGACACTACAATCAGAGACCCTTCGAGAAACTGTGTGTGATGCCATAATCGCAAACGGTGCTGTATGAAAACTGTCAGAAATGTGTAAAACATTTGCAATGGAGGACGCATCAAACATAGTTCAGATTTTAGTTGCGTGTGCGATGAAGGGCATACGGTCCAGTTCAATTAACTATTTGCGGTGAGGAACAACAAAAGAAACGGGCAACCAGATGAAGGCCTGTGCTATACACAACATACGTTCACTCGGATGAACTATTTGTGATTAGGCAACACAAAATAAACGGGCGGCCAGATGAAGGTGTGTGCGATATACAGCATACGATTCACTCGTATGAACTGTTTGTGATTAGGCAAGAGAACAGAAACGGTTCAATATAACAAGATGTCTGTGATACGCGGCAAATAGGTCTGTAATCAGAAATATGTGTGAAGACCGATAATAACGCAGATGATTGCTTCTAATAAGACGTATGTGATATGCTCTGTCAATACAACACCTATTGGCCATTGTGGGACAGGCAGTCATCCAGATACGCCATAAGGATGTGAAGAGGCATTCCTATCAGCAAGGACTAGCTGTTCCACCAGTAGCTCATGTAAGAAAACTGTCAAGTTAAGTGTGCTCGGGCTGGAGGTCCTTGTTTTTTAATTTTTTAACACATGTTAATTAAAGAAGGTCTACCACATTACTTTTTGACAATGTGCGATACGTGACATACAGTTCATCCATCCGACCTATTTGTGATGGAATAGGCCGTGTGTGTTGTGGGAAAACGCTTGCTAGTATTCAATCGTTTGGGATTGATGAATTCATCACCGACGGGTTCCCTAATGTGGTCCGTGTTCATATGATCATCATCTACGACTTGTGCTAGCTTGATGCTAAGTTTCCATTAATTGATGGCTTTTTATGAACACGCCACTGTTTCCCGCCATTTCCTCACCTGTTTCCTACCACCTTGCTATATTGCGCATAGGGGGCGCGCGGCGCACGGAGGCGACAAGCGTAGCCTGTAGCACATCCACCTTTTCCAAGCATGCCAACCCACCAAAGCACCTCCTCTGCCATCAACCTCGTCGACGAGGAAAACGAGCGGGCACCACGACCCGTCGAGGCCGAGGCGCTCCCCGGCAACGCGATGGACGGCGCCGTGATGCGCATCATCGCCAGGGTTGAGCAGACCTTTGGCGCATGGCGCTTGAGCACCGCAGATCAAGATAGGCATGTCAGCGCCGACAGGCTACAGCTCGCCGCACAACATGATCGACAGCGCGCCGCAGAGCAAGCTAGGCACGTCTGCGCCGATAGGCTGTGGCTCGCCGCACGGCGAGACCGGTGGTGCGCTGCAGAGCGAGATGCGCGGCGCACCGCACAACAACAGCGGATCCATCGGCGCTTGCCTGCTGTCGACATGGCGTCGCAGCTGGGTACACGTCCCCATCAGTACCCTCATTCCTCGCCAGGAGTGGGTGATAACACACAAGTATAGGGGATTGGTTGTAGCCTCTTTCGATAAGTAAGAGTGTCGAACCCAACGAGGAGCTAAAGGTAGAACAAATATTCCCTCAAGTTCTATCGACCACCGATACAACTCTATGCACTCTTAACGTTCGCTTTACTTAGAACAAGTATGAAACTAGAAGCACATTGTAGGTGTAACGGGATAGGTTTGCAAGAATATAAAGAGCACGTAAATAAAAACTAGGGCCTGTTTCAGGTAAAGAATCAATAAAGTTAGTATAGCGAGTGTGGAAAAGTGGTGGTAGGAGTTGCGAAATTGTCCCTAAGCAATTGACTACTTTACTAGATCGATAGCAAGTTTTATGTGGGAGAGGCCACTGCTAGCATGTCATCCCTGACTTGGAATTCTATGCACTTATGATTGGAACTATTAGTAAGCATCCGCAACTACTAACGTTCATTAAGGTAAAACCCAACCATAACATTAAGATATATTGGCCCCCCTTCAATCCCGTATGCATCAATTTCTATGCTAGGTTGAAACTTCTATCACTCTTGCCCTCCAATACATAGTCCTATCAACATACAACTAACCCTATGGTGTGATCCACGCGCGCGCTCATATGATGGGCACCAAAGGACAGCAACATAACCACAAGCAATTTAAACCAATAATAGCAATTCACCAATTACCGATAGGACAAAAAAAATCTACTCATACATCAGAGGATGGCAACACATCATTGGATAATAATATGAAGCATAAAGCACCATGTTCAAGTAGACGGTACAACGGGTTGCGGGAGAGTGGACTGCTGTAGATAGATGGGGGAGGTGATGAAGATGTTGGTGAAGATGACGGAGGTGTTGGTGTAGATCGTCGTCACATGATGATGGCCCCAGCGGCGTTCCGGCGCCACCGGGAGAGAGGGGGAGAGGGCCCCCCTTCTTCTTCTTCTTGACCTTCTCCCTAGATGGGAGAAGGGTTTCCCCTCTGGTCCATGGCTTCCATGGCGGCGGAGGGGCGAGAGCCCCTCTGATATTGGATCTGTCTCTCTCTATTTCTGCGTTATCTGATTCTGCCCTTTCACTGTTTCGTATATTCTCAGAGATCCGTAACTCCGATTGGGCTGAAATGTTAACACAATTTGTACCCGGATATTGGCTTTCTTGCGGCGAAAGAAGGGCACCAAAGCCTTACGGAGTGGCCACGAGGGCGCAGGGCGCGCCTGACCCCCTGGGGCGCGCCCCTTACCCTCATGGGCCCCTTGGGCATCGTCTCACGTTGATTCCACTTCCCAAAATTCACATATATTTCAAAAAAAAATCTCCGTCAGTTTTTATCCCGTTTGGACTCCGTTTGATATGGATTTTCTGCGAAACAAAAAACATGCAACAAACAGGAACTGGCACTAGGCACTGGATCAATATGTTAGTCCCAAAATAGTATAAAAAGTTGCCAAAAGTATATGAAAGTTGTATAATATTGACATGGAACAATCAAAAATTATAGATACGACGGAGACCTATCAGCATTCCTAAGCTTAATTCATGTTTGTCCTCGAGTAGGTAAATGATAAAAAAAGATAATTTTTGATGTGGAATGCTACCTAGTATAATCTTGATCATGTAATCTAATCATGGCAGGAATATTAAGACATGAGTGATCCAAAGAAATAGTCTATCATTTGACATTAAGACAATAATACTTCAAGCATACCAACCAAGCAATTATGTCTTCTCAAAATAACATAGCCAAAGAAAGCTCATCCCTACAAAATCATATAGTTTGGCTATGCTTCATCTTCGTCACACAAAATGCTCCCATCATGCACAACCCCGATGACAAGCCAAGCAATTGTTTCATACTTTAGTATTTTCAAACTTTTTCAACCTTCACGCAATATATGAGCGCGAGCCATGGACATATCACTATAGGTGGAATAGAATATGATGATGGAGGTTGTCTGGAGAACACAAAAAAAGAGAAAGTCTCACATTGACGCGGCTAATCAACGGGCTATGGAGATGCCCATCAATTGATGTCAATGCGAGGAGTAGGGATTGCCATGCAACGGATGCACTAAGAGCTATAAGTGTATGGAAACTCAAACTGAAAACTAAGTGGGTGTGCATCCAACTTGCTTGATCATGAAGACCTCGGGCATTTGAGTAAGCCCATCATCGAAATATACAAGCCAAGTTCTATAATGAAAATTCTCACTAGTATATGAAAGTGATAACTCAAGAGACTCTCTATATGAAGAACATGGTGCTACTCTAAAGCACAAGTGTGGTAAAAGGATGGTAGCATTGCCCCTTCTCTCATTTTCTCTTATTTTTTTATTTTTTTTGTTTTTTGGTGGGCTTTTTGTTGGGGAACGTAGTAATTTTTTTTTAAAAAAATCCTACGCACACGTAAGATCAGGGGTGGAGCCAGAAAATTTTGCCATTGGGTTCACTCACTCGTTACAAGGACTTGGTAGGAATTAGTTAAGTGTAAATTCTAATTTTAGACCTAATTACAACAATAGTATAACACTAAAAACAACCTAACAAATTGAAATGTGACACGTTGTCCATCTACCTAGTGTGAACAGTAAATTAGGAAGCAATATTAGAAAAAAAAATGCTATTATATGCATCAAACATGCTCAACAATTCTAAGTACTTGTAAAATTTCATGGCAGTTGACACCACGGGAGCTGTGGACAAAATAAATAAAATAGGGCGCCTGAAAAAGCTTCAAAAATACACTATGGAGCACTGATTAAATTTTGTGTATAGAGCACAAGGAAAGTCATCTTGGATGGAAATTTTGTATCCACATAGAACACTTGACCATCTTTGACGTCCAGAAATTTCAGATTTTTATTTTATCTATTTACTATTTTTTGAATATACTAAGCTTCATTAAACAATATTCGATACGATAGCACTTATCCAATGTTGTGCTATATTGTTAACGAAGTGTGCATGCCATACTGGTTGGATCATGGGGAACTCGTCTAAAATAATTTCTCCGTGAAGGGGTGATCTTGATGAACTAGCATCATTATCTGTCTACTGATCAATTTCTCTTCCATAAATACTGATCCATAGGCTAGTTCAATCAAAATACATGAAATAGATAATTAGAAAATTAGGGCATCCACAATAGAAAGGAGATATGATGATGGGACTCAATACCATGAATTTGGTCTGCCGACCTACCCTTGTCGGCTCGTCGCTGGATGCGAACAGGACAAGGTAGATCACAGAGTCAAGGAAGCAAACGGAAAGATCTGTGGGTTGCGGCTGCCGGCTACCATATACTAGTAGGAAACAGAAGATGTACATGATAATGAGAGGAATAGGGGAAGGAAGACACGAACAGGCCTAGCAGGCTAGCATGGAGGTGATTCGTTAGTGGGCTTTTGGGCTTCTCACTAAGCCTTGCGTACCAAGTAGATGGGTTCAACACATATTTTTTATTTGGTTCATGCACATATGTACGTGTATAGCGATACTTGGCCAGAAAAAACCGTTGGATTCAGCTGAACCCAACACTCTTATGCTGGCTTCGCCCTTGCGCAAGATCATGGTGATGCATAGCAACGAGAGGGGAGAGTATGTCTACGTACCCTTGTAGACCGAAAGCGGAAGCGTTTATCAACGCGGTTGATGTAGTCGTACACCTTCAAGATCCGTCCCGATCAAGTACCGAACATACGGCACCTCCACATTCAGCACACGTTCAGCTCGATGACGTCCTCGCCTTCTTGATCCAGCAAGAGGGGCGAAGTAATAGATGAGTTCCGGCAGCACGAGGGCGTGGTGACGGTGTTGGTGAAGAACAATCTCCGCAGGGTTTCGCCTAAGCACTACGAAAACTATTACGGAGGCTAAACTAGAGGGTACGGGGTTGCCGGCACACAGCTTGGTGTTTCTTGATCTGTCTTGGGTGCCAGCCCTACCCCTCTATTTATATGTTGAGCCTTGGGGTCGAAATTGGAGTAAAAGCCTCCACAAAGTCGGTTTCACCCGAAAGGCAAGACTCCTTCTCGGACTCCACGGCCAGACGCCAGGGTTCCCGGCGTCTGGACCCAGACGCTAGGGACCCTGGCGTCTGGCCCCTGGACTCCGCAAAACTTCCTTTGTGCTTTCCAAAAACCTTGTGGGCTTTCCCCTTTGGCCCAAATAAAGTGTTCTCGTACCCAAACATTTCGGGAAACATCCGAAACCCCTTTCGATGAATTCCGGAACCCTTTCGGAGACCAAACACTATTATCCCATATATCAAACTTTATCTCCGGACTATTCTGGAGTTCCTCGTCATGTCCGTAATCTTATCCGGAACTCCGAACAACATTCGGTTACCAACATACATAACTCATAAATACTATATCGTCAACGAACGTTAAGCGTGCGGACCCTACGGGTTCGAGAACTATGTAGACATGACCGAGACGCTTCTCTGGTCAATAGCCAATAGTGGAACCTGGATGCCCATATTGGCTCCTACATATTCTAGGAAGATCTTTATTGGTCAAACCGCATAATAATATACGTTGTTCCCTTTGTCATCGGTATGTTACTTGCCCGAGATTCAATCGCCGGTATCTCAATACCTAGTCCATTCTCGTTACTGGCAAGTCTCTTTACTCGTTCTGTAATACATCATCCCGCAACTAACTCATTAGTTACATTGCTTGCAAGACTTATAGTGATGTGCATTACTGAGAGGGCCCAGAGATACCTCTCTGACAATCGGAGTGATAAATCCTAATCTCGATCTATGCCAACTCAACAAGTACCATCGGAGACACATGTAGAGCACCTTTAGAATCACCCAGTTATGTTGTGACGTTTGGTAGCCCACAAAGTGTTCCTCCGGTATTCGGGAGTTGCATAATCTCATAGTCATAGGAACACGTATAAGTCATGAAGAAAGCAATAGCAATATACTAAACGATCAAATGCTAAGCTAACGTAATGGGTCAAGTCAATCACATCATTCTCTAATCATGTGAACCGTTAATCAAATGACAACTCATGTCTATGGCTAGGAAACTTAACCATCTTTGATTCAACGAGCTAGTCAAGTAGAGGCATACTAGTGACACTCTGTTTGTCTATGTATTCACACATGTACTAAGTTTCCGGTTAATACAATTCTAGCATGAATAATAAACATTTATCATGATATAAGGAAATATAAGTAACAACTTTATTATTGCCTCTAGGGCATATTTCCTTCAGTCTTGCACTTGCACTAGAGTCAATAATCTAGTTCACATCGTTATGTGATTTAACACCAATAGTTCACATCTTTATGTGATTAGTTCACATCTCCATGTGACTAACACCCAAAGGGTTTACTAGAGTCAATAATCTAGTTCACATTGCTATGTGATTAACACCCAAAGAGTGATCATGTTTTGCTTGTGAGAGAAATTTAGTCAACGGGTCTGCCACATTCAGAGCCATATGTATTTTGCAAATTTTCCATGTACAATGCTTTGCACGAAGCTACTCTAGCTAATTGCTCCCACTTTCAATATGTATCTAGATCGAGACTTAGAGTCATCCAGATCAGTGCCAAAGCTTGCATCGACGTAACTCTTTACGATGAACTCTTTGTCACCTTATAATCAAGAAACATTTCCTTATTCTACTAAGGATATTTTTGACCGCTGTCCAGTGATCCACTCCTGGATCACTATTGTACCCTCTTGCCAAACTTATGGTGAGGTACACAATAGGTCTGGTACACAGCATGGCATACTTTATAGAACCTATGACTGAGGCATAGGGAATGACTTTCCATTCTCTTTCTATTTTCTGCCGTGGTCGGGTTTTGAGTCTTTACTCTACTTCACACCTTGCAACACAGGCATGAACTCCTTCTTTGACTGTTCCATTTCGAACTACTTCAAAATCTTGTCAAAGTATGTACTCATTGAAAATATATCAAGTGTCTTGATCTATCTCTATAGATCTTGATGCTCAATATGTAAGTAGCTTCACCGAGGTCTTTCTTTGAAAAACTCCTTTCAAACACTCCTTTATGCTTTCCAGAAAATTCTACATTATTTCTGATCAACAATATGTCATTCACATATACTTAGCAGAAATGTTGTAGTTCTCACACTCACTTTCTTGTAAATACAGGCTTCACCGCAAGTATGTATAAAACCGTATGCTTTGATCACTTTATCAAAGCATATATTCCAACTCCAAGATGCTTGCACCAGTCCATAGATGGATCGCTGGAGCTTGCTCACTTTGTTAGCACCTTTAGGATTGGCAAAACCTTTTGGTTGCATTGCATCATATACAACTATTCTTTGAGAAATCCATTAAGGAATGCAGTTTTGACATCCATTTGCCAGATTTCATAAAATGCGGCAACTGCTAACATGATTCGGACAGACTTTTAAGCATCGATACGAGTGAGAAAATCTCATCGTAGTCAACTCCTTGAACTTGTCTAAAACCTTTCGCAACAAGTCGAGCTCTGTAGACAATAATGTTACCATCAGCGTCAGTCTTCTTCTTGAAGATCCATTTATTCTCGATGGCTTGCCGATCATCGGGCAAGTCAACCAAAGTCCATACTTTGTTCTCATACATGGATCCCATCTCAGATATCATGCCTCAAGCCATTTTGCGGAATCTGGACTCATTATCGCTTCCTCATAGTTCATAGGTTTGTCATGGTCAAGTAACATGACCTCCAGAACAGGATTACCATACCACTCTGGTGCGGATCTTACTCTGGTTGACCTACGAGGTTTGGTAGTAACTTGATCTGAAGTTTCATGACCATCATCATTGGCTTCCTCACTAATTGGTGTAGGTGTCACAAGAACCAATTTCAGTGATGGACTACTTTCCAATAAGGGAGCAGGTATAGTTACCTCATCAAGTTCTACTTTCCTCCCACTCACTTCTTTCGAGAGAAACTCCCTCTCTAGAAAGGATCCATTCTTAGCAACAAATGTCTTGCCTTCGGATCTGTGATAGAAGGTGTACCCAATAGTCTCCTTTGGGTATCCTATGAAGACACATTTCTCCGATTTGGGTTCGAGCTTATCAGGTTGAAGTTTTTTCACATAAGCATCGCAGCCCCAAACTTTAAGAAACGACAACTTTGGTTTCTTGCCAAACCATAGTTCATAAGGCGTCGTCTCAACGGATTTAGATGGTGCCCTATTTAACATGAATGCAGCTATCTCTAAAGCGTAACCCCAAAACGATAGCGGTAAATCAGTAAGAGACATCATAGATCGCACCATATCTAGTAAAGTACGATTACGACGTTCGGACACACCATTACGCCATGGTGTTCCGGGTGGCGTGAGTTGCGAAACTATTCCGCATTGTTTCAAATGAAGACCAAACTCGTAACTCAAATATTCTCCTCCATGATCAGATTGTAGAAACTTTATTTTCTTGTTACGATGATTTTCCACTTCACTCTGAAATTATTTGAACTTTTCAAATGTTTCAGACTTATGTTTCATCAAGTAGATATACCCATATCTGCTCAAATCATCTGTGAAGGTGAGAAAATAACGATACCCGCCGCGAGCCTCAATATTCATCGGACCACATACATCAATATGTATGATTTCCAACAAATCTGTTGCTCACTCCATAGTTACGGAGAACGGCGTTTTAGTCATCTTGCCCATGAGGCACGGTTCGCAAGTACCAAGTGATTCATAATCAAGTGATTCCAAAAGTCCATCAGCATGGAGTTTCTTCATGCGCTCTACACCAATATGACCTAAACGACAGTGCCACAATTAAGTTGCACTATCATTATTAACTTTGCATCTTTTGGCTTCAATATTATAAATATGTGTATCACTACGATCAAGATTCAATAAACCATTCACCTTGGGTGTATGACCATAGAAGGTTTTATTCATGTAAACAGAATAACAATTATTCTTTGACTTAAATGAATAACCGTATTGCAATAAACACGATCCAATCATATTATGCTCAACGCAAACACCAAATAACATTTATTTTCAGTTCAACACTAATCCCGAAGGTAAAGGGAGTGTGCGATGGTGATCTTATCAACCTTGGAATTACTTCCAACACACATCGTCACCTCGCCCTCAACTAGTCTTTGTTTATTTTGCAACTCCCGTTTCAAGTTACTACTTTTAGCAATTGCACCAGTATCAAATACCGAGGGGGTTGCTATAAACACTAGTAAAGTATACATCAATAACATGTATATCATATATACCTTTGTTCACTTTGCCATCCTTCTTATCCGCCAAGTATCTAGGACAGTTCCACTTTCAGTGACCATTTCCTTTGCAGTAGAAGCACTCAGTTTTAGGCTTGGGTCTAGCTTTGGGCTTCTTCATGGGAGTGGCAACTTGCTTGCCATTATTCTTGAAGTTCCCTTTCTTTCCCTTGCCCTTTTACTTGAAACTAGTGGTCTTGTCAACCATCAACAGTTGATGCTTTTCTTGATTTCTACCTTCGTCGATTTCAGCATCACGAAGAGCTTGGGAATCGTTTCCGTTATCCCTTGCATATTATAGTTCATCATGAAGTTCTAGTAACTTAGTGATAGTGACTATAGAACTCTGTCAATCACTATCTTATCTGGAAGATTAACTCCCACTTGATTCAAGTGATTGTAGTACTCAAACAATCTGAGCACATGCTCACTGGTTGAGCTATTCTCCTCCATCTTGTAGGCAAAGTACTTGTCAGAGGTCTCATACCTCTCGACTCGGGGATGAGTCTGAAATACCAATTTCAGCTCTTGGAACATATTATATGCTCCATGGCATTCAAAACGTTTTTGATGTCCCGGTTCTAAGCCGTAAAGCATGGTGCACTAAACTATCAAGTAGTCATCATACTGAGCTTTGTCAAACGTTCATAATGTCTGTATCTGCTCCTGCAATAGGTCCGTCACCTAGCGGTGCATCAAGGACATAATACTTCTGTGTAGCAATGAGGATAACCCTCAGATTACGGAGCTAGTCTGCTCATTGCTACTAACATCTTTCAACTTTTTTTTCTCTAGGAACATATCAAAAATAAACGGGGAGCTACATCGTAAGCTATTGATCTACAACATAGACATGCAAATACTATCATGACTAAGTTCATGATAAATTAAAGTTCAATCAATCATATTACTTAAGAACTCCCACTTAGATAGACATCCCTCTAGTCATCTAAATGATCACGTGATCCAAATCAACTAAACCATGTCCGATCATCACGTGAGATGGAGTAGTTTTCATTGGTGAACATCACTATGTTGATCATATCTACTATATGATTCACGCTTGACCTTTCGGTCTCCAGTGTTCCGAGGCCATATCTGCATATGCTAGGCTTGTCAAGTTTAACTCGAGTATTCCGCATGTGTAAAACTGGCTTGCACCAGTTGTATGTGAATGTAGAGCTTATCACACCCGATCATCACGTGGTGTCTCGGCACGACGAACTGTCGCAACGGTGCATACTCAGGGAGAACACTTATACCTTGAAATTTAGTGAGAGATCATCTTATAATGCTACCGCTGAACTAAGCAAAATAAGATGCATAAAGGATAAACATCACATGCAATCATAATATGTGACATGATATGGCCATGATCATCTTGCGCCTTTGATCTCCATCTCCAAAGTACCGTCATGATCTCTATCGTCACCGGCATGACACCATGATCTCCATCATCTTGATCTCTATCAACGTGTCATCACATGGTTGTCTCGCCAACTATTGCTCTTGCAACTATTGCTATCGCATAGTGATAATGTAAAGCAATTATTTGGCGCGTGCATCTTATGCAATAAAGAGACAACCATAAGGCTTCTGCCAGTTGCCGATAACTTCAACAAAAGCATGACCATCTCATACAACAACTTATATCTCATCACGTCTTGACCATATCACATCACAACATGCCCTGCAAAAACAAGTTAGACGTCCTCTACTTTGTTGTTGCAAGTTTTACGTGGCTGCTACGGGCTGAGCAAGAACCCTTATTACCTACGCATCAAAAACCACAACGCGGTATAGTGATTGCTTTTTGATCTTTAGAAAGAACCCTATTCATTGAACCCGATTCATCTAAACCTGGAGAAACAGACACCCACTAGCCACCTATGTGCAAAGCACGTTGGTAGAACCAGTCTCGCGTAAGCGTACGTGTAATGTCGGTCTGGGCCACTTAATCCAACAATGCCGCTGAATCAAGAATCAACTAGTGACGGCAAGCAATATGTATATACCCACGCCCACAACTCCTTTGTGTTCTACTCGTGCATATGACATCTACGCATAAACCTGGCTCGGATGCCACTATTGGGGAACGTAGTAATTTAAAAAAAAATCCTACGCACACGCAAGATCATGGTGATCCATAGCAAGGAGAGGGGATAGTATGTCTACGTACCCTTGTAGACCGAAAGCGGAAGTGTTTATAAACGCGGTTGATGTAGTCGTACACCTTCACGATCCGTCCCGATCAAGTACCGAACGTACGACACCTCCGCGTTCAGCACACGTTCAGCTCGATGACGTCCTCGCCTTCTTGATCCAGCAAGAGGGCCGAAGTAGTAGATGAGTTCCGGCAGCACGACGGCGTGGTGACGGTGTTGGTGAAGAACAATCTCCGCAGGGCTTCCCCTAAGCACTACGAAAACTATTACGAAGGATAAACTAGAGGGGACGGGGTTGCCGGCACACGGCTTGGTATTTCTTGATCTGTCTTGGGTGCTAGCCCTACCCCTCTATTTATATGTTGAGCCTTGGGGTCGAAACTTGGAGTAAAAGCCTCCACAAAGTCGGTTTCACCCGAAAGGCAAGAGTCCTTCTCGGACTCCAGGGCCAGACGCCAGGGTTCCCGGCGTCTGGACCCATACGCCAGGGAGCCTGGCGTTTGGCCCCTGGACTCCGCAAAACTTCCTTTTGCGCTTTCCAAAAACCTTGTGGGCTTTCCCCTTTGGCCCAAATAAAGTCTCGTACCCAAACATTTCGGGAAACATCTGAAACCCCTTCCGGAGACCAAACACTATTATCCCATATATCAAACTTTATCTCCGGACCATTCCGGAGTTCCTCGTCATGTCCGTGATCTTATCTGGAACTCCGAACAACATTCGGTTACCAACATACATAACTCATAAATACTATATCGTCAACGAACGTTAAGCGTGCGGACCCTATGGGTTCGAGAACTATGTAGACATGACCGAGACACTTCTTTGGTCAATAACCAATAGCGGAACCTGGATGCCCATATTGGCTCCTACATATTCTACGAAGATCTTTATCAGCCGAACCGCATAATAATATACGTTGTTCCCTTTCTCATTGGTATGTTACTTACCCGAGATTCGATCGTCGGTATCTCAATACCTAGTTCAATCTCGTTACCGGCAAGTCTCTTTACTCGTTCCGTAATGCATCATCCCGCAACTAACTCATTAGTTACATTGCTTGCAAGGCTTATAGTGATGTGCATTACCGAGAGGGCCCAGAGATACCTCTCCGACAATCAGAGTGACAAATCCTAATCTCGATCTATGCCAACTCAACAAGTACCATCGGAGACACCTGTAGAGCACCTTTATAATCACCCAGTTACGTTGTGACGTTTGGTAGCACACAAAGTGTTCCTTCGGTATTTGGGAGTTGCATAATCTCATAGTCATAGGAACATGTATAAGTCATGAAGAAAGCAATAGCAATATACTAAACAATCAAATGCTAAGCTAACGGAATGGGTCAAGTCAATCACATCATTATCTAATCATGTGATCCCATTAATCAAATGACAAGTCATGTCTATGGCTAGGAAACTTAACCATCTTTGATTCAACGAGCTAGTCAAGTAGAGGCATACTAGTGACTCTCTGTTTGTCTATGTATTCACACATGTACTAAGTTTCTGGTTAATACAATTCTAGCATGAATAATAAACATTTATCATGATATAAGGAAATATAAATAACAACTTATTATTGCCTCTAGGGCATATTTCTTTCATTTCTTTGGCCTCTTTTTTTATTTGGGCTTCTTTGGCCTCTTTTATTTTATTTTAAAGTCTGGAGTCTCATCTCGGCTTGTGGGGGAATCATAGTCTCCATCATCCTTTCCTCACTGGGGCAATGCTCTAATAATGATGATCATCACACTTTTATTTACTTACAACTCAATATTACAACTCAATGTCTAGAACAAAGTATGACTCTATATGAATGCCTCCGGCGGTGTACCGGGATGTGCAATGATCTAGCGTAGCAATGACATAAAAAAATGGACAAGCCATGAAAACATCATGCTAGCTATCTTACGATCATGCAAAGCAATATTACAATGAATGCTCAAGTCATGTATATGATGATGATGGAAGTTGCATGGCAATATATCTCAGAATGGCTATGGAATGCCATAATAGGTAGGTATGGTGGCTGTTTTGAGGAAGATATAAGGAGGCTTATGTGTGATAGAGTGTATCATATCGCGGGGTTTGGATGCACCGGCTAAGTTTGCACCAACTCTCGAGGTGAGAAATGGCAATGCACGGTGCCGAAGAGGCTAGCAATGATGGAAGGGTGAGAGTGCGTATAATCCATGGACTCAACATTAGTCATAAAGAACTCACATACTTATTGCAAAAATCTACAAGTCATCAAAACCAAGCACTACGTACGCACATGCTCCTAGGGGGGTATATTGGTAGGAAAAGACCATCGCTCGTCCCTGACCGCCACTCATAAGGAAGGCAATCAAAGAAACACCCCATGCTTCAAATTTGTCACACAACAGTTACCATACGTGCATGCTACGGGACTTGCAAACCTCAACACAAGGATTTCTCAGTTTCACAATTACTCAACTAGCATGACTCTAATATCACCACCTTTATATCGCAAAACTATTGCAAGGAATCAAACATATCATATTCAGTGATCTACAAGTTTTATGTAGGATTTTATGACTAACCATGTGAATGACCAACTCCTGTCATCTCTTTAAATAGATATAAGTGAAGCAAGAGAGTTTAATTATTTCTACAAAAGATATGCCCATGCTCTAACAAATATACGTGAAGCAAAAGAGCATTCTACATATGGCGGTTTTCTATGTGAAGAGAAACATGCAATCCAAACTTCAAATGATATAAGTGAAGCACATGAAGCATTCTATAAAGCCATACTCAAAAGATATAAGTGAAGTGCAAAGAGAATTCTATAAATCAAGCATGGACTATCTCATAAAAGAAAAGTGAAAACTAAATGCAAAAGACGCTCCAAGATTTGCACATATCACATGAACGAAACGAATCCGAAAACATACCGATACTTGTTGAGGAAAGATGGGATGCCTTCCGGGGCATCCCCAAGCTTAAACGCTTGAGTCTCCTTGAATATTTACTTGAGGTGCCTTGGGCATCCCCGAGCTTGAGCTCTTGCCTCTCCTCCTTCTCCTCACATCGAGACATCCTCGATCTTCGAACACTTCATCCACACAAAACTCAACAGAAAGCTCGGTAAGATTCGTTAGTATAATAAAGCAAATCACTACTCTAAGTACTGTTGCAAACCAATTAATATTTTTTTGCACTGTAGCTACTGTAGTATAACTTTTCCATGGCTTAATCCATTGATAGAAATTGATAGTTTCGTCAAAACAAGCAAACTATGCATCAAAAACAGAATCTGTCTTAAACAGGACAATCTGTAGTAATCTGAACATTCACCATACTTCTGTTACTCCAAAAATTCTGAAAAATAGAAAAAATAAAAAATTTGTATAGAAAGACAGTGCAAAAAGTTTCAGAACCGTTTGATGTTCCAGTAAAAAATGTAAAATCGCGCACTACAGCCAAAGTTTCTGTTTTGCACCGCACAAACCAACAAGCAATGTAAACATCCTAAAGGCAAATCTTGGCACATTATCTTTATTTTTTAACTTCATAAAAGCACACAACAGAAATAAATGACTCTGTAATACTTCCAGGTTATTTCCCTGGCAGCGCTATCTTTAAAGCCATTAACCTAGGCATATAGTGCTCAAGTAATGGATCCACCCGGATCCCAAGGTATATTAAAGCCAATTTTAATTAACAATGTTTTGTGATTTAGTAGTGAGCACAAGGTAACATATATCATGTAATGACGAAGTCTAATTCTCTTCCTATGCATCGGCATGTCATAAAAGAACAATTCATGCACACCTAGTAAAGGCCAATGCATAGTATAAACAGTTTCTTGCAATTTTATCATATTGGAAACATGGAGGGGCGGAGATGTAGTTCCTATCTCATAATAATTGCAAGTAGGAGAAGCAAGCACATGTGTATTATATCTATCAAAATCATCATGTGTAGTAGTAAAACACAACCCATCAATATAATCCTTAATAAGGGCAAACTTCTCCGATATAGTGTAGTCGGGAGAATTCAAAAAGATAATAGGACTATCATGCGTGGGTGCAATAGCAAGAATTTCATGTTTAACATAAGTAACCATATCAAGTTCATCTCCATAAGCATAATTCATATTGGCATCTTGGCCACAAGAATAGCAATCATCATCAAAAAGGGATATTTCAAAAGAATCATCGGGATCATAACAATCATCATAGCAATCATCCTTCAGTAAGCACGAAGGGAAATTAAGCAATGTATGAGTTGAAGAGTTACTCTCATTAGAAGGTGGGCACGGGTAGCTAATCCGCTCTTCCTCCTTTTGTTCTTCGCTCTCCTCATCATGTTTTTCATCCAATGAGCCCACAGTTTCATCAATTCCTTCCTTCATAGACTCTTGCAAAATATTAGTCTATTCTTGGACAGCGCGGAGGAGTCCATAATATATGGTTTAACATAGGCATTAGAAGCATAATTATCATAACAATATTTAAGTATGGCAAAATTTTCGGATTCATAAAGAGTAGCATCATACTTTCCAATCAAAGAAGCAATTTCATAAGCACCCTTAAAAGCAACAAATTCTTTAATTTGTTGAACATCATAGTAAGTATAAACACCCTTAGCATATGAAGATACGATTCCATTATCACTAAACTCACATTGGTAGGGAAGGTGTTTCTTAGGGTCTTCAGAACAACAAGTAAAATCATATATTTCACATAAATTCCAAGCATAGCATTTCAAATGATGAATTTGATCCAGTAAAAGTTTCCCTTTTTGAGATAAGCAGTGTCGCACATAACAAGCATGCTCATCTAAAGATTTGCCCTCAACTAAGCTAGTTGGGGTTTCAGCACGAGCACATAGGGATCGAAGATGATCCAAGTAAAAAGCTTTAGGAGTGTGATAGATTTTGAGTGGTTCTTCAACCATTGCTGTAGTAGGTACAACTAATTTTTTTGTATTTTGCATTTCCTACACATAACTAAAGATAGAAAACAAGAGCACAAAATAAAAACTACTTAGTGATAAAGCAAAAAAGCACACACGAGAATATTCACCCACGCTATAACTCCCCCGCAACGGCGCCAGAAAAAGGTCTTGATAACCCACAAGTATAGGGGATCAGTTGTATCCTCTTTCGATAAGTAAGAGTGTCGAACCCAACGAGGATCTAAAGGTAGAACAAATATTCCCTCAAGTTCTATCGACCACCGATACAACTCTACGCACGCTTAATGTTCGCTTTACCTAGAACAAGTATGAAACTAGAAGCACTTTGTAGGTGTAACGGGATAGGTTTGCAAGAATATAAACAGCACGTAAATAAAAACTAGGGGCTGTTTTAGGTAAAGAAGCAATAAAGTTAGTATAGCGAGTGTGGAAAAGTGGTGGTTGTCGATGTCAAAACCAGCGGATCTCGAGTAGGGGGTCCCGAACTGTGCGTCTAAGGTCAATGGTAACAGGAGACAGGGGACACGATGTTTACCCAGGTTCGGGCCCTCTCTACGGAGGTAATACCCTACTTCCTGCTTGATTGATCTTGATAATATGAGTATTTCAAGAGTTGATCTACCACAAGATCGTAATGGATAAACCCTAGAGGTCTAGCTTGTATGGCTATGGTAATGAATATCTCTCCCCTCCGGACTAAGTCCTCCGGTTTATATAGACACCGGGAGGATCTAGGGTTACACAAGGTCGGTTACAAAGAAAGGAATGTACATATTTGGTCACCAAGCTTGCCCTCCATGCCAAGGAGAGTCCCATCCGGACACGGTGCAATCTTCGGTCTTCGTATCCTCACAACCCATCAGTCCGGCCCATGGCTAACAGGCCGGACGCCCGAGGACCCCTTAGTCCAGGACTCCCTTAGTAGCCCCTGAACCTGGCTTCAATGACAAGGTATCCAGCGCGTAGATCTGTCTTCGGCATTGCAAGACGGGTTCCTCCTTCCGAACTCCAAGATAGTCTTCAGACATATTGAACGTGTCCGGACCTGTAACACACGCACCACACACAACCGCAGAGAGAATATAATATTCCACGAGTCCAATCCGCTGACAACTTTTTACAACATGACATCACGTCTGCCCGGTCATAATTTCGAACCGTTTTTCGTCTGCCGCTCCATGTTTCGAGATGTGGTTGCCATTGGTACGTCTTGTCGAAGCAGAGATCGTGTCCCCTTATTGCGGGATTCTCATCAATACGAGCGTGGTAACCCAACCATGCCGTTTACACAGCCCTTAGGAGTAGGCGAGTTTTAAGGTGAGTGGGGAGGCGTTCAGTATTCACTGCCCTTATAAGGAGATAAGAATCCCCTTTCTTCTCCAACACCTTCTCTCTTCCTATGCCCTTCCACTCTTGAGCTCCAGCGCCCAAGTTCTCATCTTTTTCCCACTCGAGCAAGCACTCAACCATGTCCGGATCCGGAGGTCAAGGCAAGTGGATGGCCTCCTCCGTCAAGGAGAAGGACATTGCCGAGCTTCGGGCGGCCGAGTACCTGGCGAAGGAAATCGCCCACCGTCTTCTAGCCCAGGGGCAAGTCGTCCCCACACCGAAGCCCAGCGAGAGGGTGGTATTCATCCCCCAGTTCCTCCGCGGGCTAGGGTTTCCACTCCACCCCTTCGTTCGCGGGCTGATGTTCTATTGCGGGCTAGACTTCCATGATCTATCCCCGAACTCCTTCCTCAATATCTCGGCGTTCATCTCGTGTGTGAGGCCTTCCTCCGCATCCAACCGCACTTCGGGTTGTGGCTCAAGGTCTTCAACATGAAGCCGAAGGTGGTGGATGGCCAACACGCGGAGTGCGGAGGCGCTATGGTGAGAAAGCTGACCAATGTCTCCTGGCCAAAAGGCACTTTCGTGGAGACTGTAAAGGAATGGCAGAAACAGTGGTTCTACATCATAGAACCCTGCGGCGCCACCTGGGCCGCAGCTGCCGAATTCAACTCCGGTGCCCCCATGCGACTCACCTCCTGGGTCGAGAAGAGCCCGAACTGGTGTTCGCCAGATGAGCTGATAGCGCTACAGACGTGCGTTCAAAGCATGGTGGATAAAGATATCAAACTTGTCGATGTAATCCAGGTGATGCTAGTTCGCCGGATTCTCCCATGCCAAAGCCGAAGCCGCCCTCTATGGGATTTCAATCCGAAGAAGCACCATACCCTGAAGAGGCTCTTCAAAACTACTCACGAAGACGCCTGGAAGTTGCTCTTCAAAGGCAACGAGACACTGCCAGCCACAGATTCAGACCGCGGGCATGACATTAACCACCTCGCCAACGAGGTATGTTATCTTTAACACATCCCCTACTTGCTTGTTTCAAGGATGATATCTAAGCTTTTATTGTCATTGCTTCTTCAGAACTGGATGTAGAGGGCGAAGCAGATCCAGTGTCCGGCTCCGCTGCCTGAAGAACCAGTCATCCCGCGTTTAGTGAAGATGCTGGAGCCAGCACCCTATAAGGCACCAGAGAAGAAGGCCAAGGGGGCCCGGAGTGGCCCTCGCCGCAAGGGCGCTTCAGACGTGATGTCCAAAGACAAGACCCGCTCCTCTACCGCTGAACGACGACGATGAGGAGGAGGAAAGAGATTCTCCCCCAGATGGGGGGAGGAAGAAGAGGGCGGCCTCCACAATTCTGGAGGCGGAGGCACCCAAGAAGGGGAAAGGCCCACTCGTGGGCAGCTCCGCATGGATGTCGACAGCAGTCCGGAGCAACGCCCCCGCATTAAGCCTCGGGCTCCATCGTAAGTGCTAAGACTCATACTCGCCCATAAATCTAGCCTCTCCTCCTTGTTGTATTGACATGATTGGTTATGTTATCACAGTCCGGCCCACGACAGCCCCCAGCGATCCTCGTCAGGAGGTTCGTTGGATTCAAAGGCGATGGCCAGCGAGTCAACGCCGGCCGCTCACTCCCCCAAGGCCAAGGACGACGCGGAGGTGCTGTCCTGAAGGACTTTCCCGGGCCGGGGAGAGGCTCAGGAGGTGCCAGAAGGCGATGCCTCCGTCGCCGGACACCAGGGGGAGCAGATCCCCATGGAGACTGGTGGGGAGGGCCGTATTCAGTTTGGCCCTCAGCCGGACTCGATTCCGGAGACCGATACGGCTCCGGAATCCGGCACGCAACCTGTCCAACTAGGGGCACCAAATAATCTGCTGGAAGCGCTACAAGGCGCTTCCATTGTGGATGAGCACCATGTTCTTATGGGCATGGTAATTGAAAGGGTTTAGTCCTCCAAGAGCGGA
This sequence comes from Triticum urartu, assembly GCF_003073215.2. NCBI lineage: Eukaryota > Viridiplantae > Streptophyta > Magnoliopsida > Poales > Poaceae > Triticum > Triticum urartu. Next base: position 362,597,176 of record NC_053022.1, on the reverse strand, counting down.
CTAATCAAAGCTTGCAGCAGCCTGCTGACAGGATTTGAGGTAAGTGACGCGAAAAGAGAAAATCCCAATATAGACAGTAGCCCCTGAGACACTGCCCGGTGTTCGGAAAGAAAAAGTTGGACAGAGGATCAATCTCTTATTGCAGGAAACTAGCTAAATTTGTCCAAAATGAATATGCAGGCGTCGCTGTTGGTCGCAGCCTCGCATTCTGCCGAAGTCTCCGGACTGAAGCAGAGACCGGAGGAGGCCGAGGAGGAGCTCGGCCAGGTGAGGAGGCAGCTCCAAGAAAACAAGGTATGTACTAACCTGTTATATGTTCGAAAAAGGTAAAACGATATGCATTGAACGAAGTGTCATGACATGTATAGAAGCGACGACCGAGGTCGAGGCCCTGAGAAAGGCCCTGGCAGAAGCCGAGGGGAAGGCTGTCAAGGAGCAGGCCGCCCGTCACAAGCTCAAGGCCCGGGCCAACGAGGTCCAACAGGAGCTCTAGGACACGGTGAGGAAGTGTGAGACCTTGGAGCGTGATGCGTCGGCTCAAGAGTCCGAACTCGCCAAGGCTCGTCAGAGGGTGGAGACGACCCGGAGTGAGGCCCAGGGCGCCCTCCAGGAGATCCAGGAGGCCAGGAAGATCGCGGCGGGTATGGCATTCAATATGCAAAGCAAGAATGTGAAGAGGAAATATCTTTTACTAACCCGGATTTGGAGTTCTCTAGGGGCTTTTGCTGATCTGCCACGCAGTGTGACCGACGCCGCGTTGTTCTTCCGAGCTGAAGAAGGGAGCTCCACGGAGAAGCTGTTCTGGTCGCAATATCTTGCGCTAGAACATCCGGTGCCCTTCAGCGATCAGCTAAAACAGCTGGTCGAGCTACACAGGGTGGCCGAATTGGCCGCGAAGGATTTAATAATCCGGTTGTGACCAGCCGCAGCTATACCCATCAGTTACTTCGGCCTCGTTAAGAGGCTGGTGGATGCCTGTCCTCGGCTAGACGTCGTCAAGCGGCCCGTCTGCATCAAGGGCGCGTGTCTCGCCTTCTCCTATGTCAAGGTCTGGTGGGCGAATATGGACGCCATCAAGTTAGCGACCGAGGGGCCGCCTGAGGGCAAGGAGCACCGCACACCCGAGCGATACTTTAGCGATGTCTTGGAGGGGTCCCGCATTGTTGCAGATCATTGTGCGAAAGACGCGATCTTTGAATGAATGTATTCAAGTTCCTTCTACCTTGTATGATAATACAAAGTGGGTTTGTAATATAATGCTTGTTATGTTTTAAATTTTACCTCCTGTGCGGCCATGTTGTATGAAATCTGAGGGTTGGCCAGTCGTCGGCTTCTGCCCCCACGTAGGTAGTACGGGGGTGTTCGGGATGGAATCTAAACAATCTTGATCCAATTATATGGTCCTTGAAGGAGTTGTTTAGCGCAACGAACCAGGCAATCAGACTATGCGCCTTTAACGCCCTCACTTAGCCATAGGAGTTTGACAATAAAAACATGGGCGCAGCCCCTAGTATCCGAACTAGAGTGCTATAAGTGTCTGATCGGGAAGTACCGATCCTTCACGTAATGCGGAAGAAATCTCCAACGATTTGCAACCTCCGAAGAGCTGACCGGCTCTCGCCGCATCATGACAGTCAGTTTTCGACTTTCTCTACTGAGGTGCTCCTTTGGATAAATAATGACCCACAAGTATAGGGGATCTATCATAGTCCTTTTGATAAGTAAGATTGTCGAACCCAACGAGGAGCAGAAGGAAATGATAAGCGGTTTCCAGGAAGGTATTCTCTGCAAGTACTGAAATAAGTGGTAATAGATAGTTTTGTGATAGGATAATTTGTAACGAGCAACAAGTAACAAAAGTAAATAAAGTGCAGCAAGGTGGCCCAATCCTTTTGTATCAAAGGACAAGCCTAGACAAACTCTTATATGATGTAAAGCGCTCCCGAGGACACATGGGAATATCGTCAAGCTAGTTTTCATCACGTTCATATGATTCGCGTTCGGTACTTTGATAATTTGGTATGTGGGTGGACCGGTGCTTGGGTGCTGCCCTTACTTGGACAAGCATCCCACTTATGATTAACCTCTATTGCAAGCATCCGCAACTACAACAAAAGTATTGAGGTAAACCTAACCATGGCATGAAACATATGGATCCAAATCAGCCCCTTACGAAGCAACGCATAAAATAGGGTTTAAGCTTCTGTCACTCTAGCAACCCATCATCTACTTATTACTTCCCAATGCCTTCCTCTAGGCCCAAACAATGGTGAAGTGTCATATAGTCGACGTTCACATAACACCACTAGAGGAGAGACAACATACATCTCATCAAAATATCGAATGAATACCAAATTCACATGACTACTAATAGCAAAACTTCTCCCATGTCCTCAGGAACAAAAGTAACCACTCACAAAGCATAAACATGTTCATAATCAGAGGGATATTAATATGCATATAGGATCTGAACATATGATCTTCCACCAATTAAACCAACTAGCATCAACTACAAGGAGTAATTAACACTACTAGCAACCTACTAGCACCAATCCCGGACTTGGAGACAAGAATTGGATACAAGAGATGAACTAGGGTTTTGAGATGAGATGGCGCTGATGAAGATGTTGATGGAGATTGCCCTCTCCCGATGAGAGGAGCGTTGGTGATGACGATGGCGATGATTTCCCCCTCCGGGAGGGAAGTTTCCCCGACAGAATAGCTCCGCCAGAGCCCTAGATTGGTTCCGCCAAGGTTCCGCCTCGTGGCGGTGGAGTTTCGTTCGAGAAGATGGCTTATGATTTTTTTCCCATCGAAAGACTCCATATAGCAGAAGATGGCCACCGGAGGGCCACCAGGGGGCCCACGAGGTAGGGGGCGCGCCCAGGGGGGTAGGGCGCGCCCCCTCCCTCGTGGGCAGGGTGTGGCCCCCCTGGTGAAGTTGTTGCTCTCAGTATTTTTTATATATTTGGAAAACATCTTCCGTGAAGTTTCAGGACTTTTGGAGCTGTACAGAATAGGTCTCTAATATTTGCTCCTTTTCCAGCTCAGAATCCCAGCTGCCGGCATTCTCCCTCTTTATGTAAACCTTGTAAAATAAGAGAGAATAGGCATAAGTATTGTGACATAATGTGTAATAACAGCCCATAATGCTATAAATATTGATATAAAAGCATGATGCAAAATGGACGTATCAACTCCCCCAAGCTTAGACCTCGCTTGTCCTCAAGCAAAAAGCCGAAATTGAAAAATATATCCACATGTTTAGAGATAGAGATGTCGATAAAAATAAAATACGGACATGAGGGCATCATGATCATTCTTAGAACAGCAACTTATATAATTCTTGTCATATAATCTCTTATGCTAGAGTAGCAATTCAATCACAATTTCAAGTATGAATCATAAACTTCATTGAAAACTAACAAACTATAATCTCAGTCATTGAAGCAATTGCAATTTATCATAACATAGGAAAGAGTCAATGTATAAGAGCTTTTCAGCAAGTCCACATACTCAACTATCATATAATCTTTCACAATTGCTGACACTCACGCAATACTTATGGGTATGGAGTTTTAATCGGACACAGAGAAAGATAGGGGCTTATAGTTTTGCCTCCCAACGTCTTACCTTAAGGGTAATGTCAACAATAATAGTTCATGAAAACTCACATCCAATTAGCCATATAACCAAGATCTTTCCAACATATTGTGCTTGCCAAAGGATAAAATGTAAAAAGGAAGGGTGAAGATCACCACGACTCTTATGTAATGTAGGAGATAAAAGTAAAAGATAGGCCCTTCGCAGAGGGAAGCAGAGGTTGCCATGCGCTTTTATGGTTGGATGCACAAAATCTTAATGCGAAAGAACGTCACTTTATATTGCCAGTTGCGATATGGACCTTTATTATGCAGTTTGTCGCTTTTATTACGTCCATATCACACGATCGTATAAAGCTTATTTCCTCCACACCAATCAATCATACACATTTAGAGAGCAATTTTTATTGCTTGCACCAATGACAACTTACTTGATGGACCTTACTCAATCCATAGGTAGATATGGTGGACTCTTATGGCAAGACTGGTTTAAGGGTATTTGGAAGCACAAGTAGTATCTCTACTTGGTGCAATGAATTTGGCTAGCATGAGGGGGAAAAGCAAGCTCATCATGTTGGAAGATCCAAGACAATATAATTTATTTCAGATGTAAGAAAACATAACCCATTACGTTGTCTTCCTTGTCCAATGTCAACTCTTTAGCATGCCATATTTTAATGAGTGCTCAGAATCATAAAATATGTCCAAGATAGTATATTTATATGTGAATACCTCTCTTTCTTTATTACTTCCTATTAATTGCAACGATGACCAAAACTGTGTTTGTCAACCCTCAACAACTTTTGTTCATCATACTCTTTCTATGTGAGCTCATTACTCTCCATAAGACTCACATGATCTCTTTGTTTCTTTTTATTTCTTTCTCTTTTCTTTTATTCCCTTAGGATCATGGCAAAATAATCAAGCCCTTGACTCAACACTAATCTTTATTATATAGCTCACGGACTCGATTACATAGAAGGATAATAAAGCAAAACTCACGACTAGATCATACTAAGAACTTTTATTCTACTAGATCAAGATATTACCAAAAGGATCGAACTAAGAAAAACGGTAAAGATAAAAGTGATGGTGATACGATACCGGGGCACTCCCCCAAGCTTGGCAGCTGCCAAGTGGAGTGCCCATACCAGATACTCAATTCTTCTTTATTGGTTGAGACGGTGGAGATTTTGTTGATGGCGTAGGCTTCTTCCTTAATTTGCGTTTGAGGACAGAATTTTGGTCCCTTAGGTCCTCGATCTCCGGTTCCAGGCTTAGTATCTTTTTGCATAGTTCCTGCTTGTTTTCCTGCAAGAGGCGAAAAGGAATAAACTCGGTCTTAGGTTTCTTTACTTTATCCGGGAGACTTGACTTTTTGAACTCCACATGCATGTCCCCAAGTTGAGGTAGTGGGACTTCATCTTCATATGAGCTCGTCTCCTCCTTTCCCTTGGGTTCATAGTCCTCTTCTTCTTCCGTAGTTCAACCACAATGCTCCACATCCCCATAGATCTTAGGATCTGCAAGGTAATCAACCACGTAGTTTTCTCCTTCCGAATCCTGGGACAACATGTTGCTCTGTCTGCAGCAGGACAACTCAAAACAAAGACAAGAGATTTTTGCGTGATACGGGACTCAAAACCCCCGGGAGATTATATAATGAATTTTTACCGACCAAAATACATGTCGTGTACGAAAACAGAGTCCGGAGAGCACACGAGGTGCCCACGAGGTAGGGGGTGCGCCCAGTAGGGTAGGGCGCGCCCTCCACCCTCGTGGAGCCCTCGTGTCCTTCCCGGACTGCTGCTTATTTTTCTATTTTTCTAAATATTCCAAAACAAAGAAATATTGCCTTAAAAACTGTTTTGGAGTCGGTTTACTTACCGTACCACATACCTATTCCTTTTCGGAGTCTGAAACATTCTGGAAAGTGTCCCTTATGTATTCCTCCGGGGTTACGGTTTCAATAACATTGGTTTCAACATTTATGGGATTACCTGAGATATAATGTTTGATTCTTTGACCGTTCACCACCTTCGGATTTGTGCCTTCGAAGTTGTTGATTTTTATGGCACCGGAACGGTAGACCTCCGCGATAACGTAAGGACCTTCCCATTTAGAGAGAAGCTTTCCTGCAAAAAATCTTAAACGAGAGTTGTATAGCAATACATGATCACCTACATTAAACTCATGCTTTTGTATCCTTTTATCATGCCATCTTTTAACTTTTTCTTTAAACAACTTGGCATTTTCGTAGGCTTGGGTTCTCCATTCATCAAGTGAGCTAATATCAAATAACCTCTTCTCACCGGCAAGTTTAAAATCATAATTAAGTTCTTTAATAGCCCAATAAGCCTTGTGTTCTAGTTCAAGAGGTAAGTGACATGCTTTTCCATAGACCATTTTATACGGAGACATACCCATAGGATTTTTATATGCAGTTCTATAGGCCCATAATGCATCATGAAGTTTTTTGGACCAATTCTTTCTAGACCTATTAATAGTCTTTTGCAAAATTAATTTGAGTTCTCTATTACTCAATTCTACTTGACCACTAGACTGAGGGTGATAAGGAGATGCAATTCTATGATTAACATCATATTTAGCAAGCATTTTACGGAAAGCACCATGAGTAAAATGTGAACCACCATCAATCATTAGATATCTAGGGACTCCAAATCTTGGAAAAAGAACTTCTTTAAGCATTTTAATAGAAGTGTTATGATCAGCGCTACTAGTTGGAATAGCTTCTACCCACTTAGTAACGTAATCAACAACAACTAAAATATGTGTATAACCATTAGAGGAAGGAAAATGTCCCATATAGTCAAAGCCCCAAACATCAAATGGTTCAATAACAAGTGAATAGTTCATAGGCATTTCTTGATGTCTACTAATATTACCAATTCTTTGACATTCATCACAACATAAGATAAACTTACGGCATCCTTGAAGAGAGTAGGCCAATAAAACCAGATTGCAGTACCTTATGTGCAGTTCTATCTCCAGCATGGTGTCCTCCATAAGCTTCGGAGTGACACTTGCGTATGATCTGTTCCTGTTCATGCTCAGGTACACAACATCTAATAACACCATCCACTCCTTCTTTATAAAGATGTGGGTTGTAACATCCCAAATTTTCAATTTGGAATGTTATACATTAGATCATCTTTGCATATCATACTTTATTGCATTTTGGTTGATTCTAGAAATTCTACGCAACTCAAGGACCCTTGGAGAGAGTTGGGGATTTCGTTATTTTCATATTTGAGCTTTCTCAAATTTTGAAAATAGGATCATTTGATTTTATTTATTTTATCTTCAGTTATTTCTATTATCAAAATATGAGAGAGGGAATAAAATGACTTTCCCAAAATAAAGAAAAAATGTGGATTTAATAAAAAAATCAAATAAGATTTTATTTTGGTTTTATTTGCTATTTTATTTGAATTTAGGAAAAATGCGCGTTTTTTAAAATTGCATTTAGGCCCCAAATAAATGTTCATCCTGTGCGGCTTGATTTTAGAAGCCGGGGAAAATTTATTTCGAGATTTTTGGAGTCCGTTTAGTATTTCTTTTGTTTTTTTTCTGAGCGTAACTTAAAAAAAAACGCAACCGACCTACCGGGCCGAGTCCGACCTGGACACTTGGCCTGGCCGGCTTTATAAGCCGGGGAGGCCCAGCCGGACCCCCACCCCAAAACCTAGCCGCCCGAGCCGCCCTAGCCGCCCCGCCGCCGCCTTTGCCGCCGGACCGCCGCGCCGCCCCACCAGACCGCCGCCCCGCCGCTCGCCGGAGGTAGACTGTAACACCCCGAATATGATTTTCCTAATATGTAATCCAACTCTTGCCGTTTCCGGCGTTAAGTTATTTTATTTTCTCGGGTTCGGGTTTTTGTCTCCGTGTGTTGTTATCGTTGTCATGCATCTCATATCATGTCATCATGTGCATTGCATTTGCATACGTGTTCGTCTCATGCATTCGAGCATTTTCCCCGTTGTCCGTTTTGCATTCCGGCGTTTCGTTCTCCTCCGGTGGTCATTTCTACCTTTCTTTCGTGTGTGGGGATTAAACATTTCCGGATTGGACCGAGACTTGCCAAGCGGCCTTGGTTTACTACCGGTAGACCGCCTGTCAAGTTTCGTACCATTTGGACTTCGTTTGATACTCCAACGGTTAACCGAGGGACCGAGAAGGCCTCGTGTGTGTTGCAGCCCAACACCCCTCCAATTTGGCCCAAAACCCACCAAAACCCTCTCCATCATCTAGAGCGTTCGATCACGATCGCGTGGCCGAAAACCGCACCTCATTTGGACACTCCTAGCTCCCCCCATGCCTATATATAGACCCACTCCCGAAAATTCAGATCTCTCCCCTGAAACCCTAGACCTCTTCTTCCTTCGTGCGCCGGACGTGTCCGCTGCGCCCGCCACCGCCACATGGCACCTCCCCATTCGCCTGACCGCCTCCCTCCGCCGTCGGCCCGCCGAGCCCAAGGCCGGCCCGCGAGGCCCGCGCGCCACGCCCCGCCGCCCGGATCCTCCCGCGTCGCTTCCTCCCCGACTCCGGCCGCTGCTCCGCCGCACCGGCGACCGCCACCTTGCCGGCCATCGCGCGCCCGGCCGCTGCCGACCCCGCCGACCTCGTCGCCTTGCCGCCCCGACCGGATCCGGCTAGGAGAGGACCGGATCCGGCGATCTCCTCTACTCCGGCGACGCCCTGCCCCTTCTCCGGCGAGCCCGTCGCAGACCTCGGTTCGCTCTATACCTCTCGGATTGTCTCTCTGCACGGTATTCCTCAAGTGATCTCTTTAGACCGTGGCAACATCTTTACCCCCAAGTTTTGGGATTCTTTTTAGAAGGCCATGGGCACCAACATCCGCTTCAACATAGCTTTCCATCCTCAAACTAGCGGTCAAGTCGAGCGTGTCAATCAGATTCTTGAAGATATGCTCAGGGCTTGTGTGATCTCCTTCGGCATGAAGTGGGAGGATTGTCTTCCTTATGCTGAATTCTCCTACAACAACAGTTTTCAAGCAAGTTCGGGTAAGGCCCCATTTGAAATTATGTATGGCAGGAAGTGCCGTACCCCTCTCAACTGGTCTGAAACCAGTGAACGTCGGCTTTTGGGAAATGACTTAATCACAGAGGCAGAGGAAATGTGCAAAGTCATTCGAGATAACCTCAAAGCAGCCCAATCCCGCCAGAAGAGCTACTATGATAGTAAGCACCGTGATTTGGCTTTCGAGATCGGAGATCATGTTTACCTCCGCGTCTCTCCTATGAAAGGTACTCGCCGCTTCGGTATCAAAGGGAAGCTTGCCCCTAGATACGTGGGACCTTTCAAGATCATCAGCAAGAGAGGCGATCTCGCCTATCAACTCGAGATTCCTTCAAACTTTGCAAATGTTCATGACGTGTTCCATGTCTCTCAGCTCCGAAAGTGCTTCAAAGACTCCTGACCGCACCGTCAACTTCGAGGACATTGAGCTCCAAGAAGATCTCTCTTATCGTGAGCACCCAGTTTCTATTCTTGAAGAGACTGAACGCAAGACTCGCAACAAGTCAATCAAATTTCTCAAAGTCAAGTGGTCACACCATTCCGACTGTGAAGCTACCTGGGAACGCGAGGATCACCTCCGTTTTGAGTACCCGGCGTTCTTTCAGTCCTACATCTCGGGACAAGATCCTTTCGTAGTGGTGGAGTGTTGTAACACCCCGGATGTAACTTTCCCAATTTGTACTCCAACTCTTGCCGTTTCCAGCGTTAAGTTATTTTATTTTCTCGGGTTGCGTTTTTGTCTCCGTGTGTGTTGATCGTTTGTCATGCATCTCATATCATGTCATCATGTGCATTGCATTTGCATACGTGTTCGTCTCATGCATTCGAGCATTTTCCCCGTGTCCGTTTTGCATTCCGGCACTTCGTTCTCCTCCGGTGGTCATTTCTACCTTTTTTTCGTGTGTGGGGATTAAACACTTCCGGATTGGACCGAGACTTGCCAAGCGGCCTTGGTTTACTACCGGTAGACCGCCTGTCAAGTTTTGTACCATTTGGACTTCGTTTGATGCTCCAACGGTTAACCGAGGGACCGAAAGAAGGCCTCGTGTGTGTTGCAGCCCAACACCCCTCCAATTTGGCCCAAAACCCACCAAAACCCTCTCCATCATCTAGAGCGTTCGATCATGATCGCGTGGCCGAAAACCGCACCTCATTTGGACTCTCCTAGCTCCCTCTATGCCTATATATAGCCCCTCCGAAAATTCGGATCTCTCCCCCGAAACCCTAGCCCTCTTCTTCCTCCGTGCGCCGGACAACGTCCGCCGGCGCCGGACGTGTCCGCTGCGCCCGCCGCCGCCATATGGCACCTCTCCATTCGCCCGATCGCCTCCCTCCGCCGCCGGCCCGCCGAGCCCAAGGCCGGCCCCCGAGGCCCGCACGCCGCGCCCCGCCGCCCGGATCCTCCCGCGCCGCTTCCTCCCCGACTCCGGCAGCCGCTCCGCCGCGCCGACGACCGCCACCTCGCCGGCCACCGCGCGCCCGGCCGCCGCCGACCCCGCCGACCTCGTCGCCTTGCCGCCCCGACCGGATCCGGCTAGGAGAGGACCGGATCCGGCGATCTCCTCTACTCCGGCGACGCCCTGGCCCTTCTCCGGCGAGCCCGCCGCAGACCTCGGTTCGCGCGCCGGCGATCCAGATCTGAAACCCTAATTATTTTGCTATGTTCATCGCATCGTAACTTTGCACCCGTAGCTCCGTTTTGGGCATATAGCATATCAAAATGTTCGCCTCAGAGAGCACATCATTTCATCTCATTGCATCATTTTCATTTGAGTTCCATCTTGATGCCCGAAATGCTGTTGGAAGAGTGCTATTTGAGATAATTGTCAGATCTGCTGCTCCAATTAGATATTTGTCATTTTTGCCATGATTATTGTGTGCATGATATGCCCCTGAGCTCTACATGTGTTTTGTTATATGTTTTGCCATCTTTCCAGAGGTGCAACCCATGTATTTTTGTGATGTGTGTGGTGACTAGCACAAGCTTGCAAAGTGGAGCATTCGTTAATGCTGATTTCAGGGACTTAGCAATTCCACTAAGTCCTTGGTCTGTTTATCTCATTATGCCATATGTTCATGTTGTTTCCTAGTGATCCGTGCCTCTTTTGAGGATAATCAGTAAGGATGTTTTGTTAATCTTGTAGTGCTCTATCCATCCATATCTTTATTTGCAATTATGGAGCACCCTAGCTTGAGTCAATCGAGCTCTACTTTTGCTATTTCGTGAATCTGGGCAGATTGTCTACTTGTTAGCAATTTTGCCGAGGATGTTGTAGTTGATCCGTGCATGCTATGCTATTGTTCTTGCCATGTCTAGCTTGTATAATGTGTATTCTTGATGGGTGTATGCTTAGATTGTCATGACATGCTCTGTAGTGAGTGCATCGAGCTCGTAAACATGCCTACTTGATACCTGATTTGCATGCTTCAGTTTTTCACTAAGTCTGTGATCTGATTATGTTTTTGCCATGTTCACATGCTTGCAATTGTATTTTCTGATCCCTTTTGGCTCAAGGTCACTAAGGGACTTCTGTTAAGCTCTTTGAGTAGCTCCATGCCATGCTTTACTTTGCCATGTTCAGGTCCTGTAGCATATAGTTTTCATGCTCCAAAGTGTGCTATCTGATCTGAAATTCCAGACAAGTGTTAATTTCACTAAGTCTGAAATCTGTTTACCAAATGCATTTTCGCCATGCTTGTTTGAACCTGTGACTGGATGAATTGGCCGTAGCTCAGTGTTCATATTTTGTTAAGCATCATGAATGGATCCCTGCCATGTATTTTGTTGCCATGTTTGACTGCTATAGCATGTTCATCTTGTTGCATTTCGATGGCTACTTGCTGTAAATCGCAGACCGGTGTCATATTTGAATTGCTTGCCATTTCCAAACCGTAACTCCGATTCCGGTGTTCTTTATATCGTTTTCAAGCAATCTCATCTCACCTTTCCAGTGGCACACTTGGATTTCCAAGTAGAGGCCAGGTTCATTCATTCCTTGTCAAATCTTGCGTATGCATCAGATATCGCATCCCGCATAGCATACCATATTTGCATCATATTGTTTGAGCTTTGCGCGTGGTTGATTGTGTCCTTGTTGCTTGTTTGTCTTGTTTGTGTAGAGCCGGGAGACGAGTTCGCTAACGAGGAGCCCGTTGAGTTTGCTTTCGAGGATCCAGTCAACTCTGACAACTTTGCAGGCAAGATGATCATACCCTCGAAATCACTACTATCTTTGCTTTGCTAGATGCTCGCTCTTTTCCTATGCCTATGCTACGATGCCTACCACTTGCTTATCATGCCTCCCAAATTGCCATGTCCAACCTCTAACCCACCATGTCCTAGCAAACCGTTGATTGGCTATGTTACCGCTTTGCTCAGCCCCTCTTATAGCGTTGCTAGTTGCAGGTGAAGTTTGGAGACCGTTCCTTGTTGGAACATTATTTACTGTTGGGATATCATTATATTGCCTTGTTATCTTAATGCATCTATATACTTGGTAAAGGGTGGAAGGCTCGGCCTCTCGCCTAGTGTTTTGTTCCACCCTTGCCGCCCTAGTATCCGTCATATCGGTGTTATGTTCCCGGATTTTCGTTCCTTACGCAGTTGGGTTATAATGGGAACCCCTTGATAGTTCGCCTTGATTAAAGCTTTTCCAGCAATGCCCAACCTTGGTTTTACCATTTGCCACCTAGCCTCTTTTTCCCTTGGGTTTTCGGAGCCCGAGGGTCATCTTATTTTAACACCCCCGGGCCAGTGCTCCTCTGAGTGTTGGTCCAACTCGTCAGCCGCCGGTGGCTACCAGGGGCAACTCTGGGCTGGCCTACCGGAAGTTTAGACAATCTGAGTGTGCCCTGAGAACGAGATATGTGCAGCTCCTATCGGGATTTGTTGGCACATTCGGGCGGTGTTGCTGGAATTGTTTTAACTTGTCGAAGTGTCTTGTAGAACCGGGATACCGAGTCTGATCGGAACGTCTCGGGAGGAGGTCTATTCCTTCGTTAACCGTGAGAACTTGTCATGGGCTAAGTTGGGACTCCCCTGCAGGGATTTGAACTTTCGAAAGCCGTGCCCGCGGTTATGGGCAGATGGGAATTTGTTAATGTACGGTTGTAGATAACTTGAACCTTAACTTAATTAAAATGAATCAATCGTGTGAGTTACCATGATGGTCTCTTCTCGGCGGAGTCCGGGAAGTGAACACGGTGTTGGAGTAATGCTTGTCGCAGGTTGCTCTATAGTTATCCGTTCGCGCTTTGCCTCCTCTTCTCGCTCTCTTTTGCGAATAGGTTAGGCACCATATATGCTAGTCGCTTGCTGCAGCTCCACATATTTTCCTTGCCTTACCTATAAGCTTGAATAGTCTTGATCGCGAGGGTGCGAGATTGCTGAGTCCCTGTGGCTCACAGATTACTTCCAAAACAGATGCAGGGCCTGATGATTCCGTTCCAGATGACGCGCTTGAGCTCAAGTGGGAGTTCGACGAGGACTCACGCCGATACTACGTGTCTTTCCCTGATGATCAGTAGTGGTGCCTAGTTGGGGTGATCGGGACCGTGTCGCATGTTGGGTTTATCTTTTATTTTGGCGCCGTAGTCGGGCCATGAGTGTTTGAATGTTGTAATGGTATTTATGTACTTTGATTGACGTGGCGATTGTAAGCCAACTATGTATCTCCCCTTTTATTATCTATATTACATGGGATGTTGTGAAGATTGCCTAACTTGCGACATTGCTTTCAATGCGGTTATGCCTCTAAGTCGTGCCTCGACACGTGGGAGCTATAGCCGCATCGAGGGCGTTACAAGTTGGTAATCAGAGCCTTCCCCGACCTTAGGAGCCCCCATTGCTTGATCGTTTTTAGCAGCCGTTGTTGAGTCTAGAAAAATGTTTTGAGTCATTTAGGAATTATATATCGGAGAGTTTAGGAATTCTTTTTACTTCCCAGTCTCCTCATGGCTCTGGTAAGGCATCCTGACGTAGAGTTTTGACTCTTCTCTTCTCAAATTTCACAAAAAAAAATTTAGGATCACGCGGGTATCTTGGAATCGTTCCGATGGTTTTGTGACGAGAACATTGTTCTTGGTGCCTCCTGTCTTTAGGGGTTGTGGCAGTGTCCCGGGGAGTTGAGCTCCGAGGTGTTGTCGTCACAATTTTATCGTTGCAGTTCTGGAATACCTGAGTTTAGTACGCCGACATTGAAAATCTCTTTTAAGCAGTTCGTTGGTGAGATAACCTCGACGCCACCCAGTACTGGGGCGGAAGTTCGGGAGTATCGCCATAACTTGTATAACGGATGCTTTTCGAAGGTTGAGGTAGATGGTTTCCGAAGTTTTTCTCGGTTATGTGTTGAAGGATGGATACAACTGGATGTAGGATTTGCTAGATTTGGGTGAGATATTATGCTTCCCCTGTATCCCCAACACCTGATTGCATAACCGGAAAGGTTCGGGAGTTTCATTGGTGGGAATTCTTGTAGCTCTAGTTCTTCTTCCAGGGATATTTGGTTTGAGATTGGGATTTCTTACTGAGTATTCGTTCTTGATCCGTACCTTGTTGATTTATTCCTCTACCTAAATTCTAAGTGGCTTCTCAATTTATGGATATGTGACCATTTCAAGTGAAATGCATTCGTTCATTTTGTTCGGATGTGAAGACTTTATGTTGCAATTTCAACCCGTTTGATTCAGCTTCATTTTATCTGTCAATGTGCTAACGGTTGTCACTCTCTTTAGGATGGCTCCCGCTAAGAGCACCAATCAGAATCAGAATCAGGATCCGCCACCACCTCCACCTCCTCCGGAGGCATGGCAAGCTGTGATGGCCGCAACCAATGCAAACACACAATTGATCATGCAAATTCTTCAAGAGTGCAATCAAGCGAACCAAGGCAACCAAGGCAACAATTAGAATCACTTTGCTACACTCAACCAGTTCCTTGCTAACGGGCCAAAGACTTTCAGCAATTGTGTTGAGGCAACTGATGCTGACGATTGGCTCGTGGATCTGTGCAAGCATTTCGAGTGCAGTAACGTCAGGTCTGAGGACTTTGTCAAGTTCGCTTCCTTCCAACTCAAAGACCAAGCTGCAGAATGGTTTCAGCAGTACAAGGATTCCAGAGGAGGCCGTGTGATTACTTGGGATGAATTCCGTCAAGACTTCAAAGCTCATCATATCCCTCATAGCATGGTTGAAAGCAAGCGTGAGGAATTCCGCAACCTGAAGCAAGGCTCTTTGTCTGTCTATGACTACAACAAGTTGTTCCAGAAGCTCGCCCGCTTTGCTAAGCAGGACGTCCCTGATGAGAAGAGCATGATATACCAGTTCAGGGGTGGTCTCAGAGAAGAAATCCAGCTAGCTCTTGTTCTCTTTGAGCCCTTGAGGTACGATGAGTTCTACAACATGGCATTGAAGCAAGAGGCTGCTCAACTGAGGTGTGATGCTTCCAAGAAGCAAGTCAGAGACACTACTCCTTCTTCCTCTACTCAAGTGGCCAAGCAGCAGAAGTATTGGCTTCCTCCTCCTCTGTTTCATCAGCCGTATCAGGAGAAGAGCAAAGGTGGCAGTGGATCTTCCCACCCACCCAACCCTGGCTTTTAGAACAAGACTTCGTCTCAAGCTCCAAGATCGAGTGCTCCATATCACCGTCCGCTTTCAGAGGTCACGTACAACAAGTGCCAACAGAAGGGTCACTATGCCAACAAGTGCTTCAACCAGAGGCGTCTTCCTCCTCCTCCTCCTGTGAGATCGGCAAGTACAGCTGTGGTCAAGCATAACCCCAAGCACGCCAAGGTCAATTTGATGAATGCAGCTCAGGCAGAGGACTCGTCAGATGTCATCATGGGTAA
The DNA here is from genome assembly GCF_003073215.2 of Triticum urartu. Classification (NCBI taxonomy): domain Eukaryota; kingdom Viridiplantae; phylum Streptophyta; class Magnoliopsida; order Poales; family Poaceae; genus Triticum; species Triticum urartu. The sequence goes on along the minus strand of NC_053022.1, from coordinate 362,581,664 downwards.
CCTTCCTGTTAACGATGTTCCTGCAAAAGTACTTTTTTATACTGGTGCATCGCATTCTTTCTTGTCATGCCCTTTTGCATCGAAGCACAATGTTGATACTGAGATCATGCCCAAAGTCATGCAAGTTGTTTCTCCCGGCAAGCTTTTGACTTCTAGTTTGGTTGCTCCCGATATCTCTATCACGTTGGGTGACTACAAGTTTCTTTCTTCTTCGGTGGTTCTTGGCAACTCAGATATTGATCTTATTCTCAGAATGGATTGGCTTTCTAAGCACAAGGCTCATCTTGATTGTGCAGCCAGGCAGATTCAATTGACTTATTCGTCTGAGGATGTAATTGTCTTTGCCGCTCGGGATAATACCATCCGTCTGTTTTATCTCAATGAGAAGGGTGAACTGGATGCTATCTCGCAGATTCCAGTCATTTGCGAATATCAAGACATCTTTCCAGAAGAGCTTCCAGGAATGCCTCCGCACCGGCCAGTTGAATTCGTCATCGATCTTGAGCCTGGCACGAAACCTGTGTGCAAGCGTCCTTACAAGCTCGGACCTGAAGAGTTGAAGGAGCTGAAGAAGCAACTCGATATTCAAGAGAGAATGGGTCTCATCCGACCTAGTTCTTCTCCGTGGGGTTGTGGTGTTCTTTTTGTGAAGAAGAAGGATGGAACGGACCGACTTTGTGTTGATTACCGTCCATTGAACAAGAAGACCATCAAGAACAAATACCCACTTCCCAACATCAACGAGCTGTTCGAACAACTCAAAGGTGCCCAAGTATTCTCCAAGCTTGATCTCCGTATGGGTTATCATCATATTCGAATCCGTGAACAAGATATTCCCAAGACGGCTTTCAGGACAAGCTATGGTTCATATGAATACACTGTCATGTCTTTTGGTCTCGTCAACGCTCCTCCGACGTTCTCTCGCATGATGAACTTCATCTTCAACGCCTACACCAATGACTTCGTTTTGGTCTATCTCGATGACATTCTGGTCTTTTCGAAGAACAAGGAAGATAATGCCAAGCACTTGCGTCTGGTGCTCGATAAGCTGAGGGAACACCAGTTCTACGCCAAGTTCTCCAAGTGCAAATTTTGGCTCGATGAGGTTCTTTATCTTGGGCATATCATCTCTGCCAAGGGCATTGCGGTGAATCCTGAGAAGGTGTCTGCAATTATGAATTGGGAACCACCTTAGAACATGAAGCAACTCCGTATCTTCCTCGGTCTCGCAAGCTACTGTCGAAGATTCGTTGAAAACTTTTCTAAGATCGTGAAGCCTCTCTCTAATCTTCTCCAGAAGCACGTCAAGTACGTTTGGTCTCCAGAGTGTGACATCGCTTTCAACACTTTGAAAGAGAAATTGGTCACTGCTCCAGTTCTGACTCCGCCTGATGAATCCAAGCCGTACGAGGTCTTTTGCGATGCCTCTCTCCAAGGTCTCGGCGCAGTGATGATGCAAGAGAAGAAAGTTGTGGCTTATACCTCTCGCCAGTTGAAGCCCAACGAGAAGAACTACCCCACTCATGACCTCGAGTTGGCGGCAGTTATGCATGCTCTTTTGACTCAGAGACATCTCTTATTGGGAAGAAAAGTGGATATTTTCACTGATCACAAGTCTCAAGTACATCTTCACTCAGCCTAATCTCAACCTCAGGCAGACTCGATGGGTTGAAATGATTCAAGAGTATAATCCGAGTATCGAGTATAATCCAGGCAAGGCCAATGTGATTGCTGGCGCTTTGAGCAGGAAGGCTTATTGCAATAGTCTGATTCTCAAGACTTATCAACCCGAGCTTTGTGAAGCTTTCCGTAAACTTAATCTGCAAGTTGTTCCTCAAGGTTTCCTCGCCAACCTTCAAGTCTCTCCTACCTTGGAAGACCAGATTCGCCAAGCTTAGCTTCTTGATACTATGGTGAAGAAGGTGAAGATTGGGATTGCCAAGAGTCAACCCAAGTAGAAGTGCTACCGCCTTGATGACAAGGATACTCTCTTCTTCGAGGATCGTTGTTGTTCCCAAAGGTGACCTTCGTAAAGTGATCATGAACGAGGCTCACAATTCTCTCCTCTCCATCCACCCTGGAAGCACGAAGATGTATCAGGACCTCAAGCAGGCTTATTGGTGGACTCGAATGAAGCGCGAGATTGCTCAATTCATGAATGAATGTGATGTCTGCAGAAGAGTGAAGGCAGAACACCAAAGGCCAGCGGGTCTCCTCCAACCTCTTGCCATTCCAGAATGGAAGTTTGACCACATTGAGATGGACTTCGTGACTGGGTTTCCAAAGTCCAAACATGGCAATGATGCTATATTCATTGTCATCGACAAACTCACTAAAGTGGCTCACTTTCTGCCTATCAAAGAGTCAATCACTGTAGCTCAATTGGCGGAGCTCTATACCTCTCGGATTGTCTCTCTGCACGGTATTCCTCAAGTGATCTCTTTAGACCGTGGCAACATCTTTACCCCCAAGTTTTGGGATTCTTTTCAAAAGGCCATGGGCATGAACATCCGCTTCAACACAGCTTTCCATCCTCAAACTAGCGGTCAAGTCGAGCGTGTCAATCAGATTCTTGAAGATATGCTCAGGGCTTGTGTGATCTCCTTCGGCATGAAGTGGGAGGATTGTCTTCCTTATGCTGAATTCTCCTACAACAACAGTTTTCAAGCAAGTTCGAGTAAGGCCCCATTTGAAATTCTGTATGGCAGGAAGTGCCGTACCCCTCTCAATTGGTCTGAAACCGGTGAACGTCAGCTTTTGGGAAATGACTTAATCACAGAGGCAGAGGAAATGTGCAAAGTCATTCGAGATAACCTCAAAGCAGCCCAATCCCGCCAGAAGAGCTACTATGATAGTAAGCACCGTGATTTGGCTTTCGAGATCGGAGATCATGTTTACCTCCGCATCTCTCCTATGAAAGGTACTCGCCGCTTCAGTATCAAAGGGAAGCTTGCCCCTAGATACGTGGGACCTTTCAAGATCGTCAGCAAGAGAGGCGATCTCGCCTATCAACTCGAGATTCCTTCAAACTTTGCAAATGTTCATGACGTGTTCCATGTCTCTCAGCTCCGAAAGTGCTTCAAGACTCCTGACCGCACCGTCAACTTCGAAGACATTGAGCTCCAAGCAGATCTCTCTTATCGTGAGCACCCCGTTGCTATTCTTGAAGAGACTGAACGCAAGACTCGCAACAAGTCAATCAAATTCCTCAAAGTCAAGTGGTCACACCATTCCGACCGTGAAGCTACCTGGGAACGCGAGGATCACCTCCGTTCTTAGTACCCGGCATTCTTTCAGTCCTAGATCTCGGGACGAGATCCTTTCGTAGTGGTGGAGTGTTGTAACACCCCGGATATGATTTTCCTAATATGTAATCCAACTCTTGCCGTTTCCGGCGTTAAGTTATTTTATTTTCTCAGGTTCGGGTTTTTGTCTCCGTGTGTTGTTATCGTTGTCATGCATCTCATATCATGTCATCATGTGCATTGCATTTGCATACGTGTTCGTCTCATGCATTCGAGCATTTTCCCCGTTGTCCGTTTTGCATTCCGGCACTTCGTTCTCCTCCGGTGGTCATTTCTACCTTTCTTTCATGTGTGGGGATTAAACATTTCCGGATTGGACCGAGACTTGCCAAGCGGCCTTGGTTTACTACCAGTAGACCGCCTGTCAAGTTTCGTACCATTTGGACTTCGTTTGATGCTCCAACGGTTAACCGAGGGACCAAGAAGGCCTCGTGTGTGTTGCAGCCCAACACCCCTCCAATTTGGCCCAAAACCCATCAAAACCCTCTCCATCATCTAGAGCGTTCGATCATGATCGCGTGGCCGAAAACCGCACCTCATTTGGACACTCCTAGCTCCCCCCATGCCTATATATAGACCCACTCCCGAAAATTCGGATCTCTCCCCTGAAACCCAAGACCTCTTCTTCCTCCGTGCGCCGGACATGTCCGCTGCGCCCGCCACCGCCATATGGCACCTCCCCATTCGCCCGATCGCCTCCCTCCGCCGCCGGCCCGCCGAGCCCAAGGCCGGCCCGCGCGCCACGCCCCGCCGCCCGGATCCTCCCGCGCCGCTTCCTCCCCGACTCCGGCCGCCGCTCCGCCGCGCCGACGACCGCCACCTCGCCGGCCACCGCGCGCCCGGCCGCCGCCGACCCCGCCGACCTCGTCGCCTTGCCGCCCCGACCGGATCCGGCTAGGAGAGGACCGGATCCGGCGATCTCCTCTACTCCGGCGACGCCCTGGCCCTTCTCCGGCGAGCCTGCCGCCGACCTCGGTTCGCGCGCCGGCGATCCAGATCTGAAACCCTAATTATTTTGCTATGTTCATCGCATCGTAACTTTGCACCCGTAGCTCCGTTTTGGGCATATAGCATATCAAAATGTTCGTCTCAGAGAGCACATCATTTCATCTCATTGCATCATTTTCATTTGAGTTCCTCTTGATGCCCGAAATGCTGCTGGAAGAGTGCTATTTGGGATAATTGTCAGATCTGCTGCTCCAATTAGATATTTGTCATTTTTGCCATGATTATTGTGTGCATGATATGCCCCTGAGCTCTACATGTGTTTTGTTATATGTTTTGCCATCTTTCCAGAGGTGCAACCCATGTATTTTTGTGATGTGTGTGGTGACTAGCACAAGCTTGCAAAGTGGAGCATTCGTTAATGCTGATTTCAGGGACTTAGCAATTCCACTAAGTCCTTGGTCTGTTTATCTCATTATGCCATATGTTCATGTTGTTTCCTAGTGATCCGTGCCTCTTTTGAGGATAATCAGTAAGGATGTTTTGTTAATCTTGTAGTGCTCTATCCATCCATATCTTTATTTGCAATTATGGAGCACCCTAGCTTGAGTCAATCGAGCTCTACTTTTGCTATTTCGTGAATCTGGGCAGATTGTCTACTTGTTAGCAATTTTGCCGAGGATGTTGTAGTTGATCCGTGCATGCTATGCTATTGTTCTTTCCATGTCTAGCTTGTATAATGTGTATTCTTGATGGGTGTATGCTTAGATTGTCATGACATGCTCTGTAGTGAGTGCATCGAGCTCGTAAACATGCCTACTTGATACCTGATTTGCATGCTTCAGTTTTTCACTAAGTCTGTGATCTGATTATGTTTTTGCCATGTTCACATGCTTGCAATTGTATTTTCTGATCCCTTTTGGCTCAAGGTCACTAAGGGACTTCTGTTAAGCTCTTTGAGTAGCTCCATGCCATGCTTTACTTTGCCATGTTCAGGTCCTGTAGCATATATTTTTCATGCTCCAAAGTGTGCTATCTGATCTGAAATTCCAGACAAGTGTTAATTTCACTAAGTCTGAAATCTGTTTACCAAATGCATTTTCGCCATGCTTGTTTGAACCTGTGACTGGATGAATTGGCCGTAGCTCAGTGTTCATCTTTTGTTAAGCATCATGAATGGATCCCCGCCATGTATTTTGTTGCCATGTTTGAATGCTGTAGCATGTTCATCTTGTTGCATTTCGATGGCTACTTGCTGTAAATCGCAGACCGGTGTCATATTTGAATTGCTTGCCATTTCCAAACCGTAACTCCGATTCTGGTGTTCTTTATATCGTTTTCAAGCGATTTCATCTCACCTTTCCAGTGGGAACCCGTTGATAGTTCGCCTTGATTAAAGATTTTCCAGCAATGCCCAACCTTGGTTTTACCATTTGCCACCTAGCCTCTTTTTCCCTTGAGTTTCCGGAGCCCGAGGGTCATCTTATTTTAAACCCCCCGGACCAGTGCTCCTCTGAGTGTTGGTCCAACTCGTCAGCCGCCGGTGGCTACCAGGGGCAACTCTGGGCTGGCCTACCGGAAGTTTAGACAATCTGAGTGTGCCCTGAGAACGAGATATGTGCAGCTCCTATCGGGATTTGTCAGCACATTCGGGCGGTGTTGCTGGAGTTGTTTTAACTTGTCGAAGTGTCTTGTAGAACCGGGATACCGAGTCTGATCGGAATGTCTCGGGAGGAGGTCTATTCCTTCGTTGACCGTGAGAGCTTGTCATGGGCTAAGTTGGGACTCCCCTGCAGGGATTTGAACTTTCGAAAGCCATGCCCGCGGTTATGGGCAGATGGGAATTTGTTAATATCCGGTTGTAGATAACTTGAACTTTAACTTAATTAAAATGAATCAATCGTGTGAGTTACCGTGATGGTCTCTTCTCGGCGGAGTCCGGGAAGTGAACACGGTGTTGGAGTAATGCTTGCCGCAGGTTGCTCTATAGTTATTCATTCGCGCTTTGCCTCCTCTTCTCGCTCTCTTTTGCGAATAGGTTAGCGACCATATATGCTAGTCGCTTGCTGCAGCTCCACATATTTTCCTTGCCTTACCTATAAGCTTGAATAGTCTTGATCGCGAGGGTGCGAGATTGCTGAGTCCCTGTGGCTCACAGATTACTTCCAAACCAGATGCAGGGCCTGATGATTCCGTTCCAGATGACGCGCTTGAGCTCAAGTGGGAGTTCGACGAGGACTCACGCCGATACTACGTGTCTTTCCCTGATGATCAGTAGTGGTGCCTAGTTGGGGTGATCGGGACCGTGTCGCATGTTGGGTTTATCTTTTATTTTGGCGCCGTAGTCGGGCCATGAGTGTTTGAATGTTGTAATGCTATTTATGTACTTTGATTGACGTGGCGAGTGTAAGCCAACTATGTATCTCCCCTTTTATTATCTATATTACATGGGATGTTGTGAAGATTGCCTAACTTGCGAAATTGCTTTCCATGCGGTTATGCCTCTAAGTCGTGCCTCGACACGTGGGAGCTATAGCCGCATCGAGGGCGTTACATAGACCTCGCCGCCGCCGGTTTTTCTCGAAAAACCGATCGGTTTTCCGTCGGTTTTGTTCGTTTTTTTGTTTTGTTTTTTTATAAATAGGTTTTTCCGGTTTATTTATTTAGCGAGCGTTCGCTCGTTCGTTCGTTTTAGCGAACGCGTTCATCGTTTAGATCGAGTTAACGAACATCCGTTCATTAATTTATTCGTCGTTTTCTTTTTCTCGGATTAAATCCGCGATTTTTCTGATCGCGATTCCTGATCCGTTTTCCGTTCTAGTATAACTTTTCGCTCGTTTATCGGAATCAGGCGATTCAAGCGCCTGGAGTTTCGTCTCAAAACCCTCTTTCCGTTTAACCAACTCATACAAGTTTTTGCCACTATAAAAATTGCCCTAGATCCAGAATAGTAAACGAAGCTTGTTTCTTTTGCCGTTTGTCTTTCGTTGCTTCGTTCGATTTGATTCTTTTTGCCAACCGGAGTTCTTAAGTTGAACTTTCCGGTTAGATCTCTTATTTGAGTTTTACCTGTGCATTAGTTGAGTACTTATTGTATGCTTGTTTGTTTGTGATAGAGTACCTGGAGTGCACCGCTTGCTACTTCGAATCGCTAGGTTTTGCGGATCATCAACAAGGCAAGTAACACTTTGATCATACTTCCAATTACCCAGTTTTATTGCATTAGATCAATCCTCACACCCGTGCATGTTTAGGATCTAATTAAATTGTGGGTTTGGGAAGTAGTTGAGGTAGTACCTGTTACCTGTTTATTATCAAACCTTTGGGAGTTACTTCTATGTTTGCTTATTATGCTATGCTAGTAGACGTGGATTGGGTGAGTGAAATCCATGACAGATGTGAGATTGTTAAATTAAAGGTTTATCTAAGGTGGCAACTTAAATACACATCTGGGTGGATTGAGACACCTGGGTATTCCAGCGATTGCCTATTTTCTTTTGGACCGCCACCCAGGCTCAAAGGGATCATGAGATTATTCATGCTAGACACTTCCGTGTGCAGCCACAAGCTATTATGGGCTCTATCATAGTTGATTAAGTTGTGCGAACTCTTAGAGTGGTAGACTAGCAGATGTAGGGGAAAGTAGGTGTAACGGTCTACCCGTTCGTAAGGTGCTAGCGCTTCTGAAAGACTATGTCTCGGTCATCCGTTTCTCAAACACCATGTAGTGCGAGAAATCAAACGGAGGCGATCGAGTCTTGTGGGGAAAAGTGCGCAAACCTCTGCAGAGTGTATAAACTAATCATGGTTAGCCGTGTCCCCGGTTATGGACATCTTGAGTATCTAGTACCTGGATTATCATGTGAATCTCATCATGTTACTCTAAAATTAACTTTGTTGGGTTTTGCTTAAAGATGATGCTTAATTGGGATTGAGAATGTTGTCAACCATTCTCAATGTTTAACAGCCACCATGATAGTTAAATAAAATTTATTACTTTGCAGTAGGGAAAAATTGGCTTTACGCAAAACTGTAACCATAGAGCTTTCCACCAGCCAAATATGCATGTAGTATAGCCTTATTCTTTCATTGCTCTCTATGTGTTACATTGCCAGCATATTCCATGTGCTGACCCGTTTCGGGCTGCAACGTTAATGTTGCAGACTTTTCAGACGATGATTAAGGTGCCTTTAGGTCATGGTTCTATACTCAGTGATGCCGTTGGAGTTGATGGACTCACTTATCTTCCAAGCCTTCCGCTGTTATCGTTATTAGATGGCCTTAAGCCATATTTATTGTAATAAGTTCTCTGTTGAGACACTCGATGTAATAAGTGTGTGATTGCTACTCTGTTATAAATCCTTCAAGTACTGTGTGGCGTTAGCATTACTGATCCAGGGATGACACCTGAGCACAGAGATTGGACCGTTTGAGGTCTGGTCGCTACATGGGTCATCCCAAAAGTAATGCCTCAAATCATAGAAGAACTCTTTCTTTTGCTGGTATGTGAAACTAGGTGGTATAAACTTAGCAACAATGTAATTAGCATAACCAGCATACCATGGAGCAGTATGAGAAGCATTTATGACATTTAATTGCTCATCAGGAAAGCTGTCATCAATAGGTAGTGGGTCATCAAGCACATTTTCTAACCTAGACAAGTTGTCTGCAACGGGGTTCTCAGCTCCTTTTCTATCAACAATATGCAAATCAAATTCTTGTAGCAAGAGAACCCATCTAATAAGTCTAGGTTTAGCATCTTTCTTTTCCATAAGATATTTAATAGCAGCATGATCAGTGTGAATAGTTACTTTAGAATCAACAATATAAGGTCTAAACTTATCACAAGCAAATACAACTGCTAAGAATTCTTTTTTAGTGGTAGCATAATTTCTTTGAGCATTGTCTAGAGTTTTACTAGCATATTGAATAACATTTAGTTTCTTATCAACTCTTTGTCCTAGAACAACACTTACAACATAATCACTAGCATCACACATAATTTCGAAGGGTAAATTCCAATCAGGTGGCTGAACAATAGGTGCAGAGATCAATGCTTTCTTAAGTATTTCAAATGCCTCTACACAATCATCATCAAAGACAAATGGTATATCTTTTTGTAATAAATTAGTCAGAGGCCGATAATTTTTTGAGAAGTCCTTAATGAACCTCCTATAAAAACCGGCATGACCAAGGAAACTTCTTATACCTTTGATGTCCTTGGGACATGGCATCTTTTCAATAGCATCAACCTTGGCTTTATCAACTTCAATACCTCTTTCAGAAACTTTATGCCCCAAGACAATACCTTCATTAACCATAAAGTGGCACTTTTCCCAATTCAAGACAAGATTAGTTTCTTCACATCTCTGCAAAACTCGATCAAGGTTGCTCAATCAATCATCAAAAGAAGATCCATAGACAGAAAAGTCGTCCATGAAAACCTCACAAATCTTTTCACAAAATCAGAGAATATAGCCATCATGCATCTTTGAAAGGTAGCAGGTGCATTACATAAACCAAAAGGTATACGTCTATAAGCAAAAGTATCAAAAGGGCATGTAAAAGTAGTCTTTGATTGATCTTTGGCTGACACAGGTATTTGAGAGAAACCAGAATAACCATCTAGAAAGCAAAAATGTGTATGTTTGACAATCTTTCTAGCATTTGATCGATAAAAGGTAAGGGGTAATGATCTTTTTTAGTAGCCTTATTTAATTTGCGGAAATCAATTACCATCCTATAACCTGTAATAATTCTTTGAGGAATCAATTCATCTTTGTCATTAGGAATAACAGTAATACCTCCCTTCTTAGGGACACAATGGACAGGGCTTACCCACTGACTATCAGCAACGGGATAAATTATACCTGCCTCAAGGAGCTTTAGTATCTCCTTTCTTACCACTTCTTTCATTTTAGGATTTAGCTGACGTTGATGGTCACGAACTGGTTTAGCATCTTCTTCCAAATTAATTTTATGTTGACATAGAGTGGGACTAATGCCCTTAAGATCATCAAGAGTATACCCAATAGCAGCACGGTGCTTCTTCAGAGTTTTCAATAATCTCTCTTCTTCATGCTCTGAAAGGTTAGCACTAATTATAACAGGATATATCTTTTTCTCATCAAGATAAGCATATTTAAGAGTATCAGGTAACGGTTTAAGCTCAAACATGGGATCACCCTTGGGTGGAGGAGGATCCCCTAGGATTTCAACAGGTAAATTGTTTTTCAGAATAGGTTCCTATTTAAAGAATACTTCATCTAATTCCCTTCTTTCATTCATAAACATGTCATTTTCATGGTCTAGCAAATATTGTTCTAAAGGATCACTAGGAGGTACGGCAATAGAAGCAAGACCAATAATTTCATCCTTACTAGGTAATTCTTCTTCACGGTGTTGTCTACTAAATTTAGAAAAATTAAATTCATGAGCCATATCATCTAAACCGATAGTAACAACATCTCTTTTGCAATCTATGGTAGCATTAACAGTATTTAAGAAGGGTCTACCAAATATAATGGGACAAAAGCTATCTTGTGGGGAACCAAGAACAAGAAAATCAGCAGGATATTTAGTTTTCCCACACAAGACTTCAACATCTCTAACAATTCCCATTGGTGAAATAGTATCTCTATTGGCAAGTTTAATTGTGACATCAATATCTTCCATCTCAGCAGGTGCAATATCATGCATAACTTCTTGGTATAAGGAATAAGGTATTGCACTAGCACTAGCACCCATATCACATAAGCCATGATAACAATGATCTCCTATTTTAACAGAAATAACAGGCATGCCTACCACAGGTCTAGGTTTATCTTTATCACGGGGTTTAGCAATTCTAGCAGTTTCATCACAGAAATAAATAACATGCCCATCAATATTATCAGACAGGAGATCTTTAACAATAACAATATTAGGTTCAACTTTAACTTGCTCAGGAGGTGTATATGTTTTAATATTGCTTTTACGAACTACAGTTGAAGCTTTAGCATGATCCTTTATGTAACGCCCCGAGACCGATGTGCCAGGTGTCCTCCAGTTATTCGCTGTTGTTGCCTTGTCATTGCTTGCGTGTCATGCATTGCATATCATGTCGTCATGTGCATTTCTTTTGCATACATGTTCATCTCATGCATCCGAGCATTTTTCCCGTTGTCCGTTTTGCATTCCGGCGCTCCGTTCTCCTCCGGTGGTCATTTCTACCTTTCTTTCGTGTGTGGGGATTAAACATTTCCGGATTGGACCGAGACTTGCCAAGCGGCCTTGGTTTACTACCGGTAGACCGCCTGTCAAGTTTCGTACCATTTGGACTTCGTTTGATGCTCCAACGGTTAACCGAGGGACCAAAAGGCCTCGTGTGTGTTGCAGCCCAACACCCTTCCATTTTGGCCCAAAACCCACCAAAACCCCTTCCATCCTCTCGGTCGTTCGATCACGATCGCGTGGCCGAAAACCGCACCTCATTTGGACTCTCCTAGCTCCCTCTACCTATAAATATGTCCTCCTCGTCCATTTTTGCGGACGAAACCCTAGTCTTCCTCTACCCCACGCCACCGGACACATCTCCGCCACCGACCGGACATGTCCGCCGCCATCAGCCACCTCACTTCAACCAATGGCGTTGCGCCACATCGCCTTCCCCGCCGCCACAGCCAACCGGCGTCTGCCACCTCACCCCGCGTCGCGCCCTCTCTCTCCTCCCCCGCCGCCAGGCCCGCCGCGGCCCGGATCTGGCCCTCCGGGCCCGCTCCGCTGAGGCGCCGCGCCCCGCCGCCTGCGACGTCAGCCGCGCCGCCGCCCTGTTCGTCGATGCTCACCGCCGCCGCTTCTCCGTCACCGACCGGCGCCGCCTCCGCCGCGCAAGCTCGCCGCCACCATCGCCTTGTGCCTCGCCGCCTCATCGCCGGCGCCCCGCCGCTCGTGCTCCGATGGCCGCGCCCGCGCCAGCCCCGCCACTTCTTGCCGCCACCCGCTCCCTCATCGCCGGCCATCGCCGGAAACAGCTACCTCGCCGGAGTCCTCCTCCCTCGCCAGATCCGGGGAAGGTGGATGAGATCCACCAACCCCGGGAACCAAATGCGGCCCCTCGATCCGGATCTCCTCGTCCCGGATATCCTCGTCCCGTTGACTTTTTGCTCCAAAAGTTCATGTGTTGGTTGTTTACTATGTTGTGTGCTTCTTTCCGGTGTTTGCTTCTTCGGGTTGGTTCCGGTAACGTCACGTTTGTGAGGACCCGTTCGTCTACGTCTGTTTGTCTTCTTCATGGACTCGTTCTTCTTCCTTGCGGGATTTCAGGCAAGATGATCATACCCTCAAAATCACTTCTATCTTTGCTTGCTAGTTGCTCGCTCTTTTGCTATGCCTATGCTACGATGCCTACCACTTGCTTATCATGCCTCCCATATTGTGAACCAAGCCTCTAACCCACCTTGTCCAAGCAAACCGTTGTTTGGCTATGTTACCGCTTTGCTCAGCCCCTCTTATAGCATTGTTAGTTGCAGGTGAAGATTGAAGTTTGTTCCTTGTTGGAACATGGAGATGTTGTTCCTTGTTGGAACATGTTTACTTGTTGGGATATCACAATATCTCTTATTTAATTAATGCATCTATATACTTGGTAAAGGGTGGAAGGCTCGGCCTTATGCCTGGTGTTTTGTTCCACTCTTGCCGCCCTAGTTTCCATCATATCGGTGTTATGTTCCCGGATTTTGCGTTCCTTACGTGGTTGGGTAATAATGGGAACCCCTTGACAGTTCGCCTTGAATAAAACTCCTCCAGCAATGCCCAACCTTGGTTTTACCATTTGCACTGACAACCTACCACCTTCCCTTGGGTTCTGCAGACTCAAGGGTCTTCTTTATTTTAACCCCCCGGGCCAGTGCTCCTCTGAGTGTTGGTCCAAACTAGAGTCCTGTGCAGCGCCCCCTCAGGGAAACTCGAGGTTTGGTTTTAGTTGTATGGAGAGCTCATCTGAGTGTGCCCTGAGAATGAGATATGTGCAGCTCCTATCGGGATTTGTCGGCACATTCGGGCGGTGTTGCTGGTTTAGTTTTACCATTGTCGAAATGTCTTGTAACCGGGATTCCGAGTCTGGTCGGGTCTTCCCGCTAGAAGGAATATCCTTCGTTGACCGTGAGAGCTTGTGATGGGCTAAGTTGGGACACCCCTGCAGGGATTTGAACTTTCGAAAGCCGTGCCCGCGGTTATGGGCAGATGGGAATTTGTTAACATCCGGTTGTAGAAACCTGAAGTTGACCTTAATTAAAATGCATCAACCGCGTGTGTAACCGTGATGGTCTCTTTCCGGCGGAGCCCGGGAAGCGAACATGGTGTTGGAGTAATGCTTGACGTAGGTTGTTCTAGGATCACTTCTTGATCATAGTTTCTCGATCGTGCTTTGCCTTCTCTTCTCGCTCTCTTTTGCGAATAGGTTAGCCACCATATATGCTAGTCGCTTGCTGCAGCTCCACCTCATACCTTTACCTTACCCATAAGCTTAAATAGTCTTGATCGCGAGGGTGCGAGATTGCTGAGTCCCCGTGGCTCACAGATACTTCCAAAAACAGTTTGCAGGTGCCGATGTTGCCGAGCAGGTGACGCAACCAAGCTCAAGGAGGAGCTCGATGAAGATCTTGTCTTTTATGTTGATTCGCTTCCAGTTGATCAGTAGTGGAGCCCAGTCGGGACGATCGGGGATCTGTGTAGCATTTGGGGTAGTCTTCTTTTATTTTGGTTCCGTAGTCGGACCTTGATTGTATTTGGATGTTGTAATGCTTATTCATGTAATTGTGTGAAGTGGCGGTTGTAAGCCAACTATGTATCTCTTTCCCTTATGTATTACATGGGTTGTGTGAAGATTACCTCACTTGCGACATTGCTTTCAATGCGGTTATGCCTCTAAGTCGTGCTTCAACACGTGGGAGATATAGCCGCATCGAGGGCGTTACACTTTATCCTAACAGGGAAAGGTGGTTTCTCAACATAAGAAGTGGGAACAATAGGATCATTATAAGTGATAGTCTTTTCTTCAACTTTAATAGGTGCAGCTACTTTTACTTCTATGGGAGGATGATATTTAAACCACTTCTCCTTGGGGAGATCAACATAAGCAGCAAAAGATTCACAGAAAGAAGCTACTATCTCAGAGTCAAGTCCATATTTAGTGCTAAATTTACGAAAAATATCGGTATCCGTAAAAGATTTTACACAATCAAAACTAGGTGTCATACCTGACTCCTTACCATTATCGAGGTCCCAATCTTCAAAGTTGCATTTAATTCTTTCCAATAAATCCCATTTGAATTCAATAGTCTTCATCATAAAAGAGCCCGCACCAGAAGTATCAAGCATGGTGCGATTGTTACCAGAAAGCCGAGCATAAAATTTTTGAATAATCATTTCTCTTGAGAGCTCATGATTGGGGCATGAATATAACATTGATTTAATCCTCCCCCAAGCTTGAGCGATGCTTTCTCCTTCGCGAGGCCAAAAATTATATATGTAATTGCGATCACGATGAACAAGATGCATAGGATAAAACTTCTGATGAAATTCCAATTTTAATCGTTTGTAATTCCAAGACCTCATATAATCACATAGCCTATACCATGTTGATGCATCTCCCCTCAAAGATAAAGGGAAGACCTTCTTCTTAACAACATCTCTGGGTACACCTACAAGCTTAAATAATCCACAAACTTCATCCACATATATCAGATGTTCATCAGGATGTTTTGTTCCATCTCCTAAAAAAGGATTAGCTAGCAGTTTTTCTATCATACCCGCAGGGACTTCAAAGCAAGCATTTTCATTTTCATTTTCATTTTTAGTAAGTTCAGTAGGTTGAGGAGCAACTCTTTGCTCTACTGGTCGAAGATACCCCAAACAAGCCCCTCAGAGGATTACTTTCCATAGTAACAAGTGACAGTAAATTTCAGCACACTATATAAATTTTTCCTTACCAAATTCCACCTACCAAAGGCGCTTCAATCCCCGGCAACGGTGCCAGAAAAGAGTCTTGATGACCCACAAGTATAGGGGATCTATCGTAGTCCTTTCGATAAGTAAGAGTGTCGAACCCAACGAGGAGCAGAAGGAAATGATTAGCGGTTTCCAGCAAGGTATTCTCTGCAAGTACTGAAATAAGTGGTAACAGATAGTTTTGTGATAGGATAATTTGTAACGAGCAACAAGTAACAAAAGTAAATAAAGTGCAGCAAGGTGGCCCAATCCTTTTGTATCAAAGGACAAGCCTGGACAAACTCGTATATGATGTAAAGCGCTCCCGAGAACACATGGGAATATCGTCAAGCTAGTTTTCATCACTTCCATATGATTTGCGTTCGGTACTTTGATAATTTGGTATGTGGGTGGACCGGTGCTTGGGTGCTGCCCTTACTTGGACAAGCATCCCACTTATGATTAACCTCTATTGCAAGCATCCGCAACTACAACAAAAGTATTAAGGTAAACCTAACCATAGCATGAAACATATGGATCCAAATCAGCCCCTTACGAAGCAACGCATAAACTAGGGTTTAAGCTTCTGTCACTCTAGCAACCCATCATCTACTTACTACTTCCCAATGCCTTCCTCTAGGCCTAAACAATGGTGAAGTGTCATGTAGTCGACGTTCACATAACACCACCAGAGGAGAGACAACATACATCTCATCAAAATATCGAACGAATACCAAATTCACATGACTACTAATAGCAAGACTTCTCCCATGTCCTTAGGAACAAAAGTAACTACTCACAAAGCATAAACATGTTCATAATCAGAGGGATATTAATATGCATATAGGATCTGAACATATGATCTTCCACCAATTAAACCAACTAGCATCAACTACAAGGAGTAATTAACACTACTAGCAACCTACTAGCACCAATCCCGGACTTAGAGACAAGAATTGGATACAAGAGATGAACTAGGGTTTTGAGATGAGATGGTGCTGATGAAGATGTTGATGGAGATTGCCCTCTCCCGATGAGAGGAGCGTTGGTGATGACGATGGCGATGATTTCCCCCTCCGGGAGGGAAGTTTCCCCGACAGAACAGCTCGCCGGAGCCCTAGATTGGTTCCGCCAAGGTTCCGCCTCATGGCGGCGGAGTTTCATCTGAGAAGATGGCTTATGATTTTTTTCCCATCGAAAGACTCCATATAGCAGAAGATGGCCACCAGGGGGTCCACGAGGTAGGGGGCGCGCCCCCACCCTCGTGGGCAGGGTGTGCACCCCTGGTGAAGTTCTTGCTCTCAGTATTTTATATATATTTGGAAAACATCTTCCGTGAAGTTTCAGGACTTTTGGAGCTGTGCAGAATAGGTCTCTAATATTTGCTCCTTTTCCAGCCCAGAATCCCAGTTGCCGGCATTCTCCCTCTTTATGTAAACCTTGTGAAATAAGGAAGAATAGGCATAAGTATTGTGACATAATGTGTAATAACAGCCCATAATGCAATAAATATTGATATAAAAGCATGATGCAAAATGGACGTATCAATGAACCAATGCACAATCACAGTAGTTCTCCCTTTACTACCTTAGCCGATATAGTGGAACGTAAGGTAGCAAGCATAGGAGCCGGGCAGACCAACTATTGACCAAAGACATGATTCAGAGTCAATGCATATAGTGCTAAATTCGGGGTGCTGAACTATACTGTAGAAAGTGTTCGGACTTTTGTTGCCATAGTGTGGGGTGCTATGAAGCCCATGGCAAACATGAAACGTACCAAAGTGTACGGGTGCTACCTGATAGGGTTACCCACAGGGGAGAAGAAGGAAAAAAAGAAAGAAAATAGAAAGGGTGCAAAGATGATAAGCTGGGGCCCTAAAGCTCCAGCCGCAAACTGTTTTCGTTGTAATTTGATTAATACATCGAGGCGCATTGATACAAGTAGTGCGATAAGCAACATGCTATTTAACATGCCAAAAACCAAAGGAGAGCTGCATGTGGGTCCTGAAAAACAGGTAGAGTGATCGTGAATGAGACCACCTAGAAAGTCCCCCATATGTCTGCGTTTCTTGTCGTCTTGGTGTGTTTGTCCTTCAAGAGGACCGATGATCAGACCACAAGATGGGGCCTACAGGATTGAGACCTGAAAAAGGGAAAAAGTAAAAGTGAAAGTATGTGTGTATCCGGTGCCGGTTGAGCCGTACTGTGGATCACAGGCTAGCTATGCCTCCGTCGATGTCCATGGAATTTTGAGTGCGTAGTTATGTACGCGCTGCATGAATGCCACCACTTGATCGGGACTAAGATGGAGGCCGGATTGCTAGTCGAGCTCTTGACGAGCCGAGCTGTCTTGCTATAGGGTAGTTCGGACCCTCTTAACGGTGTCTGTGGGCTCGGCAGCCGAATTAAGGTTCTGCTTGAGAAGGCCGCTCTGTACTTCTACTGCTAAGGCGACTGTGTGCTCTTCTGTACGGAGGGAGCGTTCCGTATTTCCATTGATCGTTATGACGCCACGTGGACCGGGCATCTTGAGCTTGAGATAAGCATAGTGTGGCACTGCATTGAATCAAGCGAATGCGGTTCGTTCGAGTAGTGCATGATAGCCGCTGCGAAAGGGAACGATATCGAAGATTAACTCCTCGCTTTGGAAATTGTCCGGAGATCCGAAGACAACCTCTAGTGTGATTGAGCCCGTAGAGCGGGCCTCTACACCTGGTATGACTCCTTTGAAGGTAGTCTTTGTGGGCTTGATCCATGATAGATTAATGCCCATTTTTCGTACTGTATCCTGATAGAGCAGATTGAGGCTGCTACCTCCATCCATAAGGACGCGCGTCAGGTGAAATCTATCAATGATTGGGTCGAGGTCTAGTGCGGCTGAACCGCCATGACGGATACTAGTCGGATGATCCCGATGATCAAAGGTGATCGGGAATGACGACCATGGATTGGATTTTGGGGCGACTGGCTCTATCGCGTAGACGTCCCTTGGTGCGCGCTTGTGCTCCCTTTTGGGGATGTGTGTAGCATAGATCACGTTCACTGTTTTGACTTGAGGGGGAAATGTCTTCATCCCCCCTGTGTTCGGCTGCCGGGGCTCCTCGTCGTCGTCCTCGCTTTGTGATCCCTTTTCCCTGTTCTCGGCATATAGTTTGCCGGCCTATTTAAAAACCGAGCAATCTCTGTTAGTATGATTGGCTGGTTTGTTTGGGGTGCCATGTATCTGGCACGGGCGATCGAGTATGCGGTCCAGGCTGGATGGTCCCTGATTGTTTCTTTTGTACGGTTTCTTCCGCTGTCTGGACTTGGAGCCGCTGAATCCGGCGTTGACAGTAGTGTCGTCGGTATTATCACCATTGCTTCGGCGTTTGTGTCTGTTACGTCGGAGCTTGCCATTGTTGTTTTTGACCTCTGAGGGGCCTGCCTCGCTGGCTGTGTTTTTACTACGAGCCAGCCAACTGTCCTCACCCGCGCAAAAGCGGGTCATGAGTGCCATAAGGGCTGCCATAGATTTTGGCTTTTCTTGGCCGAGGTGGCGGGTGAGCCATTCGTCGCGGATGCTATGTTTAAGGGCCGCTAGGGCTTCGGGATCCGGACAGTCGACGATCTGGTTCTTTTTGGTTAGGAACCTAGTCCAGAATTTCCTGGCTGACTCTCCACGTTGTTGAACTATGTGGCTTAAGTCATCGGCGTCTGGTGGCCGGACATATGTATCTTGGAAGTTGTCGAGGAAGGCTTCTTCCAAGTCCCCCCAGCTGCCGATAGAATTTTTAGGAAGGCTGTTTAACCAGTGCCGAGCTGGTCCTTTAAGCTTTAGTGGGAGGTATTTGATAGCATGGAGGTCATCTCTGCGGGCCATGTGGATGTGGAGGATGAAGTCCTCGATCCATACCGCGAGATCAGTTGTCCCATCGTATGATTCAATATTCACGGGTTTGAACCCTTCGGGGAATTCGTGATCCATTACTTCATCAGTGAAGAAAAGAGGGTGCACGGCGCCTCTATATCTAGCCGCATCGCGAAGTAGCTCCGATGGAGCCCGTCTGCGGTTGTCGGCTCAGGTGTGACTAGGTTGGCATGTCCGATTAGGTAGCCATCGTCACGAGTCGAGGAACGTCCTCGCGATCTGTAAATCGATCGGGTATATCCTGCTTTACTATCCAGGGTCTGCCAGAGGTCATATGTATGACCCCGCACTGTTTTGTCTCTATTTTTACGTGGCGGTGGGGCAGGCTGTTGTTCGGCCTGAGTTGCCGCTCTATCCCGACCACGCGGTGGTCGGTCCGCCGCACTGTCCCGACCGCGTAGTGGTCGATCGGCCACATTACGCGAGGGAGGTATGGGCTCCGGCGCCTCTTCATCGAACTGAGGTAGCAACCTTCGCTTCGGGTAACTCTTGGCTGGGCATCTGAGGCCGTATTCTTCGGCTGTATTCTTCGGCTGCCAGAACATCAATCCACCTGTCGACGAGCAGATCTTGGTCAGCTTGAAGCTGCTGCTGCTTCTTTTTTAGGCTCCTTGCGGTGGCTATTAGCTGGCGCTTGAAGCGCTCCTGCTCGAGAGGTTCCTCAGGCACGATGAAATCTTCGATGCTGAGGCTTTCCTCATCCTCGGAGGGCGGAAGATAACTACCGTCCTCTGAGTCGTTGGGCCTGGCCTATTCATCGGGGCTGGCTTGCCCATTTTCTTGCTCCTCGTGTTCGGATGTTACCTCATCAAGGTCTTCATTGTTTTCGGCATCGTCCTGAGTATTATTTTCTCCGGTGCCAACATTGCTGTCTTTTGAACGACGTGACTTAGAGCGGCGCCAAGGACGCCGACGTTTTTGCTGTGTCTCAGGAGGTTTATTCTCGACTGGATTTTCTTTGTCATCGTCGTTGGTTGTTTTGGGTGTGTCCACCATGTACACATCGTACGAAGAAGTGGCCATCCGGTGTCTAGTAAATGGTGGATTCTGGTTTTGCTCCTCATCAGTATCATCGTCCATATCGTCGATGTCTTCGGAGCTGTAATCAAGCATGTCGGTTAAATCCTCGACAGTGGCTATAAAGTGGGTGGCTGGTGGGAAGCGAATTTCCCTGCCATCAGCTTCTAGTTTGAACCGGATATAGTTCGGCTGTGAATCCCACAATAAGGATAGATTTTTTAATGAATTCCGCACATCGCCCAAGGGTGAGTGCCGAAAGATGTTTGCGGCGCTGAATTCGGTGATCGATAACCGATCATGCTCGATACGCGCGGACGCACATAGTTCAGGACTTTTAACCGAAGACGAGCCCGAGGTTCCGATGACACATGCATTACCAGAGGCTAGGTCTGTGTGCGGCTCCAATGCCGGGGAGTCTGCGGCCTCCGTGATGGGGTTAAGCTTCCTGTCCTCGGATGGCGCGACCTGCTCCGGATCTAAGGCCAGAGCGGTTATAGGTGCAATTTCCTGGGTATGGCCCGATGACATATCTAAGTCATGTTCATCGAGGTGAAGGGGAGCGATTGCCGTGGTATCGAATTCGTCGAAGATCAAGTCTCCGCGGATATCCGCGATGTAGTTCAAGCTCCCGAATCTGACCTGACGGCCAGGGGCGTAGCTGTCGATCTGCTCCAGATGGCCAAGCGAGTTGGCCCATAGTGCGAAGCCGCCGAACACGAAGATCTGTTCGGGGAGGAAGACCTCCCCTTGGATAGCGTTGTTGTGGATGATTGAAGGAGCCATCAAACCTTTTGAGGACGACACAGTGGAACTCTCAACGAAAGCACCAATGTCGGTGTCAAAACCGGCAGATCTTGGGTAGGGGGTCCCGAACTGTGCGTCTAAGGTCGATGGTAACAGGAGACAGGGGACACGATGTTTACCCAGGTTCGGGCCCTCTCTACGGAGGTAATACCCTACTTCCTGCTTGATTGATCTTGATGAATATGAGTATTACAAGAGTTGATCTACCATGAGATCGTAATGGCTAAACCCTAGAGGTCTAGCTTGTATGGCTATGGTAATGAATATCTCTCCCCTCCGGACTAAGTCCTCCGATTTATATAGACACCGGGAGGATCTAGGGTTACACAAGGTCGGTTACAAAGAAAGGAATCTACATATTTGGTCGCCAAGCTTGCCCTCCACGCCAAGGAGAGTCCCATCCAGACACGGGTGCAATCTTCGGTCTGCGTATCCTCATAGCCCATCAGTCCGGCCCATGGCTAACAGGCCGGACGCCGGAGGACCCCTTAGTACAGGACCCGCTCACTGGTAGGAGTTGCAAGATTGTCCCTAAGCAATTGACTACTTTACTAGACTGATAACAAGTTTTATGTGGGAGAAGCCACTGCTAGCATGTCATCCCTGACTTGGAATTCTATGCACTTATGATTGGAACTATTAGCAAGCATCCGCAACTACTAACGTTCATTAAGGTAAAACCCAACCATAGCATTAAGATATATTGGTCCCCCTTCAATCCCGTATGCATCAATTTCTATGCTAGGTTGAAGCTTCTGTCGCTCTTGCCATCCAATACATAGTCCTATCAACATACAACTAACCTATGGTGTGATCCACGCGCGCGCTTATATGATGGGCACCAAAGGACATCAACATAACCACAAGCAATATAAACCAATCATAGCAATTCACCAATTACCGATAGGACAACGAAAATCTACTCATACATCATAGGATGACAACACATCATTGGATAATAATATGAAGCATAAAGCACCATGTTCAAGTAGAGGGTATAGTGGGTTGCGGGAGAGTGGACCGCTATAGATAGAATGGGGAAGGTGATGAAGATGTTGGTGAAGATGACGGAGGTGTTGGTGTAGATCGTCGTCACACGATGATTGCCCCGGCGGCATTCCGGCGCCACCGGGAGAGAAGGGGAGAGGGCCCCCTTCTTCTTCTTCTTCTTCTTCTTCTTCTTCTTCTTCTTCTTCTTCTTCTTCTTGACCTTCTCCCTAGATGGGAGAAGGGTTTCCCCTCTGGTCCATGGCTTCCATGGCGGCGGAGGTGCGAGAGCCCCTCCGAGATTGGATCTGTCTCTCTCTGTTTCTGCGTTCTCTGATTTTGCCCTTTCACCGTTTCTTATATTCCCGGAGATCCGTAACTCCGATTGGGATGAAATTTTAACAAGATTTGTATCCAGATATTGGCTTTGTTGCGGCGAAAGAAGGGCACCAACCGCCTTACGGAGTGGCCACGAGGGCCCAGGGCGTGCCTGACCCCCTAGGGCGCACCCCTCACCCTCGTGGGCCCCTCGGGCATTGTCTCGCGTTGGTTCCACTTCCCAAAATTCACATATATTCCAAAAAAATCTCCGTCAGTTTTTATCACCTTTGGACTCCGTTTGATATGGATTTTCTGTGAAACAAAAAACATGCAACAAACATGAACTGGCACTAGGCACTGGATCAATATGTTAGTCCCAAAAATAGTATAAAAAGGTGCCAAAAGTATATGAAAGTTGTATAATATTGGCATGGAACAATCAAAAATTATAGATACGACGGAGACGTATCAGTGGGCAGAGGCCCTCAGCACCGTACTTGCACCAAAGGCCGGCCACGCCGTACTTGCACCGGACGCCCGCTGTCGGTGTCAAAACCGACAGATCTCGGGTCGAGGGTCCCGAACTGTGCGTCTAAGGATCGAGGGTCCCAGGTTCAGGCCCTCTTGATGGAAGTAATACCCTACTTCCTGCTTGGTTAACTTTGATGAGTATAGGGGTTACAAGAGTTGATCTACCTCGAGATCGTATGTTGTGGTCTAAACCCTACTGGTATGATGAGTAATGTCATAAAAATCTACCTACTAGCCTGGCCTCAGTTTATATAATGTACCAGAGGCCTAGGATAACAAGAGTCCTAGTCGAATACGCCGGTGGAGAGGAGTTCCTGTCTTGATCACCAAGTCTTGTGGAATCTTCCTCGTGTATACATCGGTATCCAAACTGGCCCATGAGCATACGGCCATGGGGGTCCTCGGCCCAATCCAACTGTTTGGGAGACGACATGGTGAGTACCCCCTAGTCCAGGACACCGTCAGTAGCCCCATGAACCAGTCTTCAAGTTGGGGACGCTCCTCGATTCTTTCGAACTGTTCTTCATCTTCGGTCGTCGGTCTTGAAAACTGGTTCAACAAATCTTCCCATCTTCGATCTTGAGGATCGCCCATGTAAATCCAAAGAGTTTACACGTCGGGTATCTGAGGAGCCCCTTTAAGTTCTCGGCCTTTATCAATGCCTTCTTATTTTTATGCCACACCTCGGGTTTGAAGTTGTTCCCGGGCAACAGCGTCCTCTTACATCTGAGCTCCAACGCCGAACTGCATTCGATGTATCTTTTGCAGTCGAGCACCAACGCCGGACCGCTTCCGAGTTCCAACGCCGGAATGTATCCGAGCTCCAACGCCGGACTATGTCGAGGCTCCAATGCCAGACTGTATCCCAGCTCCAATGCTGGACTATATCCGAGGTGTCATAAATTACCTTGGTTCTGAAAAGTTGAAGGAGTTTAGCCGAGCTTAATGCCTGAAATGCCCTCTATGGAGCCAGCCACTAGCGCCCAAGCTTTATGCCGGACTGCTTCCGAGGTGGTGCACCACCCCGACTGCGGCCCAATTTTTTGTCAATATTTTTGATTGGTGCAATTTATTCTGTGCCGAGATATATATCCAGTAGCTCTCAAGGTGTGTATCGGTCTAAAACCTGAGATGCACCTGAAGGATGACATAAGACCGCTGATCCCAGTAGCCCCTGAGACTCAGGTTGATTCACAAAATCGGCCTGAGGATCAACTCCTAGCTCGGCAGAATACTTTGGGACACAAAAAGCGGTGTGCAAATTCCTCGAGACTCAGGTTGGGTGCGGCCGACCAACCTGAGGATCATAATCTCCTCGAAAGCTATATTGCACTTTAAATTTCCTGCATTGTATTGTCAATGCAGTAGCCCCCGCGACACTGGTCGGGTGGCAACACCAGATCAGGGGATCGATACGCCCCTTTCAATATTAGTGAATGATAAGCCCGAAGCCCAGTAGCCCCGAGCCTTAATGTGGGCACGGGTGGCCGAATTAAGGATCGATATCCAGAGTAAAACCACAAATTAAGTGTAATGATTATATGTATCCAAGTACTTTACATCATTAATGCTCGGATCCGCATTGTACAAAACTTTGTTGATTGACCATCGGCTTCAACCTCCTCGGCCAGAAGCCGGGGAGTGTTTGTCCTACTTTATAAAGCCGTTATATGGGCAAAGATTTATGGAAAACAAGGCAATCCGGCCATACGATTTTACAAACAAAGGTACGCGGAGAGATATGTTATATTACTTAATGTAAGAAACATGTTCCAAGGAAAATAGTCCCGCTATCGGTTCCTTTCTTTGGGTCGTCATGCTTATCATGATCATGAAACCTTACCTCCGATCAATGTGGGAGGAAAATATTGAGGATTTAGTTCGGGGATAGTTCCCGAACTCTGTGGTATTAATGAACCAAATTTTTTACTTCCGTCGTTGCCGACCAATGTGATCCTTTAAGATCGCTAGCTTTTAGCTTCACCCAGTATGAGGTACTAACTCGGATGACCCGGTAGTAACAATCACAGAGGAGCTCCGTTTACCGCCTAGCCGAACAATCGGGAACATAGGGGTAAGCACAGGAGCCAGGCAACCTAGCTTGGCAAAAATCTTAAGTCAAATTGATGCATATTTATGGCTTTATAACGATGATTACAAAAGTCAGCCCTTGTATATTAAATACAAATGACGATGATATGTTTATTTTGAATCTGTTGTGATCATTTATCAGTTGAAAGTGGCCCATCATCGGCTTCTACCCCTTTGTAGATACCATGCAGGGTGTCTCCGCAATAACAAGACAACCCTTAGCCGACGTCTCGGTGCCCGAAGGCGGTTGTGTTAGCGGAAACGAGGCAATCAGATATGCGGGCTTTATAACTTTCACTTAGTCATAGGAGCTTTAAACTAGGGAAGCTAGCTATGAGCCCCTGGTTAGTGTTTGGCGACATCTGAGGTCAAGCCATAAACACTTCGACCAATGTTATGAACGGCCCATCATTTAACATAGTCATCGGATCGCTGACCAGTTTACACTTATTGTGACAGTCAGTTTCCGGCTTTCTCGACTGAGGTGCTTAACCATGCGAGCTGGAAGCACAATCGCAGTGGTTCTCCCATTTCACACCTAGCCGAACAAAGCGGAACGTAGGAGGCAAGCATAGGAGCCGACCAACCCAACTATTTGACCGAAGACACAATTTGAAACCGATGCATATATAGCAATATCCGAGAATGTTTTTGCCGAATCTCTAAAGGTGTCCGGCGTTGCACTGCGATACTTATGCTGGAAACACACAAATAGTTTAAAAGTGCCATAGCCTTGGAAAACCAAAAAAACGTTAGTAAAAACTTGACGTCCGAACAAGATCAAGTGTTCGGTGCCAATCCGAAAATTGGAAAAAAATTGTGCTTTTGCCATGCTTTAACATGACACATCCGATCAACACTTCAAGCGGGCCAGCCTACGGCTTCAAGCTCCCTATCCCAAAGGCGGAGTACTTCTTCGAGGCCAGTTTAGCGAACTAAACTCGAGCGGCTTTTTAGAGAGAAGAGAGGCTAACTGGCTATTCACCATACACTCGAGTCGAAAAAGGAGCGGTAGAAAAAGACTTTGCAACGGCCAAGAAGAAAACATATTTACTATTAAACAACTCATATACATTTTAAGAGCCCCCAAGTGACTTGGGCAAAAGAATTTTATGTATAATGATTGTATGTACTGAAGTACTTATATCATATATCTGTGTTCACCCGGACTTTAAACGCATCTTAACCGACCATCGGCTTCTCCCTCTTCGGTCAAGGGACGAAAAGTGTTATGTACTCCACCTGTCGAGAATATCGACGGTGTTTCCGATAACCAGGCAATCAGGCCATAAGGCTATAACAGAAAAAGCGCGCTCAGGGAACTTATGCTATATTACTAACGAAGTGTAAGAAGCATCTTCGAAGAAAATAGTACCCCCACCGATACCATTCTTCAGTTGCTCATTGTTACTATGAGACTTGTGCAATAGATTTTTTGTACTCATGAGTTCCGTTGTGTGCCGACCATGATTGAAAACAATAAGAGCGCTAGCTTTTGGCTTCACCCAGTTTGAGGTCCGAGCTCGGATGACCCGACCGTGACAATCGTAGAGGGGCTCCCTTTACTCCCTAGCCGATCAATCGGGAACATAGGGGTAAACATAGGAGCAAGGCAACCCAGCTTGCGGAACACTTAAGTCAATATGGTGCATATTGTGGCATAATACACGAACAAGGAACGAAACCATACAAGTATAATCATATGCAAGAGGAAGGGCTTCATAAAGGAAGCCCCTAAATAAACGGGGTATTTGAATTTATTTGCAACAAACAAGGTTTTGACAAAGAAAGTTTTTCGCAAATGACTTTTTGTCAAAAAGCATAATGCTTGGTCGAACCGAACGAAATTTAAAACCGAAGGTTTTTAAGCATGGAAGTGATACGTCTCCAACGTATCTATAATTTTTTATTGTTCCATGCTATTATATTATTTGTTTTGGATGTTAATGGGCTTTATTTTACACTTTTATATTATTTTTGGGACTAACCTATTAACCGGAGGCCCATCCCAAATTGTTGTTTTTTTGCCTATTTCAGTGTTCCGTAGAAAAGGAATATCAAACGGAGTCCAAACGGAATGAAACCTTTGGGAACGTGTTTTTCTCAACAAACGTGATCTAGGAGACTTGGAGTGGATGTCAAGAAACAATCGAGGAGGCCACGAGGCAGGGGGCGCGCCTACCCCCCTGGGCGCACCCTCCACCCTCGTGGGCCCCTCGCTGCTCAACCGACCTACTTCTTCCTCCTATATATATCCACGTACCCCGAAAACATCCAAGAGCACCACGAAACCCTATTTCCACCGCCGCAACCTTATGTACCCAAGAGATCCCATCTTGGGGCCTTTTCCGGAGCTCCGTCGGAGGGGGAATTGATCACGGAGGACCTCTACATCAACTCCATGGCCCCTCCAATGATGTGTGAGTAGTTTACCTCAGACCTACGGGTCCATAGCTAGTAGCTAGATGGCTTCTTCTCTCTCTTTGGATCTCAATAAAAAGTTCTCCTCGATTCTCTTGGAGATCTATTCAATGTAATCTTCTTTTGTGGTGTGTTTGTCGAGATACGATGAATTGTGGGTTTATGATCAAGTCTATCTATGAACAATATTTGAATCTTCTCTAATTTCTTTTATGTATGATTGGTTATCTTTGCAAGTCTCTTTGAATTATCAGTTTGGTTTGGCCTACTGGATTGATCTTTCTTGCAATGGGAGAAGTGCTTAGCTTTGGGTTCAATCTTGCGGTGCTCGAACCCAGTGACAGAAAGGGAACCGACACGTATTGTATTGTTGCCATCGAGGATAAAAAGATGGGGTTTACATCATATTGCATGAGTTTATCCCTCTACATAATGTCTTCTTGATTAAGTCGTTACTCTGTTCTTATGAACTTAATACTCTAGATGCATGCTGGATAGCGGTCGATGTGTGGAGTAATAGTAGTAGATGCAGGCAGGAGTCGGTCTACTTGTCGCGGACGTGATGCCTATATACATGATCATGCCTATATATTCTCATAATTATTCGCTTTTCTATCAATTGCTCGACAGTAATTTGTTCACCCACCATAATACTTATGCTATCTTGAGAGAAGGCACTTGTGAAACCTATGGCCCTCGGGTCTATTTTCCATCATACAAGTTTCCCATCTATTTTATTTTGCAATCTTTACTTTCAAACTATATCATGAAAATACCAAAAATATTTATCTTATTATTATCATCTCTATCAGATCTCACTCTAGCAAGTGGCCGTGAAGGGATTGACAACCCCTTTATCGCGTTGGTTGCGAGGTTCTTATTTGTTTGTGTAGGTACGAGGTGACTCGCGCGTGGTCTCCTACCGGATTGATACCTTGGTTCTCAAAAACTGAGGGAAATACTTACGCTGCTTTACTGCATCACCCTTTCCTCTTCAAAGGAAAACCAATGCAGTTCTCAAGAGGTAGCAAGAAGGATTTCTGGCGCCATTGCCAGGGAGATCTACGCCAAGTCAAGACATACCAAGTATCCATCACAACTCTTATCCTTTGCATTACATTATTTTCCATTTGCCTCTCGTTTTCCTCTCCCCCACTTTACCCTTCCCGCCTTCTGTGTGCTCGTTCTTTTTGCAATATGTTGCCATCATGTCTGAAACTGGGGAGGTTATCGTTGATAAGGATAATAATATGGGAAACTTTGATGCTATTGATGATCCTCTTGAAAATCCTATTATTTTACACACTAAAAACTTTCGGATTGGTAGCGGTAATATTATTGGGAAGGGAGTTATTCAAGATTTCTTTACTTGTGCTGGTGCTTTGCGCATCATGAGCGGATATATCCTTCATAAAAATAGTAGTCTCGCAGATGCTATATCTTTGCTCATAGTTGAACTTGAACGACAATTTTTACATATGCACCCTTCCATACAAAGGATTTTCCTAGAATTTTCTAATATTGAGCATTCTTCTATTAAGCGGGCAGAAACCATCTTCTTAGCTCATGAGTTTAGATTTATAATAAAAGAAGCCAATGAAATTTTTGCGCATTATAGGGTGGATGCTGGCCGTCCTCCCATAGAAGCAATCCCTTTTTATCAAGAAGACACTATGCGTTTATGATCTTTAGATCATGTTGCTTTTAATGAAAACCTTAGAAAAAAGGTTCCTACTGATGCTCTTGTTAATAGCATCTCCGAACTTAATGATAATTTTGCTATTCAGAACAATGGGCTAGGTTTTTCCCCTGGACAAAGGCTCATGACTTTTTGCCAAAAGAATGCTTATAATGATGAATTGGTTGTTCAATATGAGGGGCCAAAGGAGGAACCAACACCTCCCGAACTTGATCTTGGGGACTTTTTTCCCATTAAATTTAGCCATTTTGATTACTTTTGCTTGCCACAAAGAAAGCTTGTTGATGAACATAGGGAGTATGAGATGAGTTTTCGCGATTTATCTTATCATTATCATGGTAATACCTAGATCTATCCTTGCTTTTATGCCTAGCTAGGGGCGTTAAACGATAGCGCTTGTTGGGAGGCAACCAAATTTTATTTTTATTCCTTGCTTTTTGCTCCTGTTTAGTAATAAATAATTTATCTAGCCTTTGTTTTGGTTGTATTTTTGTGTTTAATTAGTGTTTGTGCCTAGTAGAACCGTTGGGAAGACTTGGGGAAAGTCTTTTTGATCTTGCTGTAAAAAACAGAAACTTTAGCGCTCACGAGAATTGCTGCCATTTTTATTGGAGAGTTCTATTTAGTTAATTATTTTTACAGATGATTAAATGATAAATTCCTCACGTCCAGCAATTTATTTTAGAATTTTCAGGGTTCCATAAGTTTGCTTTAGCTACAGATTACTACAGTCTGTTGTGTTTTTGACAGATTCTCTTTTTCGTGTGTTGTTTGCTTATTTTGATGAATCTATGGCTAGTAATAGAGTTTATAAACCATAGAGAAGTTGGAATACAGTAGGTTTAACACCAATATAAATAAAGAATGAGTTCATCACAGTACCTTGAAGTGGTGTTTTGTTTTCTTTCGCTAACGGAGCTCATGAGATTTTCTATTTGAGTTTTGTGTTGTGAAGTTTTCAAGTTTTGGGTAAAGATTTCATGGATTATAGAAAAAGTGGCAAGAGCCTAAGCTTGGGGATGCCCAAGGCACCCCAAGGTAAAATCCAAGGACACCAAAAATCCTAAGCCCGGGGATGCCTCGGAAGGCATCCCCTCTTTCGTCTTCGTCTATCGGTAACTTTACTTGGAGCTATATTTTTATTCGCCACATGATATGTGTTTTGCTTGAAGCGTCTTGTATGATTTAAGTCTTTTCTTTTTATTTTACCACAATCATCCTTGCTGTACACACCTTTTGAGAGAGACACACATGAATGGGAATTTACTAGAATACTCTATGTGCTTCACTTATATCTTTTGAGTTATATAGTTTTTGCTCTAGTGCTTCACTTATATCTTTTAGAGCACGGTGGTGGTTTCATTTTATAGAAATAATTTATCTCTCATGCTTCACTTATATTATTTTGAGAGTCCTTTAGAACAACATGGCATTTGCTTTTAGGAATAATAAAAACTTTCATATAAGTGCATTGAATACTAAGAGAAGTTTGATACTTGATAATTGTTTTGAGATATGGAGATGGTGATATTAGAGTCATGCTAGTTGAGTAGTTGTGAATTTGAGAAATACTTGTGTTGAAGTTTGTGATTCCCGTAGCATGCACGTATGGTGAACCGTTATGTGATGAAGTCAGAGCATGATTTATTTATTGATTGCCTTCCTTATGAGTGGCGGTCGGGGACGAGCGATGGTATTTTCCTACCAATCTATCCCCCTAGGAGCATGCGCGTAGTACTTTGTTTCGATAACTAATAGATTTTTGCAATAAGTATGTGAGTTCTTTATGACTAATGTTGAGTCCATGGATTATACGCACTCTCACCCTTCCACCATTGCTAGCCTCTCTAGTACCGCGCAACTTTCGCCGGTACCATAAACCCACCATATACCTTCCTCAAAACAGCCACCATACCTACCTATTATGGCATTTACATAGCCATTCCGAGATATATTTCCATGCAACTTTCCACCGTTCCGTTTGTTATGACACGCTTCATCATTGTCATATTTCCATGCATGATCATGTAGTTGACATCGTATTTGTGGCAAGGCCACCGTTCATAATTCTTTCATACATGTCACTCATGAATCATTGCACATCCCGATACACCGCCGGAGGCATTCACATAGAGTCATATTTTGTTCTAAGTATTGAGTTGTAATTCTTGAGTTGTAAGTAAAAAGAAGTGTGATGATCATCATTATTAGAGCATTGTACCAGTGAGGAAAAGGATGATGGAGACTATGATTCCCCCACAAGTCAGGATGAGACTCCAGAAAAAAAAAAGAAAAGAGGCCAAAAAAAGAAAGAAGGCCCAAATAAAAAAATAAAAAATAAGAGAAAAAGAGAGAAGGGACAATGTTACTATCCTTTTACCACACTTGTGCTTCAAAGTAGCACCAAGATCTTCATGATAGAGAGTCTCCTATGTTGTCACTTTCATATACTAGTGGGAATTTTACATTATATAACTTGGCTTGTATATTCCAATGATGGGCTTCCTCAAATTGCCCTAGGTCTTCGTGAGCAAGCAAGTTGGATGCACACCCACTTAGTTTCTTTTGTTGAGCTTTCATACACTTATAGCTCTAGTGCGTCCGTTGCATGGCAATCCCTACTCACTCACATTGATATCTATTAATGGGCATCTCCATAGCCCGTTGATATGCCTAGTTGATGTGAGAATATCTTCTCCTTTTTGTCTTCTCCACAACCATCATTCTATTCCACCTATAGTGCTATGTCAATGGCTCACGCTCATATATTGCGTGAAGATTGAAAAAGTTTGAGAACATCAAAAGTATGAAAAAATTGCTTGGCTTGTCATCAGGGTTGTGCATGATTTAATATTTTGTGTGGTGAAGATAGAGCATAGCCAGACTATATGATTTTGTAGGGATAACGTTCTTTGGCCATGTTATTTTGAGAAGACATGATTGCTTAGTTAGTATGCTTGAAGTATTATTATTTTTATGTCAATATTAAACTTTTATCTTAAATCTTTCAGATCTGAACATTCATGCCACAATAAAGAAAAATTACATTGAGAAATATGTTAGGAAGCATTCCACATCAAAAATTCTTTTCTTTATCATTTACCTACTCGAGGACTAGCAAGAATTAAGCTTGGGGATGCTTGATACGTCTCTAACATATCTATAATTTTTGATTGTTCTATGCTATTATATTATCTGTTTTGGATGTTAATGGGCTTTATTTTACACTTTTATATTATTTTTGGGACTAACCTATTAACCGGAGGCCCAACCCAAATTGATGTTTTTTTTGCATATTTCAGTGTTTCATAGAAAAGGAATATCAAACAGAGTCCAAACGGAATGAAACCTTCGGGAACGTGATTTTCTCAACAAACGTGATCCAGGAGACTTGGAGTGGACGTCAAGAAACAATCAAGGAGGCCACGAGGCAGGGGGGCGCGCCTAGCCCCTGGGCGCGCCCTCCACCCTCATGGGCCCCTTGTTACTCCACCGACCTACTTCTTCCTCCTATATATATCCACATACCCCGAAAACATCCAGGAGCACCACGAAACCCTATTTCCACTGCCGCAACCTTCTGTACCCAAGAGATCCCATCTTGGGGCCTTTTCTAGAGCTCCGCCGGAGGGGACATTGATCACGGTGGGCCTCTACATCAACTCCATGGCCCCTCCGATGATGTGTGAGTAGTTTACCTCAGACCTACGGGTCCATAGCTAGTAGCTAGATGGTTTCTTCTCTCTCTTTGGATCTCAATACAAAGTTCTCCTCGATTCTCTTGGAGATCTATTTGATGTAATCTTCTTTTGCGGTGTGTTTGTCGAGATCCGATGAATTGTGGGTTTATGATCAAGTCTATCTATGAACAATATTTGAATCTTCTCTGATTTCTTTTATGTATGATTGGTTGTCTTTGCAAGTCTCTTTGAATTATCAGTTTGGTTTGGCCTACTAGATTGATCTTTCTTGCAATGGCAGAAGTGCTTAGCTTTGGGTTCAATCTTGCGGTGCTCGATCCCAGTGACAGAAAGGGAACCGACACGTATTGTATTGTTGCCATCGAGGATAAAAAGATGGAGTTTAGATCATATTGCATGAGTTTATCCCTCTACATCATGTCATCTTGCTTAAGGCGTTACTCTGTTCTTATGAACTTAATACTCTAGATGAATGCTGGATAGCGGTCGATGTGTGGAGTAATAGTAGGAGATGCAGGCAGGAGTCGGTCTACTTGTCTCGGACATGATGCCTATATACACGATCATGCCTAGATATTCTCATAATTATTCTCTTTTCTATCAATTGCTCGACAGTAATTTGTTCACCCAGCGTAATACTTATGCTATCTTGAGAGAAGCCACTAGTGAAACCTATGGCCCCCAGGTCTATTTTCCATCATACAAGTTTCCCATCTATTTTATTTTGCAATCTTTACTTTCAATCCATATCATAAAAATACCAAAAATATTTATCTTATTATTATTATCATCTCTATCAGATCTCACTCTAGCAAGTGGCCGTGAAGGGATTGATAACCCCTTTATCGCGTTGGTTGCGAGGTTCTTATTTGTTTGTGTAGGTACTAGGTGACTCGCGCATGGTCTCCTACTGGATTGATACCTTGGTTCTCAAAAACTGAAGGAAATACTTACGCTGCTTTACTACATCACCCTTTCCTCTTCAAGGGAAAACCAACGCAGTGCTCAAGAGGTAGCAGGAAGCGACTTAGCTGGTTAATGTGCTCGGTGTCGATGCACGGCTCGAGCTTACAACGGGACAAGGTCCCAGCCCCCAAGACGGTCCCGAGGTGGCGGAGCGAAGAGCTCGACACTCCAAAGTGGCGACATAGCACGGCCAATGCAGGCGGCAGTGTGACGCCGAAGTCCCCGACGTGGCTTAATGAAGTAATGACGAAGCCCTCGATCCAGCCAAGGTGACGTGGTACGTCGGTACGCCGAGGTGACAGCGCTGCCCGACCCGGATCCTTTACCTGTGCACAGAAAATAGTGCAAGCCAGAGATAATAGGAATAATAATAATAAAAAATGTTGCATAATTAATAATTTAAGCAAAGTGAGTAATAAAAGAAATATGGTCCGTGTGCCGAACACTCAATGAGGTAGAGCTCTCTCAGAGATGCCGAAGTCCCCGAGGCAATCGAACATGTCGGTATGGCAATTCGACCAACAAGGTGATCACGCGAGCCAATTGGGACAACGACGTCGGCTTGCCAAAGTGACCGCGTGACGCAGTCGAAGTCGATCATCTACACACATAAAATAGTGCGGTCCAAAAAGGATAATTGTTTTTCTCAAAAATAATTTATTGAAAGAGATGTGGCCTGGCACCGAAGTCATGTCGATGTAGGGCGTCGGCGTGACGCGGTGAAGGCATGGCCAAGCCTGAATTCGCAGGCTGGTCTAAGTTCCAGATGCGGCATTCATCGAACTGTATATGGAAACTGACCGAACCACCACACGACCGTTGTTAATGCGGCCACCATTTGATAGACCTGTGTACAGATGATGAAACAAACCAAAGTAATAATTCCTTGGGAAAAATAAACCCAAGCAAGAAAAAATATTAGGATTAATAGCACCTTGTTTATCTGTTGTAGCAATCTGAAGAAAGGTTATTCCCAAAATTGGGACTCGATCCACACACCCATTGCCTGATGGGCAATAAAGCGATGGCATGGCGATGCTGGCAAAGGTGGGCTCGCCGAGGCAAAGCCTCCGGCCCAGCTAACGTGACGAAGCTGGTCGGCTGGTGACGCCGAAGTCACAGGAGTATGTTGATGAAGAAATAGCAAAGTCCCCGGTCTAGCCGAGATGAGGGAGCGGGTCAGTAAGGAGATGTTGCAGCTACCATGTCAGCCGAGGTGTTGAAGCAGTTCGGCGTGATGGACATCGGCTTGAAAAGCAACAGTGCGGCCATGCCGACGCTGGTCATAACTTTTGACACGGTCAATGCCAGATTGATGAAGTGACCGAGCGACGATGTCGGCGCGTCTAACCCGTGCAATCTGTGGGGCGATGGTGTTGCTGATGATTTATCCTTCGCGATGCCGAACTCTTATTCGGCTTGCCGAGCTGATGATCCGATAGGGTTAGACTCGGCTCGATGAAGCGACGATCTGTCTAGCGCAGGTCGGCAGACGTGTAGTAATGTTACCGGACTGGTGTGACACCAGCGCGATGGTGAAGAGTGCCTCAAAGAAGGCTTAAAATTTTATGGGCACGTGTTAAAAACAATGCACAATACCATAGAAGAAAATTCTTTTAAAAAGATTGTCCAATATCACGTTCATAAAGAAACACGAATTCTGGTCGGATCCGTATTCGCGTAGAAAACAGATCCAAAAAGTGGTGCACTAATCGGTAGGTTCCCAGAGTTTGGACGGTCAGATCGAGCTGAAATTTTGAGGGGTGGTAGATATGGGAATTCCTCAGCCCATAAACGGTTGGATCTTCCAAAGGATGTCCGAGCTAGGTGTTGGAGACCATGCCCTAAACTCGTCCAGATTCCCGTCCAGATTTGACAGGGCTCCGGTATATCATAGATTGCCGGAGATTCCTTCATCGGAACTCGACAAAATTTAGCTTGGTTGTTTTAGACTCAATTCCGCACAATTCCACCAAAGGAATCGTCAAAGCGATGCTCGAGGAGGTGGTGGCGGCGGATACAAGTTCGTTCTTCGGAAAAACAGCACAGTCGCCCAAAGGCAATGTTGACGTTGAGCCCCCGAGCTCCATGGATGATTCCTCCATGATCTTGATAGAGATCGGAGTTGATGTTGATGAAGGCCCCTATCCGAACATGACGATTGGAGATGGAGCGCGGTCCTCGGTCGAGCCAACGTGACCAGTCGAGCCGGCGACGAAGACGCTGGCGTCGCAGTTGATCTACGGGCGAGCCATTGATCCTTTGCCGATCACACATCGGAACTCTCAATGAAAGAACCATTGTCGGTGTCAAAACCGGCAGATCTCGGGTAGGGGGTCCCGAACTGTGCATCTAAGGATCGATGGTGACACGAGACAGGGGACACGATGTTTACCCAGGTTCGGGCCCTCTTGATGGAGGTAATACCCTACTTCCTGCTTGATTGACTTTGATGAGTATAGGGGTTACAAGAGTTGATCTACCTCGAGATCGTATGTTGTGGTCTAAACCCTACAGGTATGATGAGTAATGTCATAATAATCTACTGAATAGCCTGGCCTCGGCTTATATAATGTACCAGAGGTCTAGGATAACAAGAATCCTAGTCGAATACGCCGGTGGAGAGGTGTCCTTGTCTTGATCTCCAAGTCTTGTGGAATCTTCCTCGTGTATACATTGGCTGTCCGAACTAGCCCATGAGCATATGGCCATGGGGGTCTTCGGCCCAATCCAATTGACTGGGAGACGACGTGGTAAGTACCCCCTAGTCCAGGACACCGTCACCCGCCGCGCCGTTCGCGTGGGTGCCGCCGTTCGCCTTGTCCGTGGCCTGCTGGATGCCAACGTGCTGGTCCGTAGGCTCGACCGCCTCCTTGGCCCAGGTGTCCACCTGGGCCAAGTAGATGAATATGGCCGTCGCATCCTCGAGCCGGTGATCTCCGATGAAATAGCCAGCTTGGAGCTTGAGATCGCGCTCCAGATGTATCGCGAGCGTATCGACCGCTTGGACGAACGCCTGCACAAGTTTAGGCACAGCCAAGAGCTACCCTAGGCAAGGGCTGCTGGTCATGGTCTCATGGACGTGTTTTATTTTGGAAAGTCCTTTCGACGTGGATAGCTATGTATTCACTACAATCATAGTATTGCTCTGTTTATTGCTCTGTTTGAATGTGTGTACTCTGTTTTTCATTCTTATATGTTTTGTTTCAATGTGTGTGTATACGCTTTCCATTCTGTATATATGGATGATAACAACTAGATTCAAATTAGTATACAAAAACAGATAGAAAATGGAATTCTAAATATATATATATATATATTAATTGTTCATTAGATCATCACAGAATATATATATATATAATGATCACATATACGTGATGATACTTAACTACTAGGTACAATGCATAAAATTGAAAACGATCAATACTAAGACTAATAATCCCTCCAGGGGCCAGTATTCCGGCAGCCCCTCGCCAGCAGCTCCCTGGTGCGCGGCGTCTTCCCAGTGCGAAGGCAGTACTCCGACTACTCCGTCTCAAAACACTTGACGTACCGATCTGCCTCTTGCTAGCGGACACGCGCGGCCGATCTTGCCATTTCATTGGGCGCCCACCGGAGCTCCTCGTCGGTGGCACGCCGGAGCTTATCGGCTCACCTCCACGCAGCGACGAGGCGCCCAGCGCCTATAACCTTCCTCGCGAAGTACCCGTCTTTGTACACCTCTTCGGCATGACGACGCGCCCACCCCCAAAGCTACGCTGCCTCCTTTTTCCAGGTGGCATCACGGGCTTCACAGGCTGCCTGGTACCTGGCTTCCTCCTCCGACATCTCCTTCTTGAACGCGACTTGCCTGGCTTTCTCAGCCGGCGGCAGCG
Organism: Triticum urartu; assembly: GCF_003073215.2. Taxonomy (NCBI): domain Eukaryota; kingdom Viridiplantae; phylum Streptophyta; class Magnoliopsida; order Poales; family Poaceae; genus Triticum; species Triticum urartu. The sequence goes on along the minus strand of NC_053022.1, from coordinate 362,544,121 downwards.
ACTTCCACAGACAAAGATTGTACTGGACCCAAAACCAATCCAAAGTTTGGGGATCTGGCGCAACCTCGCCAGGTAGCGCGTAGGGGTCCTCGTCGCTGCTAATCGAGTGAGCATCCTCGGGGAGCGGCGACTCCTTGTCGGCGCGTGGGGCAGACCGGCGGTGCCATGGCAGAGGTTTGAGAGAGGGGGGGGGCGAGCGAGGGAAGGATGTAGATGAGAATGCAGGCGAGACAACATGAGCAAGGTAGTATTTATTGGCGGCCGGAATATAGATCAATGGGGACAGTACACACGCCGGTCGCCGGAGTTTATGAGTACTGTAGTTTGAATTACACACGATTCCCGCAGCAAAATCCATGTGTGAACATAATAGCTAACGGTTTCCAATGCAGAACCGTGTCTGATTAATGATCCCCGCCATTCATCTACCAAACATCGAGCCGCAAGATAGAGTGCGAATCATGTGGGGGCCGGTTGTCTTGCCAGATATTTACATCGTTTGATTATTTTTTAACTCGCACACAAGTACACAAAAATATGATTTTTCAAACCATTTTTGTTAGGTGTTGCATGTAGATGTAGTTCAAATTTGAATTATGGTCATTAAATGGTTAGAAAATCACTTAAATGTCTTTAAAAGGTCAAATGACCCCTGAAAATTTCCAAATTTTCACATGACAGTTGTATTAGTGCACGTTGAACATAGAAAAAAAATTGAAGGCCGTAAGAGGAAGGTTTCTCCCGTCCGTCAGCAAACATGCATTATTCCCTCTCGGAACCACGAACCTTCTAGTGAGTTGCTCCAGTTTGTGAGGGGTGTGTGTCCAAACTTTCGTCAAACATGCCAATTTTTTTACCACATCATCTTGGTGGCATGACATTAAATCAACCAAGGTTTCATGTTTTTCTGATCATTTTTAATTTTTTGGAATTAAAATGCCATGGAATGCACTCCCATGCATGTGCCCATGCCTTGACACCAATATGTTTGAAAATTCCTTCGAATTTACTGCACATGGAATTAACTCGCACACAAGTACACAAAAATATGTTTTTTCAAACCGTTTTGGTTAGGCGTTGCATGTAGATGTAGTTCAAATTTGAACTACGGTCATTAAATGGTTAGAAAATCACTTAAATGTCTTTAGAAGGTCAAATGACCTCTGAAATTTACCAAATTTTCACATGACAGTTGCACGTTAAACGTAGGAAAAAATTTGAAGGCCGTAAGAGGAAGCTATCTCCCGTTCGTCATCAAATATGCATTGTTCCCTCTCGGAACCACGAACCTTCTAGCGAGTTGCTCCGATTTGTGAGGGGAGTGTGTCCAAACGTTCGTCAAACATGCCAGTTTCTTTACCACATCATCTTGGTGGCATGGCATTACATCAACCAAGGTTTCATGTGTTTTTGATCATTTTTCTATTTTTTGAATTAAAATACCATGTCACTCCATGCATACGTATGCATGTGTCCATGTCGTGACACCAATATATTTGAAAATTCCTTCTAATTTATTACACATGGAATTAACTCACACACAAGTACACATATATGATTTTTTCAAACCGTTTTGGTTAGGCGTTGCATGTAGATGTAATTCAAATTTGAATTACGGTCATTAAATGGTTAGAAAATCACTTAAATGTCTTTGAAATGTCAAATGACCCCTAGAATTTTCCAAAATTTCACATTACAGTTGTAGTAGTGCACGTTAGACGTAGAAAAAATTTGAAGGCCATAAGAGGAAACTATCCGCCGTTCGTCATCAAACATGCATTGTTCCCTCTCGGAACCACGAACCTTCGAGCGAGTTGTTCCGGTTTTTGAGGTGTGTGTGTGTCCAAACTTTCGTCAAACATGCCAATTTATTTACCACGTCATCTTGGTGGCATGACATTAAATCAAGCAAGGTTTCATGTTTTTCTGACCATTTTTAATTTTTTGGAATTAAAATGCCATGGCATGCACTCCATGCATGTGCCCATGCCTTGACACCAATATGTTTGAAAATTCCTTCTAATTTACTGCACATGGAATTAACTTGCACACAAGTACACAAAAATATTATTTTTCAAACCGTTATGGTCAGGCGTTGAATGTAGATGTAGTTCAAATATGAATTACGGTCATTAAATGGTTAGAAAATCACTTAAATGTCTTTAGAAGGTCAAATGACCCCTGAAATTTACCAAATTTTCACATGACAATTGTATTAGTGCACGTTAAACGTAGAAAAAAATTTGAAGGCCGTAAGAGGAAGCTATCTCCCGTTCGTCATCAAACATGCATTGTTCCCTCTCGGAACCATGAACCTTCTAGTGAGTTGCTCTGATTTGTGAGGGGTGTGTGTCCAAACGTTTGCCAAACATGCCAATTTCTTTACCACGTCATCTTGGTGGCATGACATTACATCAACCAAGTTTCATGTGTTTCTGATCATTTTTCTATTTTTTTGAATTAAAATGCCATGTCATTCCATGCATACATATGCATGTGTCCATGTCACACAGATATGATTTTTCAAACCGTTTTGGTTAGGCGTTGCATGTAGATGTAGTTCAAATTTGAATTACGGTCATTAAATAGTTAGAAAATCACTTAAATGTCTTTAAAAGGTCAAATGACCCCTAGAATTTTCCAAATTTTCACATTATAGTTGTAGTAGTGAACGTTAGATGCAGAAAAAAATTGAAGGCCGTAAGAGGAAGCTATCTGTCGTTTGTCATCAAACATGCATTGTTCCCTCTCGGAAGCACGAACCTTCTAGCGAGTTGCTCCGATTTGTGAGGGGTGTGTGTCCAAACTTTCTTCAAACATGCCAATTTCTTTACCACATCATCTTCGTGGCATGACATTACATCAACCAAGGTTTCATGTGTTTTTGATTTTTTTTGGAATTAAAATGCCATGCCACTCCATGCATACGTATTCGTGCATATGTGTCCATGCCGTGATACAAATCTATTTGAAAATTCCTTCTAGTTTACTCCACATGGAATTAACTCGCACGCAAGTACACAAATATGATTTTTCAAACCGTTCTAGTTACGTGTTGCATGTAGATGTAGTTCAAATTTGAATTACGGTCATTAAATGGCTAGAAAATCACTTAAATGTCTTTAAAAGGTCAAATGACCCCTAGAATTTTCAAAAATTTCACATTACAGTTGTAGTAGTGTATGTTAGACGTAGAAAAAAATTTGAAGACCGTTAGAGGAAGCTATCTTCCATTCATCATCAAACATGCATTGTTCCCTCTCGAAACCACGAGCCTTCTAGTGAGTTGCTCCGGTTTGTGAGGGGTGTGTGTCCAAACTTTGGTCAAACATGCCAATTTTTTTACCACATCATCTTGGTGGCATGACATTACATCAACCAAGGTTTCATGTGTTTCTGATTTTTTTTATTTTTTGGAATTGAAATGTCATGTCACTCCATGGTTAATTGTGTCATAGCCGTTAGACCAATATTTTTGAAAATTCCTTCCAATTTAGTACACATGGAATTAAATCACACACAAGTACACAAAATATGAGTTTTCAAATTGTTATGGTTAGCTGTTGCATGTACATGTAGTTTAAATTTCAATTATGGTCATTAAATGGCTAGAAAATCACTTAAATGTCTTAGAAGGTCAAATGACCCCTGAATTTTTCCAAAATTTGACATGATAGTTGTATTAGTACTACAAAATTTCTCGTTCATTTAAAACACCATCCGTTGGCACTTTATTCCAAATTTGTCTTTCACAGCTAATAAAAAAATATCTAGAACATCACACACAGTTGTTTTCTAGGAACCATTTGCGATGAAAATATCTGGGTCTATTTAAGTCTCCCTCCTTAAGCTTCGTCGGCTCGTCTGCTCTAGTGCCGGCAACCCCCCCAATCCGCAAATCCCGATCCCCATTTCTGCACCCCCTTCTTGCAAAGAAGACGCTGTGGAAACGCTTCGTGAAGGCATGTACGATGGCCGCCCCCCCCCCCCGAGAGCCGCCGCCTGCGCCGAGAGCGCGTCCGCCTACGCCGAGAGTGCCGCCGCATCCACATTGAGCGCGGCCGCTTCCGCCGAGAGGGCGTCTGCGGCAGCCGACAGGGCAGCTGCAGTAGCCGAGACGACTGCAGCTGCTGCTGCGACGACGGCTACAAACGTCGAGAGCACTTGAGTTGCCGTCCGTGGCGCTGATGTCGCCCTGGCCCGGGTCGAGGCCATCCACGCCAAGATCGAGGATGCACATGCCAAGATATTCCAGGCCACCTCGGACTCCAGCATGCAACCCACGTCTAAAAAGGCGGCGATGGCCATGGAGCACCTGCTTCCTCATGAGGTCGCCGAGCGGGAGCTAGAGATGCAGGAGGCGGCGGAGATCGAGGAGCGCCGGGAGGAGGAGTTGCGCGTGGCCGAGGTCGAGGTAGAGAAGAGTCTGTCCGTCGAGGAATCGGTGGTGGAGTACCAACACAAGCTCTGGCGCAGCCAGTACTACGAGTACTACAACCTTGAGGGTGGTGCCGAGGACGAGGACGAGGACGCGGTCGACTTTAGCAGGGGGGACGCGGAGTCCACCAATGGCGGCATGTCGCCAGGACAAGTCATTGACGTCTCATCTCACACCGGCGATGCATAGGCCGGTGCGGCAGCAGATTTTTAATTATGCATACTTAGGCTTTGTTTTTAATGTTGGTATTTTGTTAGAGCAATGTTTAGGTCAACTCATTCTGTGTAATTACTAAAATTGCTCGATTCAGTAAGTGTGGTCTGTCTGCTGTACGCTCTTTTGTGTGCCAAAATTAGCAAGCGATGTTAAATTATGCAATGGAGTACCCGGGGAAATTTCCACCAAAATTTGAATTATAAAACTCATCCCATGCATGTAAAGCAGAAGAATCGTTTGCGATGCACACAATCGTTCAAAGTGAATGGTCCGGCGGCACCGCGCGCAAAGTTTCCCTCCACATTTCCAAAATTTTGGCCTACCGCCAAAATATCTACTCCGCCCCTTTCCCCCCTTCCCCCCCCCCTTTTCTCCCTGACCACAAGTCACATTTCCCCTGTTTCCTCCTTCCTTCCTTCCTTGCTAAGCTATAGCCACTTCCTCGCTCTCGTCGTCTCACATCCTACCGTCGGGGTCGCCATGGTCTTCTTCAAAGACATCTCCAGCGGTTCCTCCTCCAGCGACTACTCCTTCACCACCCGGGTATGCCTCTCTTCTCTCTCTCGGACTATGACTTGGAATGAAGGATTTTTACCCGAAGGTCGATTTGAGTCGTTTCTTCCTCTCGTAGCTCCCTAAGACCATCAGTGGCAACAAATGGAGCGGGGTGGCTGAAGATCTATCTGCTCGTTGTCACCATCAATCTCCATGCGTGAAGCTACTTGCGTTTGATTCTGTGGACACTGGGAGGAAGTTTCTGGCATGTGCAGAGAAGGTTAGACCCTCTTCTGTTGTTTCTAATCATTTGTTAGATGTGATTCAGACACTGTCACGGTCCCAACGCATTCATACCACACCTTCAACCAAACGCATCCTCAGACAGTGTCACAGTTTGTACCTAGTATCTTAAATTGTTGCCATCTCATCAGCGGTGCCATTAGAAAATTATTTGGCACCACTTCAGCAGTTTGTGCAGCCATCTTTGGTCCACACATCCGAGCAGCCAAGCAGTAAAATACTAAATCTTTATGGCACGAAGGAACTGAGCATCGGAGCAACTACGTGCTCCGGAGTCCGGGTCCCTGATTTTTTCCACTGCATCGGCTCGCCAGTTCAGGGCACCGGTGCGAGATGTAGCAACAGTTGTCTTTACACCAGTTTTGGCATACATAGCGGATGGCCTTAGTGCTATTAGTTCTATGTTACTAAATTTGTGCATGTACACACCTGTTAGTATCAATTTGCTGTCATCCAAACACTATCGCTATGCTGTTGCAGTTATATTTACCTTCCTCATAAAATGTTCAGTTTGTTATTTATTGTACATGAGTAAGAACTTGTAGCGTCGTTGTAGTTAATTATAGCTTCTGATGTTCCAGAATTTGGTTGTTGTCTTGGTACCAATTATTTCATTTGCACATTGATCTTTTTGAGAAGATATGTCATAATTAACATGTTTCTTCAGTTTTTCAAAATAAGCATTGGTGATTTTCTATGTTGCTATAAACCCATTTCTCCTACAATTGTTACTGATCTAGTTTTAAATATTATAGGATGAACGGAAGTGTTCTTACTTGGAGTGGGTTGATCAAGAGTGGCCAGAGTCCTTGAAGATGTGCCTAACGAAGCTCTAGAGCATGTATGAGGAAGTGAACACACGTAGGCTTATAGAAAGTGTTGGCAACGCTGAAGAATATTTCAAGATGCGAGATAAAAAGTTGAAGGTGGATAATGAGCTCAGATTTTTTTAAATCAGACTTTGCTACGATGGTGTTGGCGAAGGAGGAGGCACTTTCCCAGTTGGCCCGTGCAAAACGGGTTCTTACTGAACTGAAAGCAGAGGTGGATAAGACGAGCCTGGATGATCTCGATTAGGGAAATGAATATATTGTTCCTATGAAGTTGAACTAGCTATATGTTGTACTGTGTTGTTTTCATGTAGCTACCGTACTGTGATGTTATAATATATTTATGTGCCTAATATGAAATTGGCACACAGCTGTTCGATATGAAATGTGAATTTGCATAATAATGGAATTATTAATTGTAAACTAATAAACCTGCTAAATGTGTCATGGACCTTTGCAAACAGTTCTAGCAGTAAAAGCGCTTGCGATGGATAGCCCAATGCCACACACTTTTCTTCATCAAATCATGTGTGATATAGTTGATAAAAGCAAATAGTTAACCAAGGAAGACCGTGTGTGATAATTACACCTTTCACACACAAGCCTACACATAAAACTGTGTGGGATTTACGTCCGAACGAAAACGTTTTCCCTGGATTGACTATGTGGGATGTACATAAGAATAGGAACGTATTCCTTGGATTGACTCTGTGTGATATACATACGAACGGAAATGATTTTCTGGGATTCACCGTGTGGGATGTACATACCTACGGAAATGATTTCTAGGATTTACCGTGTGGGATGTACATACCTACGGAAATGATTTCTGGGATTCACCGTGTGGGATGTACATACCTACGGAAATGATTGGGTTTCGATGCCTAGCCGATCGCGCACGGCCCCAGCTTGGATCCCAGGAGGGCCTATCCCCGACGATTTCTGGGTCGTGTGGGAAGGACACCCTATCGCACACACTCACTTGGCGACAGTACCAACTGCCGTCGCAGAAAGGGGTTAAAAACCGTTTGTTTAGGACCGACGTGCACCAGTGCAAAGCTTTGGGGACGAAACGATATCCATTGCCTCTTATTGCTTTCAAAAATTTTCTAGTGTCAACATAGAACAACGGGAGTGTTGTGTCAATTTTTGTGATTTTTTGGGGTTCGTTTGGACATTTTTATGCATTAACTAGGTTTTCTAGGCATTTTATGTGCATAATTCAAATTTGAAATACAAGCACATGCTCCAATGCACTAAGGTTGGTTGAAAAAAAATCTAATTTGTGTCCTTGGGTGAATTTCTAGGTCCCATGCAAGAGATGTGAATGAAATTCAAACACCAGGGCACTATTGATTGCCAGCAAAATGTTGAGATGCCTCGTTTTTAAATTCTAGTAGATCCAAAACTCGTCTGAAATTCATGAAACTTGGCATGCTATCATGGAGCAGCATCAACATGCCGTGTTAAAAAAATTGTCCCATTTCGGGCAGGTTCGGGTATATGCTTCTCACAAACCAGAGCTTCTCACAACAAGCATGATGGTTTCGGTAGGGAACGTCCCACCTTTGGGGACGAAACGATATCCATTGCCTCTTATTGCTTTCAAAAAATTTCTCGTGTCAACATAGAACAACAGGAGTGTTATGTCAATTTTTGGGATATTTCGGGGTTCGTTTGGACATTTTTATGCATTAACTAGTTTTCAATGCATTTATGTGCATAATTCAAATTTGAACTACATGCACATGCTCCAGTGCATAAAAATTGGTTGAAAAATCAAATCTGTGTCCTTGGGTGCATGCTTAGGTCCCATGCAAGAAATGGGAATGAATTTCAAACACAGGGCACCGTTGATTGCCGACAAAATATTGAGATGCCTCGTTTTTAAATTCTAGTAAATCCAAAACTCGTCTGAAATTCATGAAACTTTTCATGCTTCCATGAAGCGGCATCAACAGGCCATGGTAAATTTTTTGTCCCGTTTGGGGCAGGTTTGGGTATATGCTTCTCACAAACCAGAGCTTCTCACAACAAGCATCATGGTTTCGGTAGGGAACGTCCCACCTTTGGGGACGAAACGATATCCACTGCCTCTTATTGCATCCAAATTTTTTCTCGTGTCAACATAGAACAATAGGAGTGTTGTGTTAATTTTTGTGATTTTTTTGGGTTCTTTTGGACATTTTATGCATTAACTGAGTTTTCAATGAATTTATGTGCATAATTCAAATTTGAACTACATGCACATGCTTGAGTGCATATAATTTGGTTGAAAAATCAAATTTGTGTCCTTGGGTGCATGCTTAGGTCCCATGCAAGAAATGGGAATGAATTTCAAACACCAGGGCACCGTTGATTGCTGACAAAACATTAAGATGCATGGTTTTTAAATTCTAGTAAGTCCAAAACTCGTCTGAAATTCATGAAACTTGGCATGCTATCATGGAATGGCACCCGACATGATGTGGTATTTTTTGTGTCCATTTTGAGAGAAGGCGCACTCGAATAATGATAGCCAACAAAGCATTTTGAAAAAATAGTTGCCACTTTAATATCTCAAACGTTTGTATAATTCAAACCGTGTGCGTTCTGTTAACCATTCACGTGACGCCAAGTGTCTTGGTTTTAATGGCTGTAGGAGGTGCCATGCGGACAGCTGCTTGACCTTGACTGAACGGGAGGCGTGCGAGCGTAGTCCGGTGCGCAGGCTGACCGAGAGGCGTGCAAGCTTTCCTCCAATGCGCAGGATCACCAGGAAGCGTGCGAGTTGTACGCTACGCAGGCTCACTGCGAAGCGATCCCTTTGACTTCCATGCCCGCCCGCCTTCCTCTCCATTATTGGCGCCCAAGCCGTTGTTTAATACGGGCGGCCTTACTGTTCGCCTCCCATTCCCCTCCCCCCCGCAGACCTCCACCGCCATGGCGCAGAATGATCATCTGCCACTAGTCTTCAAGTTTGGTGAAGTCGACTCTGAGCCGGAGGAGATAGAAAATAAGGAGGAATGGGGCCTCATGGACATGGCCCAGAACGAGCCGGCCGCGGCAGTTGCTGCCCCCGCTCCCGTCCCAGCTCCCATCCCCGCGCCCGCGCCAGCGACCATCCCCGTAGCATTGACGGGCTGGTCACCGAGCACTATCGCAGAGCTGGAAGCCATGGGCGTCAGCGAGGTCTCCGCGGACCCGCGCGAGCTCGTGTACATGCCAGCGCCAGCGCCTGTGCCCGCCCCTCCACCCACCGTGGTGCCGACCCCTGTGCGTTTGGTTGCACCCGCCGTGCCCGTGCGCGCCCCTCCACCCACCATGGCGCCGGTCCCCGTGCGTTTGGCTGCACCCGCCGCACCAGTGCCCGTGCCCGTGCGCCCCCCCCTCAGCGGCATGGGACGCTGCCGTCGACCGCTACCTCTCAGCGGCGCTAGTTGTCGTCCTCCCGCGCCCCGCCCGTCGATCGTGCGATGACATGATGTTTGATTTACAAGTGAAGAACATTTTGTGCTGCCTTGAAGAGTTCAACAACGGCGTCCCGGAGGACGACAACGACGGCGCGGTACGCCGCCTCCACCGCTGCGGGAAATAGTTTTTTGGGGTTTAATAATGTATCTCGAATTCTCAATCGTATGAATATAAATTCCAGTGTGACTGAATGAAAGATATGGTTTGAACGAACTTGCGTTTTTCTCTCTTAATGTACAGACTTATTAAACGATTTTCTTTTGAAAAAAATGTCAACAGTTTTTAATATAAAACACTCATCACAAACGTTTTAGTTAGAACACCCATATGCAAACCGACAGCTTCCCCAGGAAGCCAAGGGAAAATGTGCCAAGCAGGATTTCTGCATCCCTTCAACGCAAACGGTTGTTTTGCATGACCCGTGTGCAACCACGTACAAACAATTGGGTAAGATTTGCATATCTGTCATTTTTGGTATGTTGCCATTTCTCAAAATGGAAAGATTGACATTTGTTTATCTAGTAACATTGCCATTTGTCAACCTTGTAACACTGTGATTTGTCAAAATATGCAGCTACAAATCACTAGCACTATCTAATTTTTGCAACTAAAATCACAAGCACTGTTCATATGGACACCACTAGCAGGTGTGAGTTCATGGACGCATATGCAAATGTACAATTGATTACATACAAGAAGTCATCAACCCACAATGACAACGAGGATACACGTTGGATTATAGATCATTTCCAACAAAACATTCTAGTAAAGTTTTTCTCACACAACAAATAACAAAGCGATGAAATGAACTTCAGCTCAACTACACATTGGCGTTGGAAACGCTTGCTTTGAACCATAAGTGATTCTCTGGGAAGGGCCAGCTGATAACCCACAAGTATAGGGGATCGCAACAGTTTTCGACGGTAGAGTATTCAACCCAAATTTATTGATTCGACACAAGGGGAGCCGAAGAATATTCTCAAGCATTAGCAGCTGAGTTGTCAATTCAACCACACCTGGAAACTTAATATCTGCAGCAAGGTATTTAGTAGCAAAGTAATATGATAGTAGTGGTAACGGTGGTAAAAGGTAACGGTAGCAAAAGTAATATTTTTGGTGTTTTATAGTGATGATAACAATAGCAACGGAAAAGTAAATAAGCGAAGAACAATATATGAAAAGCTCGTAGGCATTGGATCGGTGATGGAGAATTATGTCGGATGCGGTTCATCATGTAGCAGTCATAACATAGGGTGACACAGAACTAGCTCCAATTCATCAATGTAATGTAGGCATGTATTCCGAATATAGTCATACATGCTTATGGAAAAGAACTTGCATGGCATCTTTTGTCCTACCCTCCCGTGGAAGCAGGGTCCTATTGGAAACTAAGGGATATTAAGGCCTCCTTTTAATAGAGTACCAGACCAAAGCATTAACACATAGTGAATACATGAACTCCTGAATCTACGGTCATTACCGGGAGTGGTCCCGGTTATTGTCACTTTAGGGTTGCCGGATCATAACACATAGTAGGTGACTATAGACTTGCAACATAGGATCAAGAACTCTCATATATTAATGAAAACATAATAGGTTCAGATCTGAAATCATGGCACTCGGGCCCTAGTGACAAGCATTAAGCTTAGCAAAGTCATAGCAACATCAATCTCAGAACATAGTGGACACTAGGGATCAAACCCTAACAAAACTAACTCGATTACATGATAAATCTCATCCAACCCATCACCGTCCAGCAAGCCTACGATGGAATTACTCACGCATGGCGGTGAGCATCATGAAATTGGTGATGGAGGATGGTTGATGATGACGATGGCGACGGATTCCCCTCTCCGGAGCCCCAAACGGACTCCAGATCAGCCCTCCCGAGAGAGTTTAGGGCTTGGCGGCGGCTCCGTATCGTAAAACGCGATGAATCCTTCTCTCTGGTATTTTCTCCCCAAAAGTGAATATATGGAGTTAGGGTTGAGGTCAGTGGAGCGTCAGGGGGCCCACGAGGCAGGGGCACGCCCAGGGGGGTAGGGCGCGCCCCCCACCCTCGTGGACAGGTGGAGGCCCCCTGACGTGGATCTTCCTTCCAGTATTTTTTTATATATTCCAAAATAATTCTCCGTTGATTTTCAGGTCATTCCAAGAACTTCTATTTCTGCACAAAAATAACACCATGGAAATTCTGCTGAAAACAACGTCAGTCCTGGTTAGTTCCATTCAAATCATGCAACTTATAGTCCAAAACAAGGACAAAAGTGTTTGGAAAAGTAGATACGACGGAGACGTATCAACTCCCCCAAGCTTAAACCTTTGCTTGTCCTCAAGCAATTCAGTTGATAAACTGAAAGTGATAAAGAAAAACTTTTACAAACTCTGTTTGCTCTTGTTGTTGTAAATATGTAAAGCCAGCATTCAAGTTTTCAGCAAAGATTATGAACTAACCATATTCACAATAACATTTAGGTCTCATGTTTAATCATATCAATGGCATAATCAACTAGCAAGCAATAATAATAGATCTTGGATGACAACACTTTCTCAAAACAATCATGATATGATATAACAAGATGGTATCTCGCTAGCCCTTTCTGAGACTGCAAAACATAAATGCAGAGCACCTTTAAAGATCAAGGACTAACTAGACATTGTAATGCATGGTAAAAGAGATCCAGTCAAGTCATACTCAATGTAAACTAACAATAATGAATGCAAATGACAGTGGTGCTCTCCAACTGGTGCTTTTTAATAAGAGGATGATGACTCAACATAAAAGTAAATAGATAGTCCCTTCGTAGAGGGAAGCACGGATTTGTAGAGGTGCCAGAGCTCGGTTTTGAAATAGATATAAATAATATTTTGCGTGGTATACTTTCATTGTCAACATAACAACCGAGAGATGGTGATATCTTCCATGCTACACACATTATAGGCGGTTCTCAAACAGAATGGTAAAGTTTATACTCCCCCTCCACTAACAAGCATCAATCCATGGCTTGCTCGAAACAACGAGTGCCTCCAACTAACAACAGTCCCGGGGGAGTTTTGTTTGCAATTATTTTGATTTGATTTGCATAAAGCATGGGACTGGGCATCCCGGTGACCAGCCATTTTCTCGTGAGTGAGGAGCGGAGTCCACTCCTCTTGAGAATAACCCGCCTAACATGGAAGATACGGACAACCCTAGTTGATACATGAGCTATTCGAGCATACAAAACAGAATGTTTATTTGAAGGTTTAGAGTTTGGCACATACAAATTTACTTGGAACGGCAGGTAAATATCGTATATAGGTAGGTATGGTGGACTCATATGGAACAACTTTGGGGTTTACGGAATTGGATGCACAAGTAGTATTCCCGCTTAGTACAGGTGAAGGGTAGCAAAAGACTGGGAAGCGACCAGCTAGAGAGCGACAACAGTCATGAACATGCATTAAAATTAATCAACACCGAATGCAAGCATGAGTAGGATATAATGCACCATGAACATAAATATCGTAGAGGCTATGTTGATTTTGTTTCAACTACATGCATGAACATGTGCCAAGTCAAGCCACTCGAATCGTTCAAAAGAGGATACCACCATATCATACCACATCACAACCATTTTAATAGCATGTTGGCACGCAAGGTAAACCATTATAAGCTCCTAGCTAATTAAGCATGTCATAAGCAACTATAATCTCTAATTGTCATTGCAAACATGTTTATTCATAATAGGCTGAATGAGGAACGATGAACTAATCATATTTACAAAAACAGGAGAGGTCGAGTTCATACCATCTTTTCTCATCTCAATAAGTTCATCATGTAATCATCATTATTGCCTTTCACTTGCACCACCGAATAGTGTGGATAATAATAATAGTGCGTGTGCATTGGACTAAGCTGGAATCTGCAAGCATTCGATTCAAGAGAGAAGACAAGGTAATATGGGCTCTTTTGTCAGATCAACAATAATGCATATGAGAGCCACTCAATCATTTTCATTATGGTCTTCTCTCGACCCCCAAAGAACAAGAGAGAAATAAAATTATTTACATGGGAAAGCTCCCAACAAGCAAAAGAAGAACAAGAAATCTTTTTGGGTTTTCTTTTTAATTACTACTACAAGCATGGAAAGTAAACTAATTAAAAGCTACAACTATTTTTTTTGTTTTTCTTAAGGTTTATTAAACACATAAGAAGAAAGCATAAAAAAGAAAATAAACTAGCATGGATGATACAATGAAAAAGTATGAGCACCGACAACTAGCAATGAGTGTGTGAACATGAATGTAATGTCGGTGAGAAATACGTACTCCCCCAAGCTTAGGATTTTGGCCTAAGTTGGTCTATGGCCACGGCTGGCCTGGCGGATATCCAAAGTAATAGTTGGGGTCATACTATGATGCAGCAGCTGTTGCCTCATGAGCTGCCGCTGGGAGACGGGTCGTCTCCGTCCTCCTCTTACACTTGTCCGCCTCCTCCCTTGTTATAACATATCTCCCTTTTGCCTGAGAGTCAAAGAAAGCAGGAGCAGGGAGAGCGACGTGATAGGTGTGTCGTCTGTCAAAGATTAGCCGGTACTGGAGGAACTGATCGTTCCTCTCAACAAACTGATGACGAACCATAGCCTCATAATCTAAATTAATAGGAGGCAACTCAATATCATACCCACGTATGGGTATATCAAGAAAATTAGCTATGCGGGTTGCATAAATTCCACCAAAGAAATCTCCATGAATACGATTATTATGCAACCTACGTGCAACGGTAGCCCCCAAGTTGTATTGTTTATCTCCTAAAACAACGCTTCTAAGAACGCTAAGATCATGCACACACATGTGACATGCTTCATATTTACCATTAATGCATCTACCTATATAGACAGCAAAATAATGTATAGCAGGAAAATGAATGCTCCCTATGGTAGCTTGTGTTATATCTCTAGATTCCCCCATAGTTATACTAGTAAGAAAATATCTAAATTCAGATTTACGAGGTTCATTAGGACTACCCCATTGTGGAAGTTTGCAAGCAGTATTAAAATCCTCTAAGTCCATCGTATAATAATTTTCATAAAGATCAAATAGGACAGTTTGAGAATTGTGTGATGATGAAAATTCAAACCTTCTCACAAAGGAATCAGTGAGATAGTGCTACTGGCGGCACTTATCTGCCTCGAAGCTCTCAAGATCAGCACTACACACATGTGCGTTAAATTCTTCCTTGATTCCTGCTCGATCCATAAAGTCCTCTGAAGGCCATTCACAAGCCCGCACTTGAGCTTCCCTCGGTAGTTCATCGTTGGCATCGCGTATTGCGAGCCTGGGTCCTTGCTTCCTTGAAGGACCACCTTGGTACATTTTCCTAAACATATTTCTTCCTCTGAATTTTTTTTGAAATTTTAGTAACTTCAAAATAAAAGTGAACCAAACTCAACAAAATTGATAGCAACTACTCCTACAAGTGCCTAGAGACAATATCATGCATCAAAACTACTCTTGGCCTTATAAATTTGACATGCAAGCTCAAGAATAGGGTCACCTAAGCAGCAAAAATATGCAATGAATAAAGCACTAGAACAAAAACTAATTTGACCATTAGAGGAGTCACATACCAAAGAACAATCCCCAAAGCAGTTTTGTGAATGGATCTTTGAGCAAGGAGATCGAAAATGGAAGCAAGATGAGCTTGGACTCGGGTTTGAGCTGGCTAGTGATGTTTGTCGGAGGAAGAAGGAGTGTGTGGTAGCTGGAATAAGTGGAGGGGAGCCACCATGGGCCCACAAGGCAGGGGGCGCGCCTAGGGGGGTAGAGCGCGCCCTGGACCCTCGTGGCCAGGTGCTTGCTCACCCTCCTGTGTTCTCAGTGTCAGATATTCTCAAATATTCCAAAAAAATCATATTTAAATTTCAGGGCATTTGGAGAACTTTTATTTCCGGGGTATTTTTTATTGCATGGATAATTCAGAAAACAGACATAAATTACTATTTTTGCTCTATTTAATATAAATAACAGAAAGTAAAAGAGGGTACAGAGAGTTATGTTTTCTAAATTCATCCATCTCATGCTCATCAAAAGGAATCCACTAACAAGGTTGATCAGGTCTTGTTAACAAACTCATTCCGAATAACATGGAAACAGAGAATTTTCGAATAACACTAGGTTACCTCAACGGGGATATGCATGTCCCCAACAATAAGGATATCATATTTCTTCTTGACAGTAGGAAGAGGAAATTCAAAACCTCCAATAGTAATTGTTGAAAATTTTCCAATAGAATTGATACCGTGGACTTGAGGTTGTTTGCTCGGAATGTGCACCGTATGCTCATTACCATTAACATGAAAAGTGACATTGCCTTTGGTGCAATCAATAACAGCCCCTGCAATATTCAAAAAGGGTCTTCCAAGAATAACAGACATACTATCGTCCTCGGGAATATCAAGAATAACAAAGTTCGTTAAAATAGTAACGTTCGCAACCACAACAGGCACATCCTCACAAATACCGATAGGTAAAGCAGTTGATTTGTCAGCCATTTGCAAAGATATTTCAGTAGGTGTCAACTTATTCAAATCAAGTCTACGATATAAATAGAGAGGCATAACACTAACACCGGCTCCAAGATCACATAAAGCAGTTTTAACATAGTTTCTTTTAATGGAGCATTGTATAGTTGGCACTCCTGGATCTCCTAGTTTCTTAGGTATTCCACTCTTAAAAGTGTAATTAGCAAGCATGATGGAAATTTCAGCTTCCGGTATCTTTCTTTTATTAGTAACAATATCTTTCATGTACTTAGCATAAGGATTCATTTTAAGCATATCAGTCAAACCCATACGCAAGAAGATAGGTCTAATCATTTCAGCAAAGCACTCAAAATCCTCATCATCCTTTTTCTTGGATGGTTTAGGGGGGAAAGGCATGGGTTTCTGAACCCATGGTTCTCTTTCTTTACCGTGCTTCCTAGCAACAAAGTCTCTCTTATCATAACTTTGATTCTTTGGTTGTGGGTTATCAAGATCAACAGCAGGTTCAATCTCTACATCATTATTATTGCTAGGTTGAGCATCAACATGAACATCATCATTAACAATATTACTAGGTTCATGCTCATTACCAGATTGTGTTTCAGCATCAGAAATAGAAATATCATTGGGATTCTCAGGTGTGTCATCAACAGGTTCACTAGAAGCATGCAAAGTCATATCATTTTTCTTTTTCTTCCTATTAGAAGGACTAGGTGCATCAATATTATTTCTCTGAGAATCTTACTCAATTCTCTTAGGATGTCCCTCAGGATACAAAGGTTCCTGAGTCATTTTACCACCTCTAGTCATAACTCGAACAACATTATCATTTTCTTACTATTTAGTTAATTGAGCAAATCATTCTGAGCTTGAAGTACTTGTTCTACTTGAGTGGTAACCATAGAAGCATGTTTACTAATAAGTTTTAGTTCACCTTTAACATTAGCCATATAATCACTCAAGTGTTCAATCATATAAGCAATATGTTTTAATTGTCTACCAACAAAGCATTGAAGTCTTCTTGCTTAACCATAAAGTTATCAAACTCATCCAAATATTGGCTAGCAAACTTAGTAGGAGGGATTTCAGCTTTATCATATCTATAGAGAGAATTTACCTTTACTACCTGTGCCGGGTTATCAAGACCATGTATTTCTTCAACAGGCGGCAAATGAAGACCATGTATTTCTTCAATAGGAGGTAAATTCTAAACATCTTCAGCTTTAATACCTTTTTCTTTCATTGATTCTTTGCCTCTTGCATATCTTCAGGACTGAGAAATAGAATACCCCTTTTCTTCGGAGTTGGCTTAGGAGTTGGTTCAGGAATTGGATCAGGAAGTGTCCAATTATTTTCATTAGTCAACATATTGTTCAATAAAATTTCAGCTTGATCAACAGTTCTTTCCCTGAAAACACAACCAACACAACTATCCAGGTAATCTCTGGAAGCATCGATTAGTCCATTATAAAAGATATCAAGTATTTCATTTTTCTTGAGAGGATGATCAGGCAAAGCATTAAGTAATTGGAGAAGCCTCCCCCAAGCTTGTGGGAGACTCTCTTCTTCAATTTGCATAAAAGTATATATTTCCCTTAAAGCAGCTTGTTTCTTATGAGCGGGGAAATATTTAGCAGAGAAGTAATAAATCATATCCTGGGGACTACGCACACAACGAGGATCAAGAGAATTAAACCATATCTTAGCATCACCCTTTAATGAGAACGGAAATATCGTAAGGATATAATAATAGCGAGTTTTCTCATCATTAGTAAACAGGGTGGCTATATCATTTAATTTAGTAAGATGTGCCGCAACATTTTCAGATTCATAGCCATAGAAAGGATCAGATTCAACCAAAGTAATTATCTCAGGATCAACAGAGAAATCATAATCCTTATCAGTAACAAAGATAGGTGAAGTAGCATAAGTAGGGTCATATTTCATTCTAGCATTCAGAGTTTTTTGTTTCAGCTTAGCTAATTATTTCTTAAGACCACTCCTATCATTGCAGGCAAGAAAGTCTCTAGCAGTTTCTTCATCCATAACATAGCCCTCAGGCACAATAGGTAATTCATATCTAGGGGGAGAATCTTCATCATCACTTTCATCAATATTATCAGTTTCAATAATTTCATTCTCTCTAGCCCTAGCAAGTTGTTCATCAGGAAATTCACCAATTGGCATAGTAGTATCAAACATAGAAGTAGTTTCATCATAAGTATCATGCATAGCAGAAGTGGCATCATCAATAACATGCGACATATCAGAATCAATAGCAGAAGCAGGTTTAGGTGTCGCAAGCTTACTCAAAACAGAAGGTGAATCAAGTGCAGAGCTAGATGGCAGTTCCTTACCTCCCCTTGTAGTTGAGGGATAAATCTTGGTTCTTGTATCTTTCAAGTTCTTCATAATGATAAACAGATATAAATCCCAAGTGACTCAAAGAATAGAGCTATGCTCCCCGGCAACGGGGCCAGAAAATAGTCTTGATAACCCACAAGTATAGGGGATCGCAACAGTTTTCGAGGGTAGAGTATTCAACCCAAATTTATTGATTCGACACAAGGGGAGCCAAAGAATATTCTCAAGTATTAGCAGCCGAGTTGTCAATTCAACCACACCTAGAAACTTAATATCTGCAACAAGGTATTTAGTAGCAAAGTAATATGATAGTAGTGGTAACAGTGGTAAAAGGTAACAGTAGCAAAAGTAATATTTTTGGTGCTTTATGGTGATGATAACAATAGCAACGGAAAAGTAAATAAGCGAAGAACAATATATGAAAAGATTGTAGGCATTGGATCGGTGATGGAAAATTATGTCGGATGCGGTTCATCATGTAACAGTCATAACATAGGGTGACACGGAACTAGCTCCAATTCATCAATGTAATGTAGGCATGTATTCCGAATAAAGTCATACATGCTTATGGAAAAGAACTTGCATGACATCTTTTGTCCTACCCTCCCGTGGCAGCGGGGTCCTATTGGAAACTAAGGGATATTAAGGCCTCCTTTTAATAGAGTACCGAACCAAAGCATTAACACATAGTGAATACATGAACTCGTCAAACTACGCTCATCACCGGGAGTGGTCCCGATTATTGTCACTTCGGGGTTGCCGGATCATAACACATAGTAGGTGACTATAGACTTGCAAGATAGGATCAAGAACTCTCATGTATTGATGAAAACATAATAGGTTCAGATCTGGAATCATGGCACTCGGGCCATAGTGACAAGCATTAAGCATAGCAAAGTCATAGCAACATCAATCTCAGAACTTAGTGGATACTAGGGATCAAACCCTAACAAAACTAACTCGATTACATGATAAATCTCATCCAACCCATCCCCGTCCAGTAAGCCTACGATGGAATTACTCACGCACGGCGGTGAGCACCATGAAATTGGTGATGGAGGATGGTTGATGATGACGATGGCGACGGATTTCGCTCTCCGGAGCCCCGAACGGACTCCAGATCAGCCCTCCCGAGAGAGTTTAGGGCTTGGCGGCGGCTCTGTATCGTAAAACGCGATGAATCCTTCTGTCTGGTTTTTTTCTCCCCGAATGAATATATGGAGTCAGGGTTGAGGTCGGTGGAGCGTCAGGGGGCCCACGAGGCAGGGGGCATGCCCAGGGGGGTAGGGCATGCCCCCCACCCTCGTGGACAGGTGGAGACGCCCCTGACATGGATCTTCCTTCCATTATTTTTTGTATATTACAAAATAATTCTCCGTTGATTTTCAGGTCATTCCGAGAACTTTTATTTCTGCACAAAAATAACACCATGGCAGTTCTGCTGAAAACGGCGTCAGTCCGGGTTAGTTCCATTCAAATCATGCAAGTTAGAGTCGAAAATAAGGGCAAAAGTGTTTGGAAAATTAGATACGACAGAGACGTATCACCAGCTACTGTCAATGTCGAGACCAATGCAGGACTGATCATCGAGGCTGAAGTGGCCTATGTTAGGACCCATATTGGGACGGTAGGGAAGCATAGTAATGTCCGAGGTATAGATACAATTGCTTCTCATAAATGGTAGTAACGTTGTGTCAACAGCAGCTGGATCGCCTTCCACCATCATTGGATAGTTTTGTCCAAGGAAGAGAGAGTTTCCTCCAAGACTTTCAATACTGAACCAGGGAGAAGGTGTTGGCACTAGTACACTACTATCCATACCGAATACCCTGCAACAGATGTTGGAATAGGTCCGGAGAGTGCGACCATACGAGACAACATCTTCTTCCTTAGTAACATCAGCAGTGCCCCGTTGTCGGTGTCAAAATCGGCGGATCTTGGGTAGGGGGTCCCGAACTGTGCGTCTAGGCGGATGGTAACAGGAGGCAGGGGACACGATGTTTTACCCAGGTTCGGGCCCTCTTGATGGAGGTAAAACCCTACATCCTGCTTGATTAATATTGATGATATGAGTAGTACAAGAGTAGATCTACCACGAGATTAGAGAGGCTAAATCCTAGAAGCTAGCCTATGGTGTGATTGTTGTTGTTACGGACTAAAACCCTCCAGTTTATATAGACATGGAGAGGGCTAGGGTTACATAGAGTCAGTTACAATGGTAGGAGATCTATATATCCGTATCACCAAGCTTGCCTTCCACGCCAAGGAAAGTCCCTTCCGGACACGGGACGAGGTCTTCAATCTTGTATCTTCATAGTCCAGGAGTCCGGCCGAAGGTATAGTCCGGCTATCCGGACAACCCCTAATCCAGGACTCCCTCAGTAGCCCCCGAACCAGGCTTTAATGACGACGAGTCCGGCGTGCAAATTGTCTTCGGCATTGCAAGGCGGGTTCTCCTCCAAATTCCGTGTACCTGTTGAATAGTGTCCGGTTTCTTGTAAATGTAGTGCTCCTTGGCTTCCACGCCCAATAATGGCCGTCTTCCACGTGTCAAACGAATACGAAAAGTCAGGGTGTCTTTTTATATTTACACCCCTAGCCGCGTGAATGAGCCACCTATTTAAGGGGACGAGGATTTAGATCCAAACCACACCTTCCCCCCTCCGCGAATATTCATCAGAGCGTATCCGACAGAGGTCCATTCTATCATGGCCGACCGCCGCAGCTCCTCCTCTCGCCCTTCCAGCCCTCAGCCTGGAGATTGGAAGAGCTGCTCCATCCCGCACAGCGAGCTAGTGACGCTCCAGACCAAGGGATTTCTCCCCCCGGCCTATATGGTCCCGGTTCGAGCCGGACTTGCCACCTATAATGGCAGAGAGCAAGCGGAGAGCACCCCCAATCCCTCCAAAGGGGAGTGGGTATGCCTTGTCCCTTACTTAATAAGAGGGCTCAGATTTCCAATTCATCCGTTTCTCCGGGGGCTCCAGGAGTTCTATGGCCTCCAGCTGCACAACCTCATGCCTGCCTCCATATTGCATATCGCGGGCTTCGTAGCCCTTTGCGAGCTGTTTTTGGGCTGCGAGGCTC